>NW_026652276.1:32658759-32730330 GCF_009828535.3 Hylobates moloch | reverse complement strand
ATAAAAACATGAAAATATATTTTAACATATTCATATTAAGTAGCCTATATTGCAACAAGCTTACTTTACCAGAATTAGTCCCACCCTCAAGCCAGCACAGCTCAATGCCAAGAGAGAGCACCTCAGTGTATGACTTCCCCCTCAGAGGGAAATGAAAGGGAGGAACATGCATCCAGTGTCCCTGGCCTTTCAGAGTGCTGAGAGTCCAGCTTATGTTTCACCTTACCCACAGCCCTGATGAAACCTGCATATTTTGGATGCCTATGAGCAGTTAAGAATAAAGGGAAGGTGCAGGTAGCTGGCTGAAGCTGGTATGATTCTGCGAATTTGGGAGACAGTGAGTGAAAGTGGGAGAGGAGTATAGCATACTTTCAGTGTCCTAGCACATGGAACAGCAGTCAGAAACCAGTGAGAACAAGAGACTATGGGCAAAAGAAAGAGAGAGAGAGAGACCAATAAAGTTCTTTAATTAAGTACACACATGAGTCCAAAGAAAAGGTTTAAGAGACTTCCAAAATCTCTTGTAAGGCTGAGCATTGAAGGTCTTTCCCTGTAGAAGCCAATTCACAAAGACTAAGTGAAGTGGCTGTATCTTCAGATGAACAAATACCAATGCAAAATTCCAATAAACACAAAGACTGAGGGAAACATGACATAATAAAATGAATAAAATAAATCTTCAGTAACTGACACTAAAAAAATGGAGATCTATTACCTGGCAAAGAATTCAAAATAATCATCTTAAAGGAGTTCAGTAAGTTATAAGAGAACACAAATAAACAAATTAATAAAATCAGGAAAATGATATGTAAGCAAAATGAAAATATCAGCAAAGAGATAAAGACTATAAAAAGAAACAAATTCTGGAGCTGAAGAAAATAATAACTGAAATAAAAAATTCATTCAAGGGGTTCAGCAATAGATTTGATCAAGAAGAAAAATGAATCAATGAACTTAAAGACAAGTCATCTAAAATTACCCAGTCAGAGAAAAAAAGAAAAAAATAAAAAGAGTTAAGAAAGTCTAAATGAAAATGGGACAGCATCAAGAGAACCAATACAGACATTAGGAGGACCTCAGAAGGAGAAGAGTGAGAGAAAGTTTCAGAAAGATTATTTATAGAAACAATGGACCAAAACTCACAAATCTGAAAAGAGAAACTGACATCTGGATCCAAGAAGCGCAAATTACCCCAAATAAAATGAATTCAAAGAACTCTATACCAAGACACCCTGTAATCAAGTTGTAACAACTCAATAACAGAGAAAATTTGGAAAGCAATAAGTAAGAGGAAACTAGTGACATACAAAAGAGCTCACAATAAGACTATCAGCCAATTTCTCAGCAGAAACCTTGCGGGCCAGGAGGGAGAGAGATTATACATTCAAAGTGCTGAAATAAAAAAATAACCTGCCAACTCCCTGGGACAGAGCACCTGAAGGAAGGAGGGGCTGTGGGTGCAGCTTCAGCAGATGTAAACGTTCCAGGCTGCCAGCTCTGAAGAGAGCAGTGGATCTCCCAGCATAGTGCTCAAACTCTGCTAAGGGACAGACTGCCTCCTCAAGTGGGTCCCTGACCCCTGTGCCTTCTGATTGGGAGACACCTCCCAGCAGGGGTCGACAGACACTTCATACAGGAGAGCTCCTGCTGGCATCTGGCAGGTGCCCCTATGGGGCAAAGCTTCTGGAGGAAGAAACAGGCAGCAATCTCTGCTGTTCTGCAGCCTCCACTGGTGATACCCAGGCAAACAGGGTCTGGAGTGGACCTCCAGCAAACTCCAGCAGACTTGCAGCAGAGCATCCTGACTGTTAAAAGGAAAACTAACAAACAGAAATGAATAGCATCAACATAACAAAAAGGACGTCTACACAAAAACCCCATGCGAAGGTCACCAACATCGAACACCAAAGAGAGATAAATCCACGAAGATGAGGAAAAACCAGCACAAAAATGCTGAAAATTCCAAAAACCAGAATGCCTCTTCTCTAAAGGATCTCAACTCCTTGCCAGCAAGGGCACAAAACTGGATGGAGAATCAGTTTGACAGAAGTAGGCTTCAGAAGGTGGGTAACTACAAACTCCTCCGAGCTAAAGAGCATGTTCTAACCCAATGCAAGGAAGCTAAGAACCTTGATAAAAGGTTAGAGGAACTACTATCTAGAATAACCAGTTTAGAGAATAACATAAATGACCTGATGGAGCTGAAAAACACAGCACAAGAACTTCGTGGCGCACACACAAGTATCAACAGCCGAATCAATCAAGTGAAATAAAGGATATCACTGACTGAAAATCAACTTAATGAAATAAAGCATGAAGACAAGATTAGAGAAAAAAGAATGAAAAGGAACAACAAAGCCTCCAAGAAGTATGGGACTATGTGAAAAGACCAAACCTATGTTTGATTAGTGTACCTGAAAGTGATGGGGAGAATGGAACCAAGTTGGAAAACACTCTGCAGGATAATATCAAGGAGAATTTCCCCAACCTAGGAAGACAGGCCAACATTCAAATTCAGGAAATACAGAGAACACCACAAAGATACTCCTCGAGAAGAGCAACTCCAAGTCACATAATCATCAGATTCACCAAGGTTGAAATGAAGGAAAAAATGGTAAGGTCAGCTAGAGAGAAAGGTCAGGTTACCCACAAAGGGAAGCCCATCAGACTAACATCTAATCCCTCTGCAGAAATGCTACAGGCCACAAGAGAGTGGAGGCCAATATTCAACATTCTTAAAGAAAACCAAGAATTTCATATCCAGCCAAACTAAGCTTCATAAGCAAAGGAGAAATAAAATCCTTTAGAGACAAGCAAATGCTGAGGAATTTTCTCTACACCAGGCCTGCCTTACAAGAGCTCTGAAAGGAAGCACTAAATATGGAAAGGAAAAACCAGTTCCATACACTGCAAAAACATAACAGATTGTAAAGACTATTGACACTCTAAAGAAACTGCATCAACTAATGGCCAAAATAACCAGCTAGCATCATAATGACAGGATCAATTCACACATAACAATATTAACCTTAAATGGAAATGGAAATGGGCCAAACGCCCCAATTAAAAGACACAGACTGGCAAATTGGATAAAGAGTCAAGACCCATTGGTGTGCTGTATTCAGGAGACCCTCATGTGCAAAAACACGTATAGGCTCAAAATAAAGGGATAGAGGAATATTTACCAAGCAAATGGAAAGCAAAAAAAAAAAGCAGGAGTTGCAATCTTAGTCTCTGATAAAACAGACTTTAAACCAACAGAGATCAAAAAAGACAAAGGGCATTACATAATGGTAAAGTGATCAATGCAACAAGAAGGGCTAACTATTCTAAATATATAAGCACCCAATACAGGAGCACCCAGATTCATAAAGCAAGTTCTTAGGGACCTACAAAGAGACTTAGACTCCCACACAATAATAGTGGGAGACTTTAACACCCTACTGTCAATGTTAAACACATCAATGAGACAGAAAATTAACAAGGATATTCAGGACTTGAACTCAGCCCTGTACCAAGCAGACCTAGTAGACATCTACAGAATTCTCCACCCCAAATCAACAGAATATACATTCTTGTCAGCACCACATCACACTTATTCTAAAATTGACCACATAATTGGAAGTAAAACACTCCTCAACAAATGCAAAAGAACAGAAATCATAACAAACAGTATCTCAGACCACAATGCAATCAAATTAGAACTCAGTACTAAGAAACTCACTCAAAACCACACAACTACATGGAAACTGAACATTGTTTGAACTGAACTTGTTGCATTGATCCCTGCTCCTGGATGACTACTGGGTACATTAACGAAATTAAGGCAGAAATAAATAAGTTCTTTGAAACCAATGAGAGCAAAGACACATTACGCCAGAATCTTTGGGACACAGCTAAAGCAGTGTTTAGAGGGAAATTTATGGCACTAAATGCCCACAGGAGAAAGCAAGAAACATCTAAAATCAACACCCTAACATCACACTTAAAAGAACTAGAGAAGCAAGAGCAAACAAATTCAAAAGCTAGCAGAAGACAAGAAATAACTAAGATCATAGCAGAACTGAAGGAGAGACAGACAAACAAAAAACCCTTCAAAAAAAATCAATGAATCCAGGAGCTGGTTTTTGAAGATATTAACAAAATAGATAGACTGCTAGCCAGACTAATGAAGAAGAAAAGAGAGAAGAATCAAATAGACACAATAAAAAATGACAAAGGGGATATCACCACTGATCTTACAGAAATACAAACTACCATCAGATGATACTATAAACACCTCTACACAAATAAACTAGAAAACCTAGAAGAAATGGATAAATTCCCAGACACATACAGCCTCCCAAGACTAAACCGAGAAGAAGTCAAATCCCTGAATAGACCAATAACAAGTTCTGAAATTGAGGCAGTAATTAACAGCCTACCAACCAAAAAAAAAAAAAAAAAAAAAAAAGCCCAGGACCAGACCACAGCCGAATTCTACCAGAGGTACAAAGAGGAGCTGGTACCATTCCTTCTGAAACCATTCCAAACAATAGAAAAAGAGAGACTCCTCTCTAACTAATTTTATGAGGCCAGCATCATGCTGATACCAAAACCCAGCAGAGACACAACAAAAAAAGAAAATTTCAGGCCAATATCCCTGATGAACATTGATGCAAAAATCCTCAACAAAATACTGGCAAGCCGAATCCAGCAGCATATCAAAAAGCTTATCCACCATGATCAAGTCAGCTTCATTCCTGGGATGCAAGGCTGCTTCAACATATGCAAATCAATAAATGTAATCCATCAAATAAACAGAATCAGTGACAAAAACCACAAGATTATCTCAATAGATGCAGAAAAGGCCTTCAACAAAATTCAACACCCCTTCATGCTAAAATGCTCATCATTCTCAATAAACTAGGTATTGATGGAACATATCTCAAAATAGTAAGAGCTATTTTTGACAACCCCACAGCCAATATCACACTGAATGGGAAACAGCTGGAAGCATTTCCTTTGAAAACCGGCACAAGACAAGGATGCCCTCTCTCACTGCTCCTATTCAACATAGTATTGGAAGTTCTGGCCAGGAAATCAAACAAGAGAAAGAAATAAAGGGTATTCAAACAGGAAGAGAGAAAGTCCAATTGTCTCTGTTTGCAGATGACATGATTGTATATTTAGAAAACCCCATCATCTCAGCCCCAAATCTCAAGCTGATAAGCAACTTCAGTGCGCAAAAGTCACAAGCATTCCTATATACCAATAATAGAGAGCCAATTCATGAGTGAACCCCCATTTACAAATGCTACAAAGAGAATAAAATACCTCGGAATACCACTTACAAGGGATGTGAGGGACCTCTTCAAGGAAAACTACAAACCACTGCTCAAGAAAATAAGAGAGGACACAAAACAATGGAGAAACATTCCATGCTCATGGATAGGAAGAATCAATATCGTGAAAATGACCATACAGCCCAAAGTAATTTATAGATTAAATGTTACCCCCATCAAGCTACCATTGACTTTCTTCACAGAATTAGAAAAAACTACTTTAAATTTCATATGGAACCAAAAAAGAGCCCACATAGCCAAGACAATCCCAAGCAAAAAGAACAAAGCTGGAGACATCAAGCTACTTGACTTCAAACTATACGCTACAAAGCTACAGTAACAAAAACAGCATGGTACTGGTACCAAAACAGATATATAGACCAATGGAACAGAACAGAGGCCTCCGAAATAACGCCACACATCTACAACCACCTGATCTTTGACAAACCTGACAAAAACAAGAAATGGGGAAAGGATTCCCTATTTAATAAATGTTGTTGAGAAAACTGACTAGCCATATGCAGAAAACTGAAACTGGACTCCTTCCTTACACCTTATACAAAAATTAACTCAAGATGGATTAAAGACTTAAACTTAAGACCTAAAACCATAAACACCCTAGAAGAAAACCTAGGCAATACCATTCAGAACATAAGTATGGGCCAAGACTTTATGACTAAAACACAAAAAGCAATGGCAACAAAAGCCAAAATTGACAAACGGGATCTAATTAAAGTAAAGAGCTTCTACGCAGCAAAAGAAGCTACCATCAGAGTGAACAGGCAATCTACAGAATGGGAGAAAATTTTTGCAATCTATCCATCTGACAAAGGGCTAATATCCAGAGTCTACAAGGAACTTAAACAAATTTACAAGAAAAAAACAAAAAACCCCATCAAAAAGTGGGCAAAGGATATGAACAGACACTTCTCAAAAGAAGACATTTATGCAGCCAATAGACACATGAAAAAATGCTCATCACTGGTCATTAGAGAAAGGCAAATCAAAACCATAATGAGATACCATCTCATGCCAGTAGAATGGAGATCATTAAAAAGCCACCTAACAACAGATATTGGAGAGGATGTGGAGAAATAGGAATGCTTTTACACTGTTGGTGGGAGTGTAAATTAGTTCAACCATTGTGGAAGACAATGTGGCAATTCCTCAAGGATCTAGAACCAGAAATACCATTTGACCCAGCAATTCCATTACTGGGTATATACCCAAAGGATTATGAACCATTCTATTATAAAGACATATGCACACGTATGTTTATTGCAGCACTATTCACAATATCAAAGACTTGGAACCAACCCAAATGCCCATCAATGATAGCCTGGATAAAGAAAATGTGGCACATATACACCAGTGTATACTATGCAGCCATAAAAAGGATGAGTTCATATCCCTTGCAGGACATGGATGAAACAGGAAACCATCATTCTCAGCAAAGTAACACAGGAACAGAAAAACAAACAGTACAGGTTCTCACTCATAAGTGGGAGCTGAACAATGAGAACACATGGACACAGGGAGGGGAACATCACACACTGGGGCCTGTCGAGGGGTGGGGGGCTAGGGGAGGGATAGCATTAGGAGAAATACCTAATGTACATGACAGGTTGATGGGTGCAGCAAACCACCATGGCACATGTATACCTATGTAACAGACCTGCACATTCTGCACATGTATCCCAGAACTTAAAGTAAAATAAATAAATAAATAAAAATAACCTGCCAACCAACAAAACTATCGTTCAAAAATGAAAGAGAGATGACAACTTTCCTGGACAAACAAAAGCTGAGGAAGTTCTTCACCATTAGCCTTGCCTTATAAGAAATGCTAAAGGGAGTTCTTCAATTTGAAACGAAAAGAGACTAAACAGCAATAGAAAGGCAACAGGAAAGCTATACATGTCCCTACTAATGAGTTTTTTAAAACACAGAATACTGTAATAACGATGTATAAATCAATTTTAATTATACTACAAAAGTTAAAAGACAAAAGTACTAAAAATAATTGTAACTACACAAGTATATTAATAAATACACAATATATGCAGATGTAAATGGTGGCATCCATAATAAAGTATAGAAGGAACGAGTAAAAGTGTAGCATTTTATATGCAATTGAAGTACAGTTATTTTCCACTTAAACTATACTGTAATAACTATAAGATATTTTATGTAAGCCTCATGGGAAGCACAAAGAAAATACTTATTGAAGATACACAAAAGAAAAAGAGAAAGAAATTGAAGTGTATCACCACAAAAAAAAATCAATAAATCACCAAGGAAGACAGAAAAAAAAAAAGAGGAACATGAAAATTACAAGGCAGGCAGAAAACATTGTTTTAGCATGGCAGTAATAAGTTCTTACCTATCAGTACTTACCTTAAATGCAAATAGTTTAATATCTCCAATCAAAATCATAGAGTGAAGTGAAATAAGCCCAGGCACAGAAAGACAAATTTTGCATGTTCTCACTCATTTGTGGAAGTTAAAAATTAAAACAATTGAACTTATGGAGATAGAAAGTAGAATGATGGTTACCAGAGGCTGGAAAGAGTAGTGGCAGCAGGTGAAAAATGGGGATGGTTAATGGGTACAAAAATATAGTTAGACACAATGAAAAAATCCAGTATTTGATAGCACATCAGGGTGCCTACAGCCAACAATAATTTGTTGTATATTTTACAATAACTCAGGGAATACAACTGAAATGTTTTTAACACACAGAATGAATGAATGCTTGAGGTGATGTATACCCCATTTACTCTGATATCATTATTACACACTATGACTGTATCAAAATATGTCAGCTCACACCTGTAATCCCAGCACTTTGGGAGGCCGAGGTGGACAGATCACCTGAGGTCAGGAGTTCCAGACCAGCCTGGCAAACATGGCAAAAGCTATCTCTACTAAAAATACAAAAATTAGCTGGGTGTGGTGGTGTGCACCTGTAGTCCCAGCTACTTGGGAGGCTGAGATGGGAGGATCGCTTGAGCCTGGGAGGCAGAGGTTGCAGTGAGCTGAGATTGTGCCACTGCACTACAGCCTGGGCAATAGAGCAAGACTCTCTCTCTCAATAAATAAATAAATAAATAAATCTCATGTACACCATAAATATATATACTTACTATATACCATAAAATTTTTAAAAAATTAAAAAGTCATAGAGTGGTTGAATGAATTAAAAAACAAAATCCAGCTATATTCTACATATAAGATACTTTAGATTTAAGAACACACATAAACTGAAAGGGAAGTGATGGAAAAAGATACTCTAGGCAAATGGTAACCAAAAGAGAAAAGGGGTGGCTATACTAATATCAGAAAAAATAGACTTTATGTCAAAAACTGTCACTAGGGATGAAGAAGATAATTATATAATGATAAAAGGGTCAATTTATCAGGAAGATACAATTATTATAAATATGCATACACTCAACATCAGAGCACTTAGATATATAAATCAAACATTGACAAAACTGAGAAAGAAATACACAGCAATACAATACTAGCAGGAGATTTTAATATCCAACTTCCATAATGGATAGCCCATTCAGACAGAAAATCAATAAGAAAACGGTGGGCTTGAACGACACTATAGACCAAATTGACCTAACAGATATACACAGAACATTCCACCCAAAAGTAGCAGAATGCATATTCTTTTCAAGTATACATATAACATTAACCCAGAAAGATTATAGGTTAGGATAAAACAAGTCATAACAAATTTTAAAAGATCAGAATCATTCCAAGTACCTTTTCTGAATCAAATGGAATGAAACTAGAAATCAATAGCAACAAGAAAATAGAAAAATTCACAAACACATGAAAGTAAACAATACACTCTTGAACCATCATTAGGTTAAAGAATAAATTAAAAATGAAATTAGATGAAGCTTATAATGATAAATGCCTATATTTAAGAAAAAAGTATGCCAAATCGATGACCTAACTTCACTCTTCAAGGAAGTAAAAAGAAGAATAAACAAAGCCTAAAGTTGGCAGAAATACAGGAATAATAAAGATTAATACATACATTAAAAAAAAAGTCTGTCAGGATTCAAACAGTAATCCTACTATCAAAGAAAAGCCCTGGACCAGATGACTTCACATGTGAATTTCACCAAATATTTAAAGAATTAATACCAATATTTCTTGAACTACTTCAAAATATTGGAGAAAAAGGACACTTCTAAACTTATTTTATGAGGTCGGAATTACCCTGATTCCAAAGCTACAAAAAGATGTTACAGAAAAAAAAATTACAGGTCAGTATCCCCTCAGAAACATGGATGCAAAAACCCTCAACAAAATACTAGCAAGCTAAATTCAATAGCACATTTAAAGACTCATACACCATCAGCAAGTGGAATTTATACTAGGGATTTAAGGATGATTTAACATTGTAAATCAATGTGATACGCCACATTAACATAGAATGAAGAAGAAATAATCATCTGAATTAATTCAGGAAAAGCATTCAACAAAATTCAGCATTCCTTCAAAATAAAAACTCTCAGCAAACAAGGTATAGAAAAAATGTACCACAACATAACAAGGTCATATATGAGAAGTTCGAAGCTAACATCACATTCAACTGAAAAACTGAAAGCTTCTTCTCTAAGGTCACAAAGAAAGCACAGATGCCCATTCTTGCCACTTCTATTTAATATACTACTGAAAGTCCTAGTCAAAGCACTTAGTAAAGAAAAAGAGATGAAGGCATCCAAATGGGTAAAGTAGTAGTAAAATTGTCTGTTTACAAATGACATGACCGTATATGTAGAAAATTGTAAATATTCCGCACACACAAAAAACCCTGTTAGAACTAATAAACAAATACAGTAAAGGTGCAGAATACAAAATCAGCCTACAAAAAATAAGTTGCCTTTCTGTTCATTAACAATGAATCATTTCAAAGGAAACTATAAAAAATCCCATTTACAGTAATATCCAGAAAAATAAAATTTTTAGGAATAGACATAACCAAGGAGGTGAAAGCCTTGTATTATGAAAACTGCAAATTATTGATGAAAGAAATGAAAGACACAAATAAATGAAAGAACATCTATGTTCATGGATTGTAAAATTTCATATTGTTATAATGTTCATACTACCAAAAGCAATCGACATATTCAGTACAATCCCTAATAAAATTCCGATGGATGTTTTTTAAAGAAATAGATAATTCTATCCAAAAATTCATATGGAACCAGGAAAAACTCCAAATAACCAAAGCAATCTTGAGAAGGGAGAACAAAGCTGGAGGTTTCACATTTCCTGATTTCAAAATATTTGTAGAGCTACAAATTAAGCAGTATGGTATGGCATAAAAATGGATAAACACACAAATGGAATAAAAAAGAAAGTCGAGAAATAAATCAACAAACATACAGCCAACTGATCTTCACCAAAAATTTCAAAAATGCAATGGGGAAAAGATAATCTCTTTAACAGATGGTGTTAGGATTACGTGACATCCATGTGCACAAGAATAAAATTGGATTCATATTTTACAAAATACACAAAAATCAACTCCAAATATATGAAACATTTAATAATAACCGAAACTATAAAACTCCTAGGATAAGAAAGGAAAAAGTTTCATGACATTGGTCTTGGCAATGATTTTTTTCAATATGACACAAAAAGCACAAGCAACAAAAGCAAAATTAGACAAATGGTACTAGATAAAACCAGAAAGCTTCTGCACAGCAAAAGAAATAATGAACAGTATGAAAAGGCAACCTAAATACTGGGAGAAAATATTTGCAAACCACATATCTGATAAAATGTTAATGTTTAAAATGTATAGGGAACTTCTACAACTCAGTAACAAAACACAAATAACTTGATTAAAACATGGGCACAAAACTGGAATAAAACGTTTCTCAAAAGAAGAATCATCAAGGAAATGCAAAACTACAATCAGGTATCACCTCACACCTGTTAAGATGGCTATTATAAAAAAAAAGATAACAAATGTTGACAAGGATGAAGAAAAATCAGAACCCTGTTCACTATTAGTGGGAATGTAAAATAGTACAGCAGCTATGGAAAAAAGTATGAATGTTTCTTTAAAAATACAAAATTGAATTGTGATCCTATTTAAAATAGAAATTTGATCCATATGATCCAGCAGTTTTACTTCTGAGTATATATCCAAAAGAATTGAAACTAGGCCCCTGAAGAGAGATTTGCACTCCCAAGTTCATTGTAGCATTATTCATAACAGCTAAGATTTGAAAACAACCTAATGTATATTGATGGATGAATGAATAAAGAAAATGTAGTACATACAGACAGTTGAATATTTATCAGCCTTAAAAAAGAAGAAAATCATCATTGCATCATGCCTGAATCAAGAAAGCATTATGTTAAAATTATGCTAGTATTAGCCAGTCACAGAAGGGCAAATACTCATGATACCACTTACATGAGGTATCTAAAATAGTCAAACTCATGGAACTGAGAGCATAATGGCAACAGTAGTTGCAAAATTAAAGTGTCAGTGGATGAGGGGAAGGGGAAATGGGGAATTGCTCTTCAACAGGTGTATTAGTGCATTCTCACACTGCTATAAAGAAATACCCAAGACCAGGTAATTTATTAAGGAAAGAGGTTTAATTGACTCACAGTTGTGCATACCTGGGGAAGCCTCAAGAAACTTGCCATCACAGTGTAAGGGGAAGCAGACATGTCTTACATGGAGGCAGGAGAGAGAGGGCATGTGTGTAGGAGGAACTGCCAAACGCTTATAAAACCATCAGATCTCATGAGAACTCACTATTGCAAGAACAGCATGTGGAAAATAACCTCCATGATCCAATCCCCTCCGTTTTTCGACACGTGGGAATTACGGTTTGAGATGATATTTGGGGTAGGGACACAGAGCCAAACCAAGCCAGTATTTTAATTAGGATTTTACAAAAGTATTTTATCTCCAGTTAGCAAGAGCCCATGAAGAAAATGACATATTTGTCTACCTCAAGTTTATTTAAATTTTCAAGAAATAATTTGAAAGTAGATATTTTATTTCCAATAGTAACTATTCTAATATAATATATAATAAAATCTTTTCTTCAGATTACCCAGTTACTTTTTAATATTAAAAAAATTAAATATCAACTATCATAAAGAAGCCTGATATTTCAACCAGTAGCATTCAATACTGCTCATTTAATTTTGGCAAAAACATGCAATCATTGCTGACTGCATAATGTTAGAACAGTATAGGCTAAACATTAATAATATGGTGTGAGGTTAACCTACTGTTAGAATGTGTGTGATAACAGCAGAGCATTCATTTATTTCTTTCACTTTTCTTACTCCATAAACATTATGATAGGATCCCTTATGTTACAAGGAACAGGACATGCCATGGTCACCAAAGAATTTATTACTTGTATGCCAGAAAGTAACAAAACTCAGCAAGCTTTCTGAGCCTATGGAAAAATAGAAGATCAGTTGTAACGATATAAGATGCAATAGCAACTTGAATAAACCCAAAAAAGTGCTGCACATCGGCATTGCACCATCCCCTAAGAAGCCAGCTCTCTCTTGTTGGTCAGCCTAGTGACTCCACTCTGCTTATAAACCTGTTCCATGTCAGTTTCCCCCTCCATTATTTGTGCTTATACTTTCAGTTCCTGTTTCTATTGCCCTCTCGAGAAACCAAGATGTTCCAAGAAAGAGATCAGAATTCATTCTCGAATCACCGTCTAACATAGAACATATCTTACTTAGCAAAGGTCTCAACTCATGGCGCCTCATAGGTTGCTGGGCTCTGGTACACCCCCAGCCATGCATCCAATAACCAAACAGTCATTCTTGAACAACCCTGAGATTACAAGCAGATATTGAAAACATATTTATCAAGTTTAAAGGCTACTAAGCAAAAATGATGGCAATTGCAGAAGTGTGGTTGAAGGTGGTTCACTCCCAGGAACATGTTCTGTTCTGAAGATAGGACTGCATATGAGTATGTATGTCACTATGACCAGTGGCCCCCCAAAAACGTGGATCTTGCATGCTGAACTAAGTAATACGTCTAGAAAGTCTATCTCTAGCATGTTTTCTATTCTAACTTGTTGCAGTTCATAAAACTTCAGTTTTAAGAAGGAAGTTGCTGAATTTTTCAAAATCATTTGAAATAAGAATGGATTATAAAAGGGCTAGAGGCTGTGAGTTTGATTTCTCGCTCTCTCCTACTCTCACCATGTGATGCCTTCCACCATGTTATGATGCAGCAAAAGGCCCTCACCAGATGTGGTCATTCAGTCTTGGATTTCCCAGCTTCCAGAACCATGAACCAATAAATTTCTATTTTTTAGAAATGATCCAGTTTCAGGTAGTCTGTTATAATAGCATGAAATGAACTAAGACATTGAGAAATAAAATTTCTTATGATATTTATTAAAATTTTTAATGTAAATAATATACTTTAAATATAAATAATGAAGTTCATAAATCATATCCAAGCAGGACACAAAATGTATCCAGGATACATCTCAATGTCTTCTATAGACACAGAAAACATGATCTACTCAATTCAGTAAAAAATGCAGAAAGCCTATCATCATTAACTGTGCAACCAAACATTATAATTCAAAGTGGCTTTGATCATCTGATTACTAGAAATAAGAATATTACTAGTGATATTTGTGCAAACTGATAAACCAAAATGTGTATTTATGCAATTAAAAACCACAATATATTTACTTTCTTTTATCAAAGCATCATTTATTTGTAATTGCTTCATAATTCCGAAAAGAAAAATGAATACATCCATGCCATAATGGAAGTGATCAGAACATTTCCCTACTAATGACCTAGATTGCTTTGGGCTTATGCTATGATCTACTTATATTTCCTTCTTTCCCTATTGTATTGATTTATTTTTATAGAGGAATAAGACATAGCATTTATTAAAATCCTGGATGGAGAAATTAAGCAATACATGTGAAGTGTCTTAGAAAGAAGTAAAGTTGTGTTGTGAAGAGCAAAATACACTTTAAAATAGAATATTGAGTATGAGGTGAATGGATCGTAAGTGCTGTTATTCACAACAAGTTAGTTCTATGAAGCTTTAACTCTCTCAATTTTTATTCTTACTAAAAGTTCTAAGAACAATATCCACATATCTCTTTCTCAGCTGCTATAAAAGATTTGATGGTATAAAACTCTAAAATCTCAACTTTCTTTCTATTTGTCTATCAAGGCTATAATACTGTATGAAATTCCTCACCATGTCATTCATCAGACAGCCCCGTGCAGTGGTATCTTCACAATGTCAAGGACTTAGGAAAAAGAGACAATGCGGCACAGACATCAAGTACCATGAAGATGGTTTAACTTGAGAATCCTCAGTTTTTACTAACAATAGAAACTGCAATCAGGATGTGGAAGCTTCAGACTTTTTGTTTTAAACAGTAGGATAATGCAACAAATGAGAAACATGAAGTCAGTTGGTGACAAATGTGAAGAAGTGAGAATGCTTCAGTGTTCTTTAAATCATGTGGGGTTAGTAGAATTTCCATATGAGCAAAATAAATCTTCATCTCTCTGCTTCATACCATATGCAGTGATTCTCAAACCAGGCTAGGAAGTTTTTTTTACAAAATAAGGATTCCTGAACCTCCATGCCAGATAAAATTCAAAATGTGAAGAGTAAGGTGCAGAAATGTCTATATATTTTTAGAATTTCCATGTCATTCTTCAATGAAATTGCCACATTGGTAGGAAGAATGAGTAAACTTTAGAGCAGTTGTCTTCAACCTTTTCGGCATCAGGGAATGGTTTCGTGGAAGACAGTGTTTTCATGGACCAGGTAGTGGGGGCGGGAATGGTTTTGGGATGAAACTGTTTCACCTCAGATCATCAGGCATTAGATTCTCATAAGGAGCACACAGCCTACATCCCTCACATACACAGTTCACAATAGGGTCCATGCTTCTATGAGAATCCAGTGCTGCAGCTGATATGACAAGAGGCAGAGCTCAGGAGGTAATGCTGACCTGCCCACCCCTCACCTCCTGCTGTGTTGCCCAGTTCCTAAGAGGCCACAGACCGCTACTTGTTCACAGCCCAGGAGCTGGGGTCCCCTGCTTTAAGGAATAGTTCATTTTAGCACCATGGAATAAAACAGACCTCTTCCTAGACACTTGCAATCATTTGATGTAGTGTCTAGGATAACACATGTAGTGTGTTATCTCCTTAATTTTTCATCTCTTCAGACCTTTCCGTTAATCATTTAGTGACCATTTCCAACCTGGAAACTTTTCTTCCTAGCAGAAAAGGTGGGAAGAGTAATTAATTCATTAATCTTTTCTTTTATCAATTCATCAAGTAAGTTTTTCTTTTGACAATCAAAAATGCCTGTTCAGTAGCTACTATCTTTCATACACTCATGTGCTGGGCACAGGCACAAGACAGTCCAGTGAAGGGAGGCAAATTTTAAATAAGTAAGTTCAAAAATCTATAAACTCTCACCGTGAGCAGTGCTACCAAGAAGAGGTGCAGTGGGTCCTACCCTAGTAAATAGACTCAGAGAATATTTCCTCTATCTACTGTTCACAACAAATCTCCTTTGAGGCTGCCAAAGTTGTCAGAATCAAAATGGAGTCACTTGTGTTGAAAACCCTGACAAATAGAGCTGCAGAAGGCAATGAAGGGAGGGTTCTCATACATAAATACTTGATAATAAGAATTATCACAGAAGACTGCAAAAAACACAATCTTGCACAAAGGCCACCATGATGTTACATACACACAAAAATACTTCTGTGAGGACATCTGCCCAGCAATTGCCTGTCTAACCATAAACTGGTGCTACCTTTGTTATTGATTCTGTAGCCAAGGATAATTATCTCAAAACAATTATGTAATCCTTCTTGCTTTTCTTTTAAAATCCTTTGTTTTCCCTTATCTCCCTGAATACGCATATAATTTACTATGGCATGCATATTCTCAATCATCATGCCTATTCCTGGATAAACATCATTTTCTTTTAAAGAATCAACCTCCCTGTTATTTAGGCTGACAGGGCATAAAATTTATTTACATCATACTTGTTGGTTGTTATCTGAGCTAAACCAATCCAATCAGCCTGGGTTTATTCTAAGACTGGAATTCCTAAAAAGTAGCAAGTTTTACTTATTATGTTAGGCTGTAGTGAATTAAACACTACATTTTAAAAGAACCTTAATGCAGATGATTTCATTTTAATCTTTATTATAAAAGGTAACTTTTGGCTTATTTATTAGTTATTTGGAATTTGTTATTAAATTTTAGGATGTTAGTAGTTAAAAGTACTGTAGGGAGATCATAAATACAATTGCATAGGAACGAGACTGAAATTAGTCATTTCTGGGATTTATAGTATTGTTATAGTTGGAGGCCAAATGCTTTTATAGTTTTACTTAATTCTATACACTTCTTAATTCACCTATAGGTATAAAGCTCTCTCTAAAATATAAAGATTGCCTTGATGGTTAATTTAAAATATATACCGCATGTTCTCACTCATAAGTGGGGGTTGAACAAGGAGAACACAGGGACACAGGGAGAGGAACATCACATACTGGGGCCTGTTGAGGGGTGAGGGGCTAGGGAAGGGATAGCATTAGGAGAAATACCTAATATAGATGACAGGTTGATGGGTGCAGCAAACCACCACGGCACGTGTATACCTATGTAACAAAACTGCACACTCTACACACGTACCCCAGAACTTAAGTATAATAAAAAATTAAATAAATAAATAAATAAATAATACAGCATAGTAAAAAAAAAGTACAAGCATATACTCTCATATGACACTTACAAATTAAACTACTGAAAATAGATAAAAACCTCTCCAATAAATATTTAAAGGGAATTTTTTTTCTAGAAATTTTAACCTGTCAGAAAATGTCACTTGACATTTCATATTTTTAATTTAATAAAATGTCACTAAAGACAGGACTATAATACAAAAGTAAAGCATACATTTTCAGTGCATGTTGAAAAAGTGATTTTAATTCTTTATCTTAGAATATCCCACATTCAAACACAAGCTATTTAGTTGGTTAGAATAACTTGAGAAAGGAAAGCAAGGCTAACAATGTTGATATTTCATTTCTCATTATATTTTATTATGGCATAAAGGTGAACAATAGAGAATATGAAACCCAGCTGTCTGAATTTAGTTCTTATTCCACCAATTCATAGTTGTGTGACTTTGGGTAAGTTATTTAAGCTCTGTGCCTCAGTTTCCTCCTCTGTACAACAGGAAGTTGAGAGAACCTACCCTATGCTTGGTGTGAGAACTAAATGAATGAATACATGTAACCAGATTAATTAGCATCCAATCTGTACAATTAGCACTTAACAAATATTACCTATGATTGTTGTTGTTACTATAATTATTTTCTCTAGTTTAGAAAATTGTTGGAAAAATTTAGTTTGATAGTGAAAACCAATTTTGTTAGCTGTCATTTAATGGGTTAAGGGAAATTTTTTAAATTCAGATATTATATATCGCATCATTTCTGAGGGCTCTGTTCTGTTCCATTGATCTATATCTCTGTTGTGGTACCAGTACCATGCTGTTTTGGTTACTGTAGCCTTGTAGTATAGTTTGAAGTCAGGTAGCGTGATGCCTCCAGCTTTGTTCTTTTGGCTTAGGATTGACTTGGCAATGCGGGCTCTTTTTTGGTTCCATATGAACTTTAAAGTAGTTTTTTCCAATTCTGTGAAGAAAGTCATTGGTAGCTTGATGGGGATGGCATTGAATCTATAAATTACCTTGGGCAGTATGGCCATTTTCACGATATTGATTCTTCCAACCCATGAGCATGGAATGTTCTTCCATTTGTTTGTATCCTCTTTGATTTCATTGAGCAGTGGTTTGTAGTTCTCCTTGAAGAGGTCCTTCACATCCCTTGTAAGTTGGATTCCTAGGTATTTGATTCTCTTTGAAGCAATTGCGAATGGGAGTTCACTCATGATTTGGCTCTCTGTTTGTCTGTGATTGGTGTACAAGAATGCTTGTGATTTTTGTACATTGATTTTGTATCCTGAGACTTTGCTGAAGTTGCTAATCAGCTTAAGGAGATTTTGGGCTGAGACAATGGGATTTTCTAGATATACAATCATGTCATCTGCAAACAGGGACAGTTTGACTTCCTCTTTTCCTAATTGAATACCCTTTATTTCCTTCTCCTGCCTGATTGCTCTGGCCAGAACTTCCAGCACTATGTTGAATAGGAGCGGTGAGAGAGGGCATCCCTGTCTTGTGCCAGTTTTCAGAGGGAATGCTTCCAGTTTTTGCCCACTCAGTATGATATTGGCTGTGGGTTTGTCGTATATAGCTCTTATTATTTTGAGATACGTCCCATCAATACCTAATTTATTGAGAGTTTTTAGCATGAAGGGTTGTTGAATTTTGTCAAAAGCCTTTTCTGCATCTATTGAGATAATCATGTGGCTTTTGTCTTTGGTTCTGTTTATATGTTGGATTACATTTATTGATTTGCGTATGTTGAACCAGCCTTGCATCCCAGGGATGAAGCCCACTTGATCATGGTGTATAAGCTTTTTGATGTGCTGCTGGATTCGGTTTGCCAGTATTTTATTGAGGATTTTTGCATCAATGTTCATCAAGGATATTGGTCTAAAATTCTCTTTTTTGGTTGTGTCTCTGCCTGGCTTTGGTATCAGGATGATGCTGGCTTCATAAAATGAGTTAGGGAGGATTCCCTCTTTTTCTATCGATTGGAATAGTTTCAGAAGGAATGGTACCAGTTCCTCCTTGTACCTCTGGTAGAATTCGGCTGTGAATCCATCAGGTCCTGGACTCTTTTTGGTTGGTAAGCTATTGATTATTGCCACAATTTCAGAACCTGTTATTGGTCTATTCAGAGATTCGACTTCTTCCTGATTTAGTCTTGGGAGGGTGTATTTGTCGAGGAATTTATCCATTTCTTCTAGATTTTCTAGTTTATTTGCATAGAGGTGTTTGTAGTATTCTCTGATGGTAGATTGTATTTCTGTGGGATCGGTGGTGATATCCCCTTTTTCATTTTTTATTGCATCTATTTGATTCTTCTCTCTTTTCTTCTTTATTAGTCTTGCTAGCGGTCTATCAATTTTGTTGATCTTCTCAAAAAACCAGCTCCTGGATTCATTAATTTTTTGAAGGGTTTTTTGTGTCTCCATTTCCTTCAGTTCTGCTCTGATTTTAGTTATTTCTAGCCTTCTGCTAGCTTTTGAATGTGTTTGCTCTTGCTTTTCTAGTTCTTTTAATTGTGATGTTAGGGTGTCAATTTTGGATCTTTCCTGTTTTCTCTTGTGGGCATTTAGTGCTATAAATTTCCCTCTACACACTGCTTTGAATGTGTCCCAGAGATTCTGGTAGGTTGTGTCTTTGTTCTTGTTGGTTTCAAAGAACATCTTTATTTCTGCCTTCATTTCATTATGTACCCAATAGTCATTCAGGAGCAGGTTGTTCAGTTTCCATGTAGTTGAGCGGTTTTGAGTGAGTTTCTTAATCCTGAGTTCTAGTTTGATTGCACTGTGGTCTGAGAGACAGTTTGTTATAATTTCTGTTGTTTTACATTTGCTGAGGAGAGCTTTACTTCCAACTATGTGGTCAATTTTGGAATAGGTGTGGTGTGGTGCTGAAAAAAATGTATATTCTGTTGATTTGGGGTGGAGAGTTCTGTAGATGTCTATTAGGTCCACTTTGTTTAGAGCTGAGTTCAATTCCTGGATATCCTTGTTAACTTTCTGTCTAGATGATCTGTCTAATGTTGACAGTGGGGTGTTAAAATCTCCCATTATTATTGTGTGGGAGTTTAAGTCCCTTTGTAGGTCACTCAGGACTTGCTTTATGAATCTGGGTGCTCCTGTGTTGGGTGCATATATATTTAGGATAGTTAGCTCTTCTTGTTGAATTGATCCCTTTACCATTATGTAATGGCCTTCTTTGTCTCTTTTGATCTTTGTTGGTTTAAAGTCTATTTTGTCAGAGACTAGGATTGCAACCCCTGCCTTTTTTTGTTTTCCATTTGCTTGATAGATCTTCCTCCATCCCTTTATTTTGAGTCTATTTGTGTCTCTGCACGTGAGATGGGTTTCCTGAATACAGCACACTGATGGGTCCTGACTCCTTATCCAGTTTGCCAGTCTGTGTCTTTTAATTGGAGCATTTAGCCCATTTACATTTAACGTTAATATTGTTATGTGTGAATTTGATCCTGTCATTATGATGTTAGTTGGTTATTTTATCGCTTATATTACTTTTCTTTGTCATCCTATGATATTTTATGGACATAATCATATATGTTGATTACTTAACTTCCATTTTAAAGTAATTGAAGAAAGTTTCAATTTTAATATGACTTTAATTTTTCATAGTATTTTGAAACTCTCTTTTAAATGTCTTCATAACTAGCCAAAAAAAAAATAGGTGTTATAGACTGAATGTTTTTGTCTCCTCAGAATTCATATGCTGCAGCCCTACCCTCCAATGTAATAGTATTAAGATATGGGCTCTTGGGGAGGTAATTAATTTTAGATGAGGTCATGAGAGTAGAGCCCTTATGATAGAACTGGTGCCCTTACAAGAAAGGAAGAGACACCAGAGTGCTCTCTCTGTGATGTGACAATACAGCAAGAAGATAGCCTTATGCAAACCAGTAGAGGATTCTCACCAGAACCCAACCATGCTGGCACTCTGATTTTGGAATTTCAAGCTCCCAGAACAGTGAGAAATAAATTTCGATTGTTCAAGCTACCCAGTATATACTATTTTGTTATAGTAGCCCGAGTTGACTAAGACTTAAAGGTACACTAATGTCTTACCCTAAGACATTGATATTAGGGTAGACTAAACCAAAACATCTCAGAGTTACAAACTACATGAATATTTTACTGTACTAGTGAATTGGTGGTTTCAAATTTTGAGTGTATAAGATGCACATTAGGAATGCACTCCTTACATATTGCATCAGTTGTTGGGGTCATTGTGAAAGCAGCACTTCTGTCTTCAACCAGGAATTTCACTAAGATATGTGTTAGTCATAAAGTGTAAGCAAGGGCAGCACATTTCAGTACAGCCTTTCAACCCACTGAACAAACAACACAATCACATGTTCCATGGGTCCTTAGAATGCTAACTTTTTTTTTTTTTTGAGATGGAGTCTCGCTCTTGTTGCCCAGGCTGGAGTGCAGTGGCACAATCTCGGCTCACTGCAAACTCCACCTCCCGGGTTCAAGCAATTCTCCTACCTCAGCCTCCCTAGTAGCTGGGATTACAAGCGCCTGCCACCACACCCAGTTAATTTTTGTATTTTTAGTAGAGCCGGGGTTTCACCATATTGGCCAGGCTGGTCTTGAACTCCTGACCTCAGGTGATCTGCCCTCCTCGGCCTCCCCAAAGTGCTGGGATTACAGGCATGAGCCACAGTGCCCGGCCACCTTTTTTTTTAATCATTATTATTTTTTCTACTTTTTAACCAAAGTGCAAAAGTTTATTGAATTTTCAGAGGATATTTAAGTAATTGTATTTTAAATTTTAAAATATTTTTGTGATTTAATTATGCTTATTATTAAAATAATTTTTAAATGCATATACAAACCAATTGTTCATACCACATACCTGCCCCACAAGCATTTCTTCAAAGAATATAACCCCATTTAGAACATGAACTATGTCCATCTTATTTTATTTATGTATTTATTTATTTTTGAGATGGAGTCTTGCTCTGTCACCCAGGCTGGAGTGCAGTGGCGCCATCTCAGCTCACCACAAGCTCCACCTCCCATGTTCACGGCATTCTGCTGCCTCAGCCTCCTGAGTAGCTGGGAATACAGGCACCTACCCCCATGCCCAGCTAATTTTTTTGTATTTTTTTAGTAGAGACGGGGTTTCACTGTATTAGCCAGGATGGTCTCCATCTCCTGACCTCGTGATCCGCCCACCTCAGCCTCCCAAAGTGCTGGGATTACAGGCATGAGCCACTGCACCTGGCCTCCATCTTATTTTTTATAAAGACTTCAGTAAAATATATAATTTTTAAAATCTCCTTGTTTACTGAAACTTTCTTTTTTTCAAAAACTTTATTGAAAAGTTGTTGCCTGACCAGTTACTTTGTATGTCACATTGCATGCTCTTGTGGCCAATTACTGACCTATGATTTAAAACATGAATGCTACAGATGCAATCTGTCCATTTCTGTGATGGGTCTTTGAATAAAGTATTTTCTGTCTTAAATAGGAAAAAAAAAGGAAAACAAAAATTGTAGCTTTATTCACATGGTCAACAAGTTTGTTGAAGAACAACAAATAGGTCTTTTAAAATACCCTACAAATTTCAAAATTTGACTGTTGTAATAAAACAATTTAAATTAATTCAAAGTGTATTCACTGGGAGCTTGCTAGGGCTACCTGATTTCAAATTCACACATTTTACTTCTACACGATATTGCTTAAGGAGCTGACAGTTTGTATCAAATCCCAAGTGTCCAAATCCTTAGTCCTGAAGATGGCCGAATAGGAACAGCTCCAATCTGCAGCTCCCAGTGTGAGTGATGCAGAAGATGGGTTATTTCTGCATTTCCAACTGAGCTATCGGGTTCATCTCACTAGGGCTTGTCAGAGAGCAGGTGCAGCCCACGGAGCAGGGCAGGGCATCTCCTTACCCGGGAAGCACAAGGGGTTGGGGAATTCCCTTTCCTAGCAAAGGGAAGCTGTGACAGATGGTACCTGGAAAATCTGGACACTCCCACCCTAATACTGCACTTTTCCTATGGCCTTAGCAAATGGCACACCAGGAGATTATATCCTACGCCTGGCTCAGAGGGTCCCACACCCATGGAGCCTCGCTCACTGCTAGCACAGCAGTCTGAGATCAAACTGCAAGGCGGCAGCGAGGCTGGGGGAGCGGTGTCCGCCATTGCTGAGGCTTGAGTAGGTAAATAAAGCAGCCAAGAAGCTCAAACTAGGTGGAGGCCACCTTAGCTCAAGGAGGCCTGCCTGCCTCTGTAGACTCTACTTCTAGGGACAGGGCATAGCTGAACAAAAGGCAGCAGAAACTTCTGCAGACTTAAACGTCCCTGTCTGACAGCTTTGAAGACAGTAGTGCTTCTCCCAGCACAGAGTTTGAGATCTGAGAACGAACAGACTGCCTCCTCAAGTGGGTCCCTGACCCCCAAGTAGCCTAACTGGGAGACACCTCCCAGTAGGGGCCAACTGACACCTCATACAGCTGGGTGTCCCTCTGAGATGAAGCTTCCAGAAGAAGGATCAGACAGCAGCATTTGCTGATCTGCAATATTTGCTGTTCTGCAGCATCCGCTGGTGATACCCAGGCAGGGTCTGGAGTGGACCTCCAGCAAACTCCAACAAACCTGCAGCTGAGGGTCCTGCCTGTTAGAAGGAAAACTAACAAACAGAAAGGACATCCACATCAAAACCCCATCTGTACGTCACCATCATCAAAGACCAAAGGTAGAAAAAACCACAAAGATGGGGAGAAACCAGAGCAGAAAAGCTGAAAATTCTAAAAATCAGAGTGCCTCTTCTCCAAAGGGTTGCAGCTCCTCACCAGCAATGGAACAAAGCCGGAGGGAGAATGACTTTGACAAGTTGAGAGAAGACTTCAGATGATCAGTAATAACAAACTTCTCTGAGCTAAAGGAGGATGTTCGAACCCATCACAAAGAAGCTAAAAACCTTGAAAAAAGATTAGACGAATGGCTAACTAGAATAAACAGTGTAGAGAAGTCCTTAATGACCTGATGGTGCTGAAAAGCATGGCATGAGAACTACGGGATGCATGCAGAAGCTCCTGTAGCTGATTTGACAACTGGAAGAAAGGGTATCAGTGACTGAAGATCAAATAAATGAAATGAAGCAAGAAGAGAAGTTTAGAGAAAAAAAGAGTAAAAAGAAACAAAGTCTCCAAGCAATATGGGACTATGTGAAAAGACCAAATCTACGTCTGATTGGTGTACCTGAAAGTGACGGGGAGAATGGAACCAAGTTGGAAAACACTCTTCAAAATATTATCCAGGAGAACTTCCCCAATCTAGCAAGGCAGGCCAACATTCAAATTCAGGAACTACAGAGAACGCCACAAAGATACTCCTTCTGAAGAGCAACTCCAAGACACATAATTGTCAGATTCACCAAAGTTGAAATGAAGGAAAAAACGTTAAGGGCAGATAGAAAGATTGGATTACCCATAAAGGGAAGCCCATCAGACTAACAGCTGATATCTCAGCAGAAACTCTACAAGCCAGAAGAAAGTGGGGGCCAATATTCAACATTCTTAAAGAAAAGAATTTTCAATCCAGAATGTCATATCCAGCCAAACTAAGCTTCATAAGTGAAGGAGAAATAAAATCCTTTACAGACAAACAAACGCTGAGAGATTTTTGTCACCACCAGGCCTGTCTTACAAGAGCTCCTGAGGGAAGCACTAGACATGGAAAGGAACAACCAGTACCAACCACTTCAAATACATGCCAAATTGTGAAGACCATCAATGCTAGGAAGAAACTGCATCAACTAACGAGCAAAATAACTAGCTAACATCATAATGACAGGATCAAATTCACACATAACAATATTAACCTTAAATGTAAATGGGCTAAATGCTCCAATTAAAAAACACAGACTGGCAAATTGGATAGAGAGTCAAGACCCATCAGTGTGCTACATTCAGTAGACCCATCTCACGTGCAGAGACACACATAGACTCAAAATAAAGGGATGGAGGAAGATCTACCAGGCAAATGGAAAACAAAAAAAAAAGCAGGGGTTACAATCCTAGTCTCTGATAAAACAGGCTTTAAACCAACAAAGATCAAAAGAGACAAAGAAGGCCATTACATAATGGTAAAGGGATCAATTCAACAAGAAAATCTAACTATCCTAAATATATATACACCCAATACAGGAGCACCCAGATTCATAAAGCAAGTCCTTAGAGACCTACAAAGAGACTTAGACTCCCACACAATAATAATAGGAGACTTTAACACCCCACTGTCAACATTAGACAGATCAGTGAGACAGAAAGTTAACAAGGATATCCAGGAATTGAACTCAGCTCTGCACCAACTGGACCTAATAGGCATCTACAGAACTCTCCACCCCAAATCAATGGAATATACAGTCTTCTCGGCACCACATCGCACTTATTCCAAAATTGACCACACAGATGGAAGTAAAGCTCTCCTCAGCAAATGTAAAAGAACAGAAATTATAACAAACTGTCTGTCAGACCACAGTGCAGTCAAACTAGAATTCAGGATTAAGAAACACACTCAAAATCGCTCGACTACATGTAAACTGAACAACCTGCTCCTGAATGACTACTGGATACATAACAAAGGAAGGCAGAAATAAAGATATTCTTTGAAACCAATGAGAGCAAAGACACAACACACCATAATCTCTGTGACACATTTAAAGCAGTGTGTACAGAGAAATTTATGGCACTAAATGCCCGCAAGAGAAAGCAGGAAAGATCTAAAATGGACACCTTAACATCACAATTAAAAGAACTAGAGAAGCAAGAGCAAACACATTCAAAAGCTAGCAGAAGGCAAGAAATAACTAAAATCAGAGCAGAACTGAAGGAAATAGAGACACAAAAAACCCTTCAAAAAATCAATGAATCCAGGAGCTAGGTTTTTGAGAAGATCAACAAAATTGATAGACCTCTAGCAAGACCAATAAAGAAGAAAAGAGAGAAGAATCAAATAGACGCAATAAAAAATGATAAAGGGGATATCACCACCAATCCCACAGAAATACAAACTACCATCAGAGAATACTATAAACACCTCTACTCAAATAAACTAGAGAATCTAGAAAAAATGGATAAATTCCTGGACACATACACCCTCCAAAGACTAAACCCAGAAGAAGTTGAATCCCTGAATAGACCAATAACAGGTTCTGAAATTGAGGCAATAATTAATAGTCTACCAACCAAAAAAAGTCCAGGACCAGACAGATTCACAGCCAAATTCTACCAGAGGTACAAAGAGGAGTTGGTACCATTCCTTCTGAAACTATTCCAATCCATAGCAAAAGAGGGAATCCTCCCTAATTCATTTTATGAGGCCAACATCATCCTGATACCAAAGCCTGGCAGAGACACAACAAAGAAAGAGAATTTTAGACCAATATCCCTGATGAACATCAATGCGTAAATCCTCAATAAAATACTGGCAAACCGAATCCAGCAGCACATCAAAAAGCTTATCCACCGTGATCAAGTGGGCTTCATCCCTGGGATGCAAGGCTGGTTCAACACATGCAAATCAATAAATGTCATCCATCATATAAACAGAACCAATGACAAAAACCATATTATTATCTCAATAGATGCAGAAAAGGCCTTCGACAAAATTCAACAGCCCTTCATGGTAAAAAATCTCAAACTAGGTATTGATGGTATGTATCTCAAAATAATAAGACCCATTTATGACAAATCCACAGCCAATATCATACTGAATGGGCAAAAACTGGAAGCATTCCCTTTGAAAACTGGCACAAGACAGGGATGCCCTCTCTCACCACTCCTATTCAACATAGTGTTGGAAGTTCTGGCCAGGGCAATTAGCCAGGAGAAAGAAATAAAGGGTATTCAATTAGGAAAAGAGGAAGTCAAATTGTCCCTGTTTGCAGATGACATGATTGTATATTTAGAAAACCCTATTGTCTCAGCCCAAAATCTCCTTAAGCTGATAAGCAACTTCAGCAGTCTCAGGATACAAAATCAATGTGCAAAAATCGCAAGCATTCTTATACACCAATAACAGACAAACAGAGAGCCAAATCATGAGTGAACTCCCATTCACAATTGCTTCAAAGAAAATAAAATACCTAGGAATCCAACTTACAAGGGATGTGAAGGACCTCTTCAAGGAGAACCACAAACCACTGCTCAATGAAATAAAAGAGGACACAAACAAATGGAAGAACATTCCATGCTCATGGATAGGAAGAATCCATATATCGTGAAAATGGCCATACTGCCCAAGGTAATTTAGAGATTCAATGCCATCCCCATCAAGCTACCAATGACTTTCTTCACAGAATTGGAAAAAACTACTTTAAAGTTCATATGGAACCAAAAAAGAGCCCGCATCGCCAAGACAATCCTAAGCCAAAAGAACAAAGCTGGAGGCATCACACTATCCGACTTCCAACTATACTACAAGGCTACAGTAACCAAAACAGCATGGTACTGGTACCAAAACAGAGATATAGACCAATGGAACAGATAGAGCCCCCGGAAATAATACCACACATCTAAAACCACCTGATCTTTGACAAACCTGACAAAAACAAGAAATGGGGAAAGGATTCCGTATTTAATAAATGGTGCTGGGAAAACTGGCTAGCCATATGTAGAAAGCTGAAACTGGATCCCTTCCTTACACCTTATACAAAAACTAATTCACGATGGATTAAAGACTTAAATGTTAAACCTGAAACCATAAAAACTCTAGAAGAAAACCTAGGCAATACCATTCAGGACATAGGCATGGGCAAGGACTTCATGACTAAAACACCAAAAGCAATGGCAACAAAAGCCAAAATTGACAAATGGGATCTAATTAAACCAAAGAGCTTCTGCACAGCAAAAGAAACTACCATCAGAGTGAACAGGCAACCTACAAAATGGGAGAAAATTTTTGCAATCTACTCATCTGACAAAGGGCTAACGTCCAGAATCTACAAAGAACTTAAACAAATTTACAAGAAAAAATCAAACAACCCCATCAAAAATTGGGCAAAGAATATGAACAGACACTTCTCAAAAGAAGACATTTATGCAGCCAATAGACACATGAGAAAATGCTCATCATCACTGGCCATCAGAGAAAGGCAAATCAAAACCACAGTGAGATACCAACACATACCTGTTAGAATGGCAATCATTAAAAAGTCATGAAACAAGAGGTGCTGGAGAGGATGTAGAGAAATAGGAACACTTTTACACTGTTGGTGGGACTGTAAACTAGTTCAATCATTGTGGAAGACAGCGTGGCGATTCCTCAAGGATCTACAACTAGAAATACCATTTGACCCAGCCATCCCATTACTGGGTATATACCCAAAGGATTACAAATCATGCTGCTATAATGACACATGCACACGTATGTTCACTGCGGTACTATTCACAATAGCAAAGACTTGGAACCAACACAAATGTCCATCAATGATAGACTGGATTAAGAAAATGTGGCACATATACACCATGGAATACTATGCAGCCATAAAAAGGATGAGTTCATGTCCTTTGTAGGGACATGGATGAAGCTGGAAACCATCATTCTCAGCAAACTATCACAAGGACAAAAAACCAAACACTGCATATTCTCACTCATAGGTGGGAATTGAACAATGAGAACACTTGGACACAGGAAGGGAAACATCACACACTGGAGCCTGTTGTGGGGTGGCGGGAGGGGGGAGGGATAGCATTGGGAGATATACCCAATGTAAATGATGAGTTAATGGGTACAGCACACCAACATGGCACATGTATACATATGTAACAAACCTGCACATTGTGCACATGTACCCTAGAACTTAAAGTATAATAAAAAAAAGAAAAAAATGGGCAAAAGTTCTGAACAAATACCTAACGAAAGAAGATATACAGATATTGAGTGAGCATATGAAAAGATGCTTAACATCATAGATCATTAGGAATTTTCAAATTAAAACAATGATGAGATACATTATGCACCTATTAGAACGACAAGGCCAAAATCCAAAACACAAACAACAGCCAAAGCCAAAGGGAATGTAGAGCAGCAGGAACTCTCATTCATTGGTGGTGGTAATGCAAAAATGATACAGCCACTTGGGAAAACAGTTTGGCAGTTTCTTAAAAAGCTAAATATATTCTTACTTTATAATCCAGCCATTGTGCTTCTTGGTATTTACTCAAATGAATTGAAAACCTATGTCTATACAAAAACACAATGTTTATAGCAGCTTTCTTCATAATTGCCAAATCTTGGAAGTTACCAAGATGTCCTTCAGCAGGTGAATGAATACACTGTGGTACATCCAATGGAATATTATTCATAACTAAAAAGAAATGAGCTACCAATTCATGAGAAGACATGGAGAAGACTTAAATGCCTGTTACTAAGTAAAAGAAGCCAAAATGAAATGGCTGTTTACTGTCCAATTATATGACATTTTGAAAAAGGTAAAACTATGGAGACTGAAAATATTAGTGGCTACCAGCAATTAGAAGGAAAGAAGGAATGAATAGATTGAGCGCAGAGAATTTATAAGGCTGTGAAACTATTCTATATAATATTACAATAGTGGATGTGTGTCATATACTTGTCAAAACCCATAGATTGTATAATAGCAAGAGTAAATGCTAAGGTAAATTATGGTGATAATGATGTGTCAATGTAAGTTCATCAATTGTGACAAATGTAGTACTATTGTGATGTGGGATCTTGATAGCAGGGAAGGTTGTGACATGTGTGGGGACAAGAGTTATATGGGAACTCTCTGTACTTTTCCAGTCAATTTTGCTGAGCCAGAACTTGGTGTGCTAGAATTAGTACACTCAGTAAGTTTAGGATTGAATAATTTTGGTAGGCTCTGGGTTATAGGGGTGATCCTTAGTTGTTCAATACCTGGCCCTAGGATGATTTAGGGCAGGGGAATATTGACTTGGTATATGAAAGTTTCATAAAGGAGACAGTTGAAGATACAGGCTCTGGAGCGCTTTGCATGTATATCAAAGGCATGCTTGCAAGGGAGTCTTTGCTACCTGTAGAAATTAGCTAGCCCTGGGAGGGGCAGACTTTGCAGGATCAGAACTCCAAATGCTAGAACATCAAGAATAAAGAAAGTAAGAAAATACATTCAGCACAATTTCCATTTACTTAAGCCTTATTTATTTCCTTCACTGAGGTCATATATGTTAGGTACAGAGTTTATACATGTCTTTCATTAAATTCTTATGTATTTTATGTTTGTTAAAATCTTATAATAGGTATTTTTAAATTACATTTCCAATTATCTGTATTTCGGCTGTGTATCCTGTCATATTTCTAAATTAACGTGTCTTAATTGTAGATTGCTTTGTATTTTCTACATATACAATTATATCATCTGTAAATAATGAGAGATTGATTTTTTCCTTTCCAACTACATACATTTCATTTCATTTACTATACTGTTTTACTAGCAGTATTTTCAATAGTGGTGGCAAACATGGAGATTTTTGCCTTGTCCTTCTTAAGGGGAAAGACAATTATTTTACCAATAAACATGATATAGATGGCAGATATTTTATGCATAATCTTTGCTAGATTGATAAATTTTTCTTCTAATCTCAGTTTTCTGCATTTTTAAAAATAAATGAGTATTGAATTTTATCAAATAATTTTTCTAAAGTCATTGAAATGATTTTAAGATCGTTTTCTCCTTTATTCTCTTTAGTTGCAGAATTAGAGTAATTCATGATTGTTAAACCTCTGTTACATTTTTGTGATACACCTCATTTGGTTATGTTACCTTATCCTCTTTTATATGATGCTAGATTTCATTTTCTGGTATTTTCTTCTTATTGTTACCTCTACATTCTTTAAGGATATTGATCTGAAGTTGTTTCGTTTTCATCCTTGTATAATATTTTTTTAAAAAATCAGTCTCTGAAAGATATATGCCTTGTTTTCATTCCTGATTCCTCTTTTGCTTTCCTTAATCAGACCCACCAAAGGATTATCTGCTGTTTGCTTTTGCAAGAAGTAGTTTGTTTATTTCTGTTTGCTGCTCTTGAGTATCTGCTGAAATTTTCTCTATGATCACATTTTCCAGGTACTATTTCTCCTTGCTGCTTTTAAAGCATGTCACCATGCACTCTATTTTATTTGAAATTAATATTACCCTAGCTACTTCAGATTCAGCCTCTGACATTTTATTTATTCTGAATGTGATATATTTGAATATGCTCAAAGTACATTTTCCTTAGAACTTTGAAGATGTGCTGCCACACTCACCACATTCCAACCCTGATGGTGATATATGTGGTAACAGCTTTATTCTAAATGACTCTGTGGTCAATCTGTTACAATTTTGTAAAGTTTTACTTCTAGATGCTTTTACAACTTTCTCCTTAATTTTTGAACATTTTAACCTGCTTTGCTACTGATCTTTTCCATTTTGCCCATTAAGTCTTTGATGTCAATTTAAAGAAAAGTATATTTCTTCTACTCTGAGAAAGTTTCTTTTAATATGTATTTTGTTTCATTCTCTCCATTCTGTATTTTCACTTCTTAGGGACCTGGTTTTCCCTCAATGCCTCATTTTTGTCGTTTTTATATATTTTTTTCACACTTTTGAATAACATTCTTGAAAATTTTTTCACTTGGTTCATTATTTCATCTCCACGCATTACTCTTAAGTTCTGTCTATTTAGGTATTCATACTATTTACTGATTTTTTTTTTCTTTACATTGGTCATGTCTGTACTAACAGCGATCCCCAACCTTTTTGGCACCAGGGACGGACCAGTTTCATGGAAGACAATTTTTTTCACATACGAGGGCTAGGGAGTTGATTTCGGGCTGAAACTGTTCCACCTCAGATCATCAGGCATTAGATTATCATAAGGAGCAGGCAATCTAGATCCCTCACATGCACAGTTCACAACATGGTTTGCACTCCTATGAGAATCTAATGCTGCTGCTGATCTGACAGGAGGTGGAGCACAGGCAGTAATGCTCACTCGCCATCCTCACCTCCTGCTGTGTAGCTCGGTTCCAGGGACTGGTACTGGTCCGTGGCCTGGGGGTTAAGGATCCCTATACCAAAATACCAAATCTGTTTTTGTTTAAAGGTTACACTTGTATATTATCTTTTTAAAGATGTTAACATTTTACTCTGACTGGATCATTATACAACATAGATATGTATATGTAAGATTCATTGTTTGTTCCTTCAATATATATTCTTCTATATGTTGAGTGTATTGCTTCACCTTTGATATCAGTTCTATTCACATGTTTGTTGCTTCCTAATTCTTCAATCATCGTGTTGTTTGAAATTCTCTATTTATTCAATAGTGAATACTGATTCAGTTTTCTTTGACCACCATCTGGTGATTTGAGACTGAAGTGAGGGGAATAAGCTGATAGACAAGTTTTGTCTACTGTTGCTTTCTGTGTATAAAATCTCCCAATTCTTCCTGGATTTCATCACCTACCTGGTGCTTTACTCGATCTCTCAGCCCAATTATTATCCTCAGTTCTCCTGCCACTGTTTCACATATAGGCAAACAGGTGGGGGCAATACATTTAGCTATCCCAAGGTGGTCCCCTGACACTAAGTGATAGCTGTGCTTTGACTTCCCTTCCCCTCCATATATACATAAAACATCTTACCCTGGAGATTTCCCACACAGCTTCCACCTCTAAGAGTGCTACACATGTGTTCCATATGACTTCTTCAATGTCAGATCCATTGATGGTATTGTGTATTGCTTTCCATGTGGTTACAGACTTATTCTTTATAAAAATTTCTTTTATTTTGAAGTATTTGTTGTAGCAGGTAGAAAGACAGGCACTTCTACCCAGTGTGTCATCTCAATATTTTTGTGTTTTAAAAAATCCACTGGATCATAATATAAGAAATGCAGGACTGCTATGTAAGTTTAGTTTCTTTAAAAAAATGTATCCATATCTATCAAAGGCAGAAAGCTCTATCATATGACATGTCACACATAAACCTTCTGTCCTTGTGATGTGGAAATATCAAGGATTGCAATGAGATAAGCTTTAGTTTGAAATCCCAGCCTGCTTAGATATGTCACCTTACTTCACTGAGACTTTTTTTCTCAGTTAAAATTGGTCTAATAGCAATCCCAGGTGTTTTGAGTATTAAAGTGTGTAACATAAAAGACAGAGTTCAGCAAATATTTATTCCATATTAGAAAAAGAAAGGATGGTGAAAAGTTGGTCAACTGGTACAAAGTTACAATTAGATAGAAGGAATATATTATGGTGTTCAATTGCACAGTAGGGTGACTATGGTTAACACTAAAATATTGTATATTACAAAATAGCTAGAAGAGAGGCTTTTGGAAGTTCTCACCCCAAAGAAATGATAAATGCATGAGGTGACGGATACACTAAGTACCCTAACTGGATTGTTATACAACAAAAATATGTATCAAAACATCAAATTGTATCCCATAAATATGTACAATTATAATACGTCAATTTAAAAATAAATATATATATCTGTTATTCCTTGCTATCAGTATGACACTGATATGAAGAAGACTTTCATTTAAATTTGCTCTTGCTAGCAGTTTAATTAAGAAAAAGGAACCCAGTTGATTTTGTAAAAGAAAAAAATTTGAAAACATTTTATATCTAAGAGCTTCCTCTTGGTATTATTTCTATTTCAACAAACATAAACCCATGGGAATAATATGACTAGGTTTTTATGTGCTTTTATTTATTTTTTGTCTCTATACAATGTGTTTGCTTCTGGTGTTATTTGGGATTGCTCAAAACTACATAAAACCCCTAAATTGGGCAACATCGCGAGACCTCATCTCACAGAAAATAAAAATTAAAAAATTAGGCATGGTGATGCATACTTATAGTCCCAGCTATTTGGGAGGCTGAGGCAGGAGGATTGCTTGATCCTGGGAGGTCGAGGCTGCAGTGAGCTGCAATCATGCCACAGCACTCCAGCCTGGGTGACAGAGTGAGACCTTGTCCTGAAAATAAAAATTTAAAAATGCACTACATAAAACCCATTATTGAATGGACAAAAGACATGAACAGACACTTCTCAAAAGAAGACATACATGTGGTCAACAAATATATGAAAAAATGTTCATCATTACTAATCATTAGAGAAATGCAAATCAAAGCCACAATAAGATACCATCTCACACCAGTCAGAATGACTATTATTAAAAAATCAAAAAACAACAGATGCTGGAGAGGTTGAAGAGAAAAGGGAACACTTATACACTGCTAGTGGGAATGTAAATTAGTTCAGAAACTGGAAAGCAGTGTCAAGATAATTCAAAAAACCAGAGCTATCATTCTACCCAGCAATCCCACTAGTGGGTACATACCCAATGGAAAATAAATCATTCCACCAAAAAGACACACACACGTGTACGTTAATCACAGTGCTATTCACAATAGCAAAGACCTGGAATCAATCAAGATGCCCATCAATGGTAAATTGAATAAAGAAAATGTGGCACATATACACAATAGAATATTACACAGCCATAGAAAGAATGAAATAATGTTCTTTGCAGCAACATGAACGCAGCTGGAGGCCATTATCCTAAGCGAACTAATGCAGGAACAGAAAACCAAATACCACATGTTCTCATTTATAAGTGAGAAATAAACGCTGAATACACATGGACACAAAGATGGGAACAATAGACACTGGGGACTGCTTGAGTGGGGAGGGGAGAGAAGGCATAGCTTGGAAGGCCTCTTATTGGGTACTATGTTCCCTACTTTGGTGAAAGGATTATTTGCACACCAAGCCTCAGCAACATGCAATTTACACATGTAATAAAAATGTACAGGTACCTAAACCTAAAATAAAAGTAGGAAAAAAAACCTATCATCAAATTGCTCTCTAAACTTAATTATCATACTTAACTCAATATTTCCTTTATAATTGTATCAACTCAGAGACATTGGTGATTTATGAAAGACTATGCGTTAGTGCATTTACAGAATTCACAGATATGAATATAAATCAAGATAACTTGGATGGACATAAAACCAAGCTAAAAAAAAATCCTGTTATTTTGTTTCACTTCCTACTACAGCTAAAACTATTCAAGTTTGTGTCATTACAAGAGAAATATCTTCCATTGATAAGAAGCTGCTTCCATTGATTTGAAGATGCTTCTCATAAGCTGCATTAGGTTAGCTTTGAGATTCAGAGATTTTTAAAAAACAAACAGCCCCTAAAATCAGTTAAGATCCATAAGCTTAGTTATATTTATACATTTTTTTATCATCTGAAATGTTAATTGAAGCATATGGACTTGGTTTTTAATTTCTAGCTTTAGGAAACTATTTCCACTACTTAGGAAACAGAAAATCAAAAAGGAGTGTGGCCGTATCTATCCAACTTCATTATCAGTAGTGGAAAAACTGTAATCACATTTCCTATGCAGAAAGCCAAGAATGGTGTGGTTCTGGTTAAAAACATGTGATCAATTGCACTGAATATGAACTCATAATAATTCAAGTTCATTACCTTTATCTCCTGAATTCCATGAAGCATAATCACAGTCTCCAACAATACTACTTGTCTTAGTCTGTTTTCTGTTGCTTATAACAGAATACCTGAAACTGGATAATTTATATAGAAAAAGAATTTATGGAGGCTGAGAAGTCCAAGATCTAGTGACCACATTTGGTGAGAGTCTTTTTGCTGGTAGGGACTCTCTGCAAAGTCCTGAGGCAGCACAGGGCATCACATGACAAGGGGGCTGAGCATGTTAGCATACTAGCTCAGGTCTCTCTTCCTCTTCCTAGAAAGCAACAAATTCCCTTGTTGTAATAACCCATTGATCCATTAATACATTGGTCCATGAGTGGATTAATCCACTCTTAAGGACAGAGACCTCGTGTTGTAAATACCTCTTAAAGCCCCCACCTCTCAATATGGCCACATTCAAGATAAAATTTCAACATGAGTTTTGGAGGGGACAGTCAAACCATAGCACTGTTTAAAGTTGTTTCTTTCTGGACTAATACCCAGAATCTACAAGAAACTCAAACAAATGAGCAAGAAAAATACAATCCCATCAAACAGTGGGCTAAGGGCATTAATAGAAAATTCTCAAAAGAAGATATACAAACAGCCAACAAACATATGAAAAAATCCTCAATGTCACTAATGATCAGGGAAATGGAAATCAAAACCACAATGAGATACCAACTTACCCCTCTAAGAATGGCCATAATCAAAAATAATAGACGTTGGTGTGGATGTGGTGAAAAGGGAACACTTCTACACTGCTGGTGGGAATGTAAACTAGTACAACCATCATGGAAAAATTATGGAGATTGCTTAAAGAACTAAAAGTAGATCTACTATTTGATCCAGCAATCCCACTAGCGGGTATCTATCCAGAGGAAAAGAGGTCATTATACGAAAAAGATACTTGCACATGCATGTTTGCAGTAGCACAATTCACAATTGCAAAAACGTGGAACCAGCCCAAATGTCGATCAATCAACAAGTGGATAAAGAAACTGTGATGTGTATACATATAGATATATATATATATAGGTATCACATATATATACCACAGAATACTACTCAATCATAAACATGAATGAATTAATGGCATTTGCAGAAACCTGGATGGGTTTGGAGACTATTATGCTAAGTGAAGTAACTCAGGAATGGAAAACCAAACATCATAGGTTCTCACTCATAAGTGGGAGCTAAGCTATGAGGATTCAATGGCATAAGAATGATACAATGGACTTTGGGGACTCAGGGAAAAGGTGGGATGGGGTTGAGGGATAAAAGACTACAAATTAGGTTCAGTGTATACTGCTCAGGTGATGGGTGAACCAAAGCCTAACAAATCACCACTAAAGAACTTATGTAACAAAGTACCACCTGTTCCCAAAAATTTATGAAAATAAAAAATAAAATAAAGTTGTTCCTTTCTTTCCCTTTTGTATCCACTAAGCTTCTTGAGCTTTTCTCCTCAAACCCTGCCCACATCCCTGGAAACATCTTCACTATATATGTTTAATGTGTTACTGAAAGAAATCAGGAAGGTAAAATCAGATTCATTTTAGTGAATGAATAAAATAAAAATACATTAACACGGCTATAATGAAGTGACAAGGTTCAGGACTCACTACCTCAAAGTATGGCACCTTGGCATTTGAGGAAGCAGCAGAAGCAGAAACGTCACTCTCACCTTACCCTTCCCTTCTCTCCTGAAGCAAGCCATAAAAGAATTCGCTGAACTTCCACTAAAGCAGGCCATAAAGCCTTTACTTCGGAGTTCCTCTTCCTCTCTCCAAAGGAAATAAAATATCCTTATCATCAGAGACACAGAGAAGCTGAGAAGAACCTGAGCAAACATGCCTTCCTAAGTTCCCCCTCTGCCTAGTTTATTACCATTAGATCACACCCTTTGTCCTCTAATCATTTTTCTCCACAACTATCCATTCATCAAATTCAGCATAATATACACAGGTTTCCCTATCTTGGAGGGTCTTCTTTTCTGAAAGTTGCAGTATCATGTAAAATTTACATTAAACACATTTGTAGGTTTTTCTCATGTTCATCTATTTTTGTTATAGCTGCTTCTGCCATGAACCGTGTGATGAGTAAAGAAAAAGTATTAGTTTTTTTTTTCTTTTTCGGTTCTACAGAAGACAGAAAGAAAAGAACAAATGAATCTTTCAAGGACTTGTTATGACTATAAGATAAACGTTTATATTAACATTTTAGTTTTTTTAATTCACTTCAGCCAAAAATATGAGTTTAAAACCATCAATAGATATAGATCCTTTTCAAAATCTCTCCATATGGTTGAACATGTAAAAAATTTGTTTTCCCTTTTAGGGGGAAATTAGATGAAAGAACTGATTAACATAATCTGTAAGTGGAAAAAAAGTAGATGTGAGTTATTGGAACAAGTCTATTTAAATGTGAATGACCTAATGGGTTCTTAATTAAATCTGTATGCCAAAACTAAAGATTTTCTACTAATTAGGAAATGAACAAAGTTAACCCAGTAAAATATACATAATTTTGAAATATCTTTCAATGTCTTTCAAAATTTTTATGAAAGTATCAAATTACTAGAGAGAAAAACATATATATATGTATACACACACACACACACACACACACACACATAGATATATTCGTGTGGGAGGCATGTCAAAATCTTGACTTCTTCAATGGTCTCATTAAAAAGGAAAAACCTCTTGATTCTTTTGAGATAGTCTAGATAATTGAGTAAAGATTAGAGTTCTTATCTGGACAGAAGTCATATCATCTAGGACAAGAATACAATGAATATAAATTCTACAAAACTAAAGTTGAGGTTCTTAATAACAGGATAGCACATGCTGATGAAGGGATGGCAGAGGAATCCCCACCAAACTAATATGACTTTGAAAAATACTTTTTATCTGATGTCAACTTTCAATGTGTCTTTATTGCAAAACAAACAAACAAGCAAAAAACAACAACAACAACAACAAAAACTGTAGTGGTCGGGGACAATGGCTCACACCTGTAATCCCAGCACTTTGGGAGGCTGAAGCGGGTGGATCACCTGAGGTCAGGAGCTCAAGATCAGCCTGGCCCACATGGTGAAACCCCATCTCCACCAGAAAAATACAAAAAAAAAAAAAAATCCAGGTGTGGTGGCACATGCCTGTAGTCTCAGCTATTCGGGAGACTGAGGCAGGAGAATCACTTGGACCCGGGAGGCGGAGGTTGCAGTGAGCCGAGATGGTGTCACTGCACCCCAGCCTGGGCAACAGAGTGACACTCTGTCTCAAAAACAAACAAACAAACAAACAAACACCTGTACTGCTTGTGCACTATGGGCAGAATTTCACTTGGTTTAGTATCTTGTAATACCTTGTTCAAACAATCCAGTAATCACATCTTTGACACAAATGAAAAAAAAATACTCCAGGCTTTCATGTAATCTTTCTTTTGTAATTAAAAGAGACTTCAGTGAGTTTGAAATTTAGTTCTTGTTTTAGTTTTCTTTCCTTCTCAACTAGAATGGAAGGATAATGAATCTCAGTAAAAATACTTCATATATGTCAAATTATTACATGAAGTTTGTAAAAGGTAACACAATGACAACCCTAGAACGATACATTTTCTGCTCAATAAATAAATATGGGCTTTGGTGTTTTCACTGCTTTGTATTTTGTTTCTATTTTTCTTATTTAGTATGTCCTTTGGAACTATTATCTCACTGGAAGCTCAGGGGTTCTAGAAAATATTCCTGACAAAAGATAAGAATTTATTTTCTGAACTCCAAGCTTTGATCATGACTCAAAATTCCTGGTTCAGACCTACTGACTTTGCTGAACAAAACATTATATAGAATAGTCTCTAGACTACCTCATTCAAGTAATTCCTACCCTCAGCTTGGTTTAAAAAACACCCAGCAGTTTTTAAAACAGAAAGGAAAAAAGGAGGAGGAAATGCCTGAGGTTCTGTGGACAAGGAATTTATAGATGTGGCACCAATGATCTTTTCTCCTATTTTCACCCCCAGAAAAGGGCATTATATAGCTTTGGGCAGGTTAATTAACATCAAATTTGGGGCAGGTTAATTAACGTCAAATCCTGCTCTAGCTGTAAGAATGAATATGGCTGCAGACATTTGTGATTTTTTGATCCTTCTTGGATTCTGATAGGCTGTTTTAGGGGACCACATATGGGCCTTACTTAGCCTTACTAAGTAAGGCTAGTAACTTCTATGCACACTGTGCATAAGAAGATTTTACACCACAGGAGCTCCTACTCCTAGAGAGTGTTCGGTCCTCACTCCATTACCTGACATGGTTCCCACTGCAGTCATGCCTACCAGAAGCAGGCTTTCTGAATGCTCTTACACCCTGAGGTTGCTATAGCAAAAGTAGGTGCTTGCCTTTTAAACCTCCTTTATTCTTAACAACCAGTCAGAGAAGAACTAATGACTCAACCACTTTCTGTAACATGGGAAATCATATTATCCTTCTAGTGTGGCCTCCGTATTTAAAACAATCCACACTCAATGCCTAACCTTGGATATATTCAATACTGGGTTTTAACTTCTTTTCCAAGGGCATGTGATCATAGAAATATTCTGCTAAGAATTATCCACAAGTTTAGGCTTCCACTGTTTCCCTTTTCTTCATTCTACTAAGAGGAGATAAGCACAGGAAGAATTTTATGATATGTTCTGTGAAATACATCTTCAGAACTAAAGCGTTTAGAAGTATACCGAACTCAGGGCTAACTAGATTTCCTACATTATGCAAAATATTCTCTGAAAATGTTTGCTAGTTTCTTTTTTAAGGGAGGAGGAAATGTCAATCATGTGTTTTTAAAAAATGACTATTTCATAAAATGATGAATAGCTAGTATGTATCATGAAGTATATATAATTCTGGGGTAACTTTCAAGAACTGGTTCTCATCTTCAGAGCCAATACTTTCCTTTTAATTATTCATCTAAATTAAATATATTGAAGTTTAAATCTTTAGCTTGAAGGGGAAAAAGAATCCTGTGTACTGCTCTAGCTGTGACCAAGCCAATTACGCTAACATCAGCATCCAATGATCACAGCAGAAAACATACTGTCTTCTTTACATGCATGGGCTGACTGAATTCTTACAAAATCTCCATGAGGTAGGCATCACTAGACATTCACATTCCATAGGTGAGAACAATTTGATGTTAATTAACCTCCTCAAAGCTATATAATTCTCTAAGAACTGAATCAGAATTCAAATAAAATCTTTCTGACTCCAAAATGAATGTAAAACATACGTAATGTAGCGCCTTCTAAAGGATATTTCTCAGAGCTTCAAGGCTGTTCTTACAGATTGGACACCTTTGTAGAATATTCTAAGGCCCACATCCAAACATATTTCCATGAAGTATCTATGGAAATACCTAAAATTCATCTTTCAAATGGTAGTATCTGGTTTAAGCATTGCTCCTTATTTCATATAACCCTTAGTGGGTGTCATAGTTCATTCTTATGCTGCTGTAAAGAACCACCTGAGACTGTGAAATTTATGAAGAAAAGAGGTTTAGTTGACTCACAGCTCTGCAGGCTTAACAGGAAGCATGACGGGAAGCCTTCAGGAAACTTAAATCATGGTGTCAAGGAATCTTTAGGGTGTTGCTTTTCCAGCTGGAAATTCTGTGGCCAGTGGCACCTTTGCCTAAGTATTGCTCAGGCCTGCTGGCTCATTCCACCCACTCGGCCTGGCAGGCTGCGCTCAGCTGTGCCACTGGCCCAGATCCCACACCTGCCAAGGGAGACTCAGGCATGGAACAGTGAGGAGTGTGTGAGCAAGCGTGGGGTCTGGCCACTGCGCACAGCCAGGCATGCCAGCTGCGGCGAGGTGGGGAGCTCCAGGCACCAGCACAGGTGCCGGCTCTGTGTGAGGCTGTGGCTGGACCAGGCATACCACAAGCAGCTTTCACTGTGAGCACCATGGAACTTGGGGCACCTGGACCCTTGGAGACACCAGGAACCGCAGATCCCCAAAGAGGGTGTCACTGCCCTGGCTCAGAGGGCGCCTAGGTCTGGGCTCCTGAAAGAACTGCAGCTCTTCTCTCTTTCTCATTGAGACACAGGACTAGATGGATTTCCTAGGCCTACTAAGAATCCCTAAGCCTAGGTGGGAAGGTGACCGCGTCCACCTTTAAACACAGGGCTTGCAACTTAGCTCACACCCAAACAATCAGAGAGCTCACTAAAATGCTGATTAGGCAAAAACAGGAGGTAAAGAAATAGCCAATCATCTATTGCCTGAGAGCACAGCGGGAGGGACAAGGATCGGGATATACACCCAGGCATTCGAGCCGGCAATGGCAACCCCCTTTGAGTCCCCTCCCCTTGTATGGGAGCTCTGTTTTCACTCTATTTCACTCTATTAAATCTTGCAACTGCACTCTTCTGGTCCGTGTTTGTTACGGCTCGAGCTGAGCTTTCACTCGCCATCCACCACTGCTGTTTTGCCGCCCTCGCAGACCCGCCGCTGACTTCCATCCCTCCGGATCCAGCAGGGTGTCCACTGTGCTCCTGATCCAGCAAGGCGCCCATTGCCGCTCCCGATCGGGCTAAAGGCTTGTTATTGTTCCTGCATGGCTAAGTGCCTGGGTTCGTCCTAATAGAGCTGAACACTAGTCACTGGGTTCCATGGTTCTCTTCCATGACCCACGACTTCTAATAGAGCTATAACACTCATGGCATGGCCTAAGATTCCATTCCTTGTATTCCCTGAGGCCAATGAACCCCAGGTCAGAAAACACGAGGCTTGTCACCATCTTGGAAGTGGCCCACCACCATTTTGGAAGCGGACCACCACCATCTTGGGAGCTCTGGGAGCAAGGACCCCCGGTAACATCATTACCTGCAACATGGCGAGTGGGGTGGCATGTTTTAGTACTGTTTGTGTTACAGCTCTTTTAGTCCCACCATTCAGTGGGTCCTGAGTTCTTGTCCCGCATCCTAAAATTAGGTATGTGGACAACTGGAGGGTGAGCAAGGTGAAGCGGAGCTTCATTGAGCTGCAGAACAGTTCCCAGGAGACCTGCAGTTCCACATGCAGGTCATCCTGACAAGTGTCCAGTTTCTCCACAGAGAGGGGACTGCAGTGGGTAGCTCCTTCCCGCAGCTGATAGTCCTAAGTCTGTCCAAGTCTGGCTGAGTCTGGGGTTTTCGTGGGTTCCAAAGGGAGGAAGTCCATGCTGATTGGTCCATAGATAGCCTTGGGAGGGCCTGGAGAAAGCACCGTAAGTTCTCACTCCAGGCCGGGGACTCCACCCATAACTGGAGGCTGGCCCCCAGGCTTGAAAGTGGGGTTTCACCAGGGACTCACCCCTTCCCACCCAGAAGCCTGCCTGCCACCATCAACATGCCATCCACGGCGCCCAGGCTGCTCATGCTAAGGGGTGCCTGTAAGGCTATGCCAAGCCACCCTCAACCCCCTTGGCCTCCCTCCCATGCTCACTGGTGCCCAAAGTCCAGAGGGGACCAAGGTGACAGGGGGCTGCTGTGTTGGCATTGCCCCGAGCATGCACACACCTGGCCAGGTTGCAACGGTGCCTGGGCTCAGCTTCAACTTTGCTCCCAAATCAGAGCGGGCACCATGAGTGGGGAGAGGCCAGGCAGCAGGAGCAGGCATTTCCGAGCCTTCGGTGGAAGGAGGACTTCCCAGGCCCCTGAGAGCACAGGGCGCCCTGCTTCTGCAGCTGCGCCCTGGGAGTGCAGAAGGGGGCAGGGCTCCTGCCAGTTCCCAGCTCCTGCTGGCTCTGCAGATCCTGCAGCCCCGGCCTTGCCTCACCCACTGCAGCTGATGTCCCTCACCCACTGCTGTCAATGGCAGAAGGTGAAGAGGAAACAAGGGTGGAGCAAGAGGGTGGGGAATGTGCCACACACTTTCAAATTATCAGATTACATGAGAACTCACTATCATGAGAACAGCAAGGGGGAAATCCACACCCATGATCCAGTCACGTCCCACCAGGCCCCTCCCCTGACATGTGGGGATTACCATTGGAGATGATATTTGGATGGGGACACAGAGCCAAATTGTATCAGCGGGAATATATTGAACCTTACCTGTTATTTTGCTCTCTCTTCTCACACACCTCTTTTTCTTTCATCTTGTCTCAGGAAAATAAATATTCTTTCTTCTTGTTTAGGAGTATTGCCATCCCTTTCTGCTCCCTCCAAGGGCTCCAATAGTGCTCCTGAATGCTCATGACTGGGCCCTTGCTTCTAAGTCTCTCTTTACCCGGAGCTACTTGGTCTTCCCCTGCTTCTTACATTCTATCTATTTGAGCAACAGGTCTCAAAGATAAAGAATTATATAAAACACTGCTCTAGCATTTTGCTCTCTCAAATAACCACCATCTCTCTTGCATCTTGAGTCTCTCCCTTGCTCCCTACTACAAACAAAGTGAGCTACCTTGCTTTAAACTCAAGCTATTAGATAAGATGACTGGGCATTTTTGCCTTTAACCTGAAACCACGAGACTCGCCCTTATCAAGCCTCAGTCCTTCAACCAGTCAGGATGTAGGTTGCTGTAGTGTTTCTAGAAGCTGCGAAGAACTGTTTTTTACTCTACGAACCATTTGGTGATGAACAAGGTTTGGTTAGCCCCCTTATTTGATAATATGCTTCTCACAGTTATGTGACAATGTCTAAGATTTCACTAACAATATAGTGCAAATGAACTACCTTGCTCTAAGTGTGCGCTGGTGAATAAGATCATTGGTGAATAAGATCACATATGAGTTATAGGATAATGCCTAAGATTTCACTAACATAGATTCCTTACTATGTATGGCTTTTCTCAAGCTCAGTAATCCAAGGGCTAATAATTCTTCCTTGTAATTCATCTTTGAAGAGCTATAGTTATGATTTTCCAGCATGTCTTTCATGTAAATACCCAGGCAATCATGTGAAATACATTTTGTAATTCCCATTATTCCCATTTTTCAAGCGAGAAATCTAAAAGCCAGTAGGTTCTAGCAATTTTCTTAAGGCCACATATTTTGTACAAGCAGTCAACATTACAGAAGTATCTGTGTCCATAATCTTTCTGGAACACCATGCTTAAATGTTTTTTGCAAATAAGAAAATTAAAATGGTTTCTGCAAAAGATTAGTTGTTTGCTCCTATTAGCTGTTTGTTCTTTAAACAGGTATATCACTCAGGACTCTTTCGGTTACAAGTAACAGTAAATACAAATTAGCTTAAGCAAGAGCATTGACTAATCTGGCTGAAAGTTCTAGTATCAGTTTCTAGAGAAATTTGACATCAATGTTAAGTATCTCACTTCCAGATAGGATCCATTGTGTCCATATTGTGCCACTGAAGATCATTGATCTTATTTTGCATAATTCCAGGAATGAAAGAAAGAATCCTTTCCATAAAGCTCAAAAATTCCCATAACGGAGTTTTGGGAGCTCTTTCTAGACCTGAGGGATGAGAAACTGGTCATGTTACCTCTGTAGGAGAAAGTTCCAGGAAAAGGAAATAGTATGTGGAAAAACACTAAGGTAAAAAAGAGCTTGGGTTCTTCATAGAACTGAGAGAAGCCCATCACAAGAGGAAGATAACTAGGAGAGTAGTGGCAAAAGATGAAGGTGGATTAGTTAAAAAAAAATACATATGGCATATATATATATATATATATATATATGAGCCCACATACATATATATGGGCTGTTTGAACCACATAAGACATGATAAAACCTTGTTCATTCATTTAAGGTTAATGTCTAGCTGGTAGGAGATATTAAACAAGGATATGATTTGTTCCCATTCAGACTTTTAGAAGATTAATTACTGTGAATCTTGGAAATGGGCAAGTTTTAGAGGATCAGCTAATAGGGAATTTCAGCTAGCCATGAAAAAAAAGCTTAGATTAAAGTGGCAAGAGAGGGTTGGAAGAAGTAGAGAGAACTAAGAAAATTAGGAGGCAGATGATTAGGGCTTAGTAATTACTTGTGTGTGGTGGACCTTTGTCTAGGGAGAGAATGTAAAACAGACTAATAGTTCGAAACAAAAGTACAGATATTTATTGATTGCCCGGGAGACTTTACATCTTTCAATACCTCTAAGCAGAGCTTGACTTCCTCAATGCCACGGTCCAGACAACTCTATCTATAATCTCCTGGTTGCTTCATACTTTTATATTACACGCCCAGGACCTGAAAGTTGTTGAGTTTGGGTTTCCCAGTATAGAAAGAAAAAAAAAAAAAAGAAGGGCCTACTACTTAGTCCTTACAATCATCAAAATTTGTCAATTACAAGAGAAGTTATCAACAAAGACTCAGAAGTAGCTGTCAAGGGGATGGAAGGAGAACCAAGAAAGGCTTGCTGTATTTCATTGAACCAAGTGAAGACAGCGTTTTAAGAAGGAAGAGATTCTCAACTGTGCAGAAGTTTTGCTCAGAAAGCAGTCAAGATGAGAGATCAAACATAAAATGGAAGAGGTTCAAAATATCTGATGATATGGCAACACAGAAGATAAAAACAAAGGTTATTAAAACATATCAGTATAAATATTTGACTTATAAAATGAAAGTTGCTGGTTGTAATAGGCTGAACCGTGTCACTCTAAAAAATTCAGATGTTGAACTCCTAACTTACAATATCTCAGAATGGGACTGTATTTGGAGATAATGATCTTTAAATGGACAATTAAGGTAAAACACCCTCATTAGGCTAATCCAATTTGACTGGTGTCCTTATAGAAAGAGAAAATTAGGGCACAAACATACATAGAAGAAAGACCATGTGAAGACAGGAAGATGGCCACCTACAGCCAGGAAAAGAGGCTTCAGAAAATGTCAACTCTGCTGGCGTCTTGATCTCAGACTTATAACCTCCTGTGAGAAAATAAATTTATGTTGTTTAAGCCACCCAGTCTGTGGTACTTTGTTATGGCAGCACTGGCAAACTAATTCACTGGTGATTTTAACAAAAGGAACGTCGGTAAAGTGATGGAAGCAGAAAACAGATTTGGGTGAGAAGAAGAACTGATAGGAATCAGAAAATAAGGAAAGCAAGTACCCAGATCTTTCTAGTCATATTTGTCCTATGACTAACCCAAATAATAGTCTATTTCTTGGTTTTAACTTTAAGAAGCTTATATGTAGTGTTGAATTATCTCTTACACATTCAAAAATCCTATCTAAAAATTGAAAAATATGCTATGTACAGATTTCTATGAAAGATAAAAAATATTTAATTTTGATTTTGGAAAATGTTTTATATGCATGGATATTTGAATGTGTGCATCTTTACTAGCAAATATTTAATATTTCCTTAAGATACTCTAATTTGAGATAAGTAACATTCAGAATGGGGCTAGGATGAAGTTCTTTTCATTTCCTACAAGGAATATTGTAGTAGATTATAACCAAATTTAGACATTATGTTTTCTAAATCAAACGTAGGCATACATTTTTTATCACCTTGCCTGATAACAGGACATACAGTGGAAATTAGAATGATTCCAAACATCTGTGCCATGTGGTTACTGCTGTTACTTAGGGAGTTATGAAGATTTATGAATAGGAGAAGGCAAGAAGGAAGTAAAACATCTTATCCAGTGTAAGGGCTATTATAATCAAGGGATAATTCTTTTATAAATAGAATATGACACTATCACACAAAGTCAAGACCAAGATGTCAGACAAATGTAAGGACACAGGCAAGTTCAGCCCACACCAGGGAAGCAACAGGAATGATGTGTGTACTAGGCTTATGCATATGACTTCCCAGCCAACCAGAAGGGGCTTCAGTAAGCTGACAGCCAAGTATATAGTTTAAGTTAAAATTTCTGTTTCAAGCCTTGTAGAAATGAATGTAGTTTGAATCACACAAACATTTTTTAAGACTTGGGACATGCATCTCAAGATCTGGCATATGTGCAAGTAGTCCATGTGTTTCAATTCCGGAGAAGATAGCTAGTCCCTTCCTGGGCTTTAGCCAGTTTCCTGGAAGCGTGAAAGAGCTGGTTGATGGTGAGGGCCACAAGACTAACACAGCTTCCTAAAGGTCTCAGCAGTGACAGGAGAGGGCTGGGATGTTCAGACTAGGTCAGCAAAGAGTAATGTGTGAGTCCAAAGTTAGCATTCCCCAGACGCCAACTCCCATACACTTCATAAATGCAGGAGAATGACAGAAGAATTTGGAAGAATCATAATTAGGAGTCTAAATTCCCTGTAAATTTAAAACTTATCCTCAAAATTTTATGGCAAATAGGAAAATGGAAGAGTAATTGTAAAAGGTAATTAATTGGAGTATATAATTCTTCTAGAGCTATGACTTATTGTTAGCAGGACTTTCATGTCAGTTTCATAAGAGTGATCATGACAGGTGGCCAGCTCCATCAGTGAGTTCATAAAGATTTAACCAAGTTTTAAACAAAAATAGAGTAAATCAATTTATTTTAAGAAGTGATTTTATTTCTGGCCAGGTATGGTGGCTCACGCCTGTAATCCCAGCCCTCTGGGAGGCTGAGGCAGGTGGATCACCTGAGGTCAGGAGTTTGAGACCAGCCTGGCCAACATGGTGAAACGCCGTCTCTACTAAAAACACAAAAATTAGCAGGGTGTGGTGGCGGGTGCCTGTGATCCTAGCTACTTGGGAGGCTGAGGCAAGAGAATCACTTGAACCTGGGGGGCAGAGTTTGCAGTGAGCCGAGATCGTGCCAGTTCACTCCAGCCTGGGCAACAGAGCAAGACTCCATCAAAAAAAAAAAAAAAAAAAAAAAAAGAAAGAAAAAAGAAGTGATTTTATTTTTAGTAGGCTATTTCTAATAGGCTAGTATTTTGTAAGCTTTAAGCAGACACCAGCTCAATATAATATTGGGAAAAAAAACCCAAATATAACCTCGGTCCTTTCAGTAAGCTGAGCACCCAAAATGGCATCATATAGTTTCTCATAAATTGCAGTTCAACAATGTTGAATATAATAAAATGGTTACCAAAAGTTAGAGCCATTTTTTAAGAAGTTCCCAGATACCTGAGTAGCTAAGCTTATTTAATAAATTGTTATGATGTAATGCTACTAAATCTCCTAAGATTAAATTTAAGGTTTTTTTAATGAGTGCTCAGGTTTAAATTAACTTTGTATTTTTCTCTGATGTTAAATTTTTGATTTGTGCCTTTAGAATCTGTAACTCTCATTCCTTTTCATATGATAAAATTATTTGATAGAACAAGAAAATAAATCCCAAAATTAGAAAATCAACACCACTGTTTCTTTGAAATTTTGGCTGCTAAAGGATTCATGTCATTCTCAAACACAATGATAAAGAAATTAGCAATTTTCAAAAATCATGTGACTTAAATCCTTTTTGTTACACTCATTTCTCTCATTTAAATAAGTTTCTGAGAGAACTATTGATTTGTTCTTTTTCTCTGAAAAGATTAAACACCTGGATTTTATCATGTACTCACATTTGAAATTCAAATCATTTGTATATAATGCATTAAATTATTTGAAAAGTCAAATATCACAGATTAGTGTGAGATGATAGCATACTCTGTATGCTATGATATAAAGTGATTCAGAAGCATTTAATAAGTCCCTGAAACATCTGTTCTCACTGTATGTAAAGTGGCTCACTTTTCAGCAAGATCGGTGATTCCTTATATAAATCTGTTAGCAGCTTTTTGATTATAAGAGGATGGACAGTTCTTTCTCATAAGTTGGTTTGCAAATGTTAGTTTTCCTTTAAAAAATCCGAACAGAGAACCAATAAGCTTCTTTACAACTGCCTAATACAATTTACAACTGCCTAATACAATTTAAATTACATTTATTAACTTAGTTCTGCAGCTTTGGAAAGTATTTGCACTCAGCATATCCTATCACTCCATCTCCTATCAGCTAATGTCCTCAGTAGTCTATCTCCAGTTACATGTGTGGAGATACGAGATCGGTGCAATATATTTTTACCCTTTTTAATTCTTGTAGTTGCATGCTGAAATTATTTAATGTGGGATTAGTTGAATGGTGTCTGTCATAGAAAGGGATTGTTGTAGAAACTTTGTTGTCTTTTACCACCTTTAGTTCACTGCTTTTTAATAGCATATAACACTCAAATTTTCCTTAGAAAGAAGTAATAAATAATTTCTGTCAGTCAAAATAATTCAAACTGCTGAGAGGAGTAGAAGGTAACATGATTTGGGCAAAGCATAAAAACCATGAAGAATCAAGCAAAAAGAAGAAGTTCCCAAGATACGCAGTTTAAAACGTTTATAAAGAGATAGGTAAGTGGGGAAATGGTACTGCTTATTGTGGATTTGGAAATTATTTTAAAGACAACATAATTTTCTTGCATTCAGAGATAGTATTTTGATTGCATTGCATAGCTCAGTACATGGGGAAAATCTCATACCTGTAAAGTCTTCCAGGTAATTTTAAAAACTGTTAAGTATATAAGAGAAATTTGTGTGCTCAAATAACAAAGGCAAATTTTTATTTTTATGTCAACTTAATATCAAACTAGGAGTAAATATATTTAGCAATACATATGCTTGACAAAAGATTTTTAACTAAGATGTTTATTTTCTCAATATTAAGTGTAAAAGAAGGGATAAACTAGATTCCTGTTTTTCAATCTCTGTTTGTGATAGTTTTTTAACTCTACAGATATATTTGGAGCATCAGAAAAGTTCACAACATTACATTAGAATGAGTCATACTCTCTGTTCTCAAAGCGTTCACCATCTAACGGAAAGACAGTTACCAAACAATAAAATAGCTAACAATAAGGGAAGCAGAGCAGCAAAGTTTTATGTCTGTGTAGGGCTGCCAGAGAAGGATTCATAAAAAATAGTTATGCTACTTCTTGTGAGAAAAGAAGACTTACATTATCAAGGTATTGAGGTATAGCTCAGAGTATGTGTTCCTGCAAGGGGAACAAACTGTAAAATGAATTAAGTATAAGAGAATGAAGCATTCACATGTTGTTTCAATGCTTTCTGTTTAGAATAACCCAATTTACCGTGGTTTTTATCTCGTTTTCATCTAGTCCGACTTAGTTGCTTTATTACTCCAATAAATTAACATTGGATTATTATAGGACAATAAATGAATTAATGGCAGTCAGATTGGTTTGTAGAGACTGAGGACAGTGAGGATCCTAAAGACCAGAAATAATAAAATTTCAATGTGCTTTTTTTTTTTTTTAATTATACTTTAGGTTTTAGGGTACATGTGCACAACGTGCAGGTTTGTTACATATGTATCCATGTGCCAGGTTGTTTTGCTGCACCCATTAACTCGTCATTTAGCATTAGGTATATCTCCTAATGCTGTCCCTCCCCCCTCCCCCCACCCCACAACAGTCCCCGGAGTGTGATGTTCCCCTTCCTGTGTCCATGAGTTCTCATTGTTCAGTTCCCACCTATGAGTGAGAACATGCGGTGTTTGGTTTTTTGTCCTTGCGATAGTTTACTGAGAATGATGATTTCCAGTTTCAAAAAAAAAAAAAAAAAGAACAGGAAAAAAAAATTATATTTTATAAAAATATTTAATGTCATAATAAAATCACCATGATGAAAGAGATTATATATTCATGTTTTAAAATACTGAAAAGTAATTCACCAAAATATTAAAAGTGCTGCTGCTGGATGATAAAAAAAAAAATTTCAATGTGACGAGAGGCTTATAATTGAGAATCTGTATGTGTCTTCAAAAATAATTAGGTCTCAAATTATGGCATCTAAAAAGTTACCTTGCAAACACTACTTCAACATTGTGGTCTTGCTCTTATTATATCTTAGAATTTGATTTCGTGTCTATGTGCTGAAACCCCTTCATGGTACTAAGTTAGATATGTGCTAATAGTTCTTGAGATCATGAAGATACTATTTCTCAGCAGATAATGCTCTGAAGTGTTCGTTTTCAAAATAAATATAGTTAAGGTGCAATAGTGCACATTATGAGTTTCAGATTGTTATATTACCATTAAAATAAATTCTAAGAATATACCTGCTTGGAAAATTCTAATTAGTGTGATTACTATGGAACTGGAAATAATGATTTTAAAACTCGTAAGAGCCTATTTTGAAAAATAATCAGTGGTAGAATAAGAAACTGCCAGATGAGTCACTAGTCTAAAAAGGTAAAATTTTTTCCTTTGAATTCTGCTAAATATATTACTTCTCAGATTCAAGGATAGTGCATTGAAAATTACTTCGTAGAATTTTTCTAAGAAAAATATGATATGGGAAAGTCCTGTTCAGCAGGAGAAAAAAGAAAAAGAAAAAGAAATTAGGAAATACAGACACATGAACCAATAGGAATTGATTTGAAAGTTACTTATAATTCACATTAGCCCTAAGCCTCAGTCTGGGAGTTATGACTAATAATAAAAAATAAAGAAATAATTATTTTGTTATCCATTAGTTTAAAACCAGTAAATACTAACAAATTATTTATATACTTGCATATATTAGTCAACTGTTCTCATAATAATATGCATATCAAACAACTCTAAAACTCAGTAGTGTCCAATAGGAAGCAATTATTTCTTATTCATCTGACTCAAGATCTGCTGAGACTCAGCTGACTTCAGATAAGCTCAAGAAGGCTTGTATTTAAACTGTGGAATACGTTTCGTTTGCTCCATGGGCCTCTCATTCTTCTGAGATCCGTAGGCTACCCAGAATATGTTCTTTTCTTGGCAGTGACATTAATAGAAGAGAGAAAACCAAGCCATATGACTTAACTACTCTTCAACACTCTGCTTGTTTCAGACCCACTGACAGCCCATGGGCCAAAACAAGTCTTGCGGCCACACTCTACAATAATTGAATGGAAAAGGGTATTCTGTTCACCATGAAGCTATCGCAAGGGTGGGGATGCAAAATCTGGCTACTAAGAAATAACAAATGAAGACTGATAAGTAAATCTGCCACAACTTTAATATTTGTTTATAAAAAGAAAAGTTTGCATGTATTTTTCTGAAAATTTGGATTTTAAAAAGTGTTTCTAAGAATTAATACATGTGGATAGCAGTAAGTACCCAAAACTAAGAACAGAAATGCTTAGAGATAAATAAATGCTTACATATGCATGCATACATGTATACAGGCCAGTCAGAAGGAAGAAGAGAAAAAATAAGCAAACTCATTGAGGAAGTACAGGAAAGAAAGCACAGAGAAGAAATTGGGAAAACCTGTGCTGAGAGATGTCTCTGGTCCTGCCAGTTTCCAGGTACAGCTCCATATCCATGCACTATTACTGGTTTTGATATACAAGTCCTGCAATTTTAACACCTACGAGAGACACTTACATTTTTATCTTCATGTATACAATACACAATATGCATAAGTGAAGCATTTTATCTCAAATGTAAATGTATACAGAATACTGTGTTCCTCAGATCTATCCTTGTGTTTCAGTGTTATCTATTAAGAGGATAAAAGAAACAGAGTTAAAATTGAAATAATTTAAATCTTTCAACTTCCCTCTGACTTTAAGGAGAAAAGAATTTCTTCATTGCCATTTCTGTTCCCACCTTCCAATTATTCAAACCAAGTTGCATTCAGAGAATAGCACTGATTGCTGTTTAGCATTCTGTTTAGTAATGGGTATGTTATTCTCTGGATCATCTGTTTGCTATTATCTAGTTCTAGATATAGAGAGGGAAATAGAGCAAAAATCTGGACCCTTTGTATCGCAGATCTATGAGTTTGAAAAGAGACTCTGGATTGTCTAGTTCACAATGGATCTGGCAAGGCTGCACGGACTGATAGTGGATGAGTTTCACATTGTTTTCTTTTGTGCTACAAGACACACTACACACTGGTGGTTAAGAATACACACTTTGAAGCCTCACTAGGTTCAAACTGCAGTGTCCTACTTACTGGCCTTAGCAAGAAATTTTGCAAAAGGCGATGACTTCTAAAACAGGGTATATTCTGCCTGTCCTTTAAGTGATTATGTCTGTAAAATACTTAGAACACTTTGCTATTATTTCCATAATCTTGGAAAACATTCTTTCTGAGTCTCCAGAACATCACACTTTAATCCCCTCTTTCCCACAGATTGTGAGTTCTTTGGGTAATGATTCCTTTCTCTCCCTCCCTGTGGTCACAGGGAAAGAGTTGGTTGATCTATGATCTTAGGAGGAATAAGGAGAAGCTAGGAGGAGATACTAAAGTTGTTGCAATTTTAAAGTAACTTAAGTATCAGTGAATGTCTTTATCTCCAAGTCAGTATTGCCCTGAAAAGTCACACTTGCAACATGGAAGATGACACTGGGCAACTTGTCTCTTGAGATTCCACGGCAGTTTCTAAGTATTCCTTGCTGTTACTGTAGGACTTTAAGGGCACAGTCACACAGGGAATATGTTCTGGATAGTTTTATCAACTTTAGAACTGATGAAGAGTTAATTTGAGGATGAATCCTGATTGACTTAACCACTCATTATTTTGCATAAATACTATCACTTGTGAGGTAAACTGAAACATAGGTAAACTTGACATATTTAATGCAAACAAATTCTGAAACTCATTGTTCTTTGTTTTTCTATGTTCCTTAGGCAAACCAGCCTAGTGACTCTATTCCAACAGTTGCTACTTCTTTTGACAAAGTATCTACTTTCCAATTATCCACTAATATGTAACTATCAGAGATGGTGACCATGTGACATTTCAAATCACAATGCCTAATGCTGATAATTCCAGCAACTTTCAAAATCTTTTTCTATGGATAAAAACAAAAGAATAAGAATAGAAAAAATATATACACATACATGTACACCTCATCTTGCTAACTATTTAGTTGATGAAAGACATAGTGTCAGATGGTATTATTACCTATACTTTAATGGAGAAGTAGTTTCATTGTATGCTATAACTTCCTTTAGATAGGAGATTATTACAATGCTGTTTTCTGAAGAAAAGGAAATTTTTCAACATAGAAAGCCTGGACCAAAATATTACAATGTACCATGCCACTCCTGTGTAACGATCCATTGACTATCATCCATTCTGTCACATGGAACTATAAAGAATTTACAGTTCTATAGGCAAGAGCATAAATCTCACCTTTCTTAAATGTCCTTGTCTAGAATTAGACTTTTTCTAAAATACATAGCTTTTATCCTACAGCATTTGCTTCACATTTACCAAAGAAGAAAAATGAAAACTAAAAGCAAAAAGCAAAACGCTCAAAGAGAAAAATGAATTTTAAAATATATTCACTGAGTATATGTAGAATATTGATAATATCTTCATTTCACAGCACAAATGAACAAGTGTTGTCTTTAAATGAATGGCATTGGTCCAAAAATCTGAATATCTATTGTAAGTCTTTTCTAATCTGCAAAAATCCAAAGAAAACATATTTATCACTGACTCTGTGAGTAATAGCAGTTTAAAGATGAAAATAAGCATATGAATGATACACAGAAGTTCAGATGAGACTTATTGTAGTAGCATTTCCTATAAATCAGGGATTATGCACTGTTTTTACTTTATCCTCAGAATAATTACAGTTGCTCAAGTACTATTAAAGATATACAATGGGATTTCAGAAACCACAAAGAACACAAGTGCAGATTATTTTTAAAGACAAAGTTAATTTATCTATTAAGGATAGAACATTACAGTACACATTAGAAAACACCTTCCCAAATTGTCTTGCCAAATATATGAGAAAAACTTTTGCAATAGCTCAATATTTTATCTCAATGTGATATTGCCCTGTTCTCAATGATGGCTTCAGAAAATAAAAAATACCAGCCAGTAAGCATTTATGTCCTTTGTACAGCCTCTCTTGGTTATCTCACTCCTATTTATTCAATGATAAAATCGAAGTTAAATGGACAAGATTCGTATTCCCACTTTTCCATTCCTATAGCACCTCTATGAGAGACACTTAGGAAAATTTACTTTCAACAAAGCTCTGTGTGTGTGTGTGTGTGTGTGTGTGTGTGTGTGTGTGCATGTGTGTGTGTAAGACAGAGAGAGAGAATGAGAGAGAGAGAAGGCCAAGAGACAGGAGAGACAGACAGAGATAAAGACAAGAAAATAACTTGTAAGTAACTCAAATGTAGTAAGGGTGACAGCATTTCCATTCTGTTCATATACTCTGTGGGAGTTTTAGTCATCATTGAATTAGCAGCAACTGTGACCTCAGAACACCATGAAATACTCTCATAACCTAATGGAATTATTAGGGTATAGATGATATGGGAAGGAGAGTATTTCTCCTTTTTGTACAGCAAGTATCTACTTTTATTGCATCCTTTTTACTTGACATCATTCTAATCAGAATGAGAAAAGAGGAAACAAAATGGAAATTGTTGATTTCTCACCTTGATTGAAATTCTGAAATACTTGGAAAGTAAGAAATAATAACACTAGTGAAGTATTATAAAATGATTTAGGAATACCCATGTATAGTGTCTGATGATTACTGATTAACCAATTTGTGTGATAACTAAAAAATATATACACAGTGGCCTTCAAACAGAATACACTTTTATCTAGCATTAGTGAGAAAAGGTTGTTGTAGCTAATGAAAAATTGTAGTTAAGTTTCTCTCTATATTCTGCACAGATGAATAATTTTATGTAATTTACAAAAATTAAAGTAGTCTTAGTATTTATGAGACATAAGTTATTCATTGATTTTGGTGTTTTAAAATTTATTTAACTTTCTTTCAATACTTCAATGAAATCATTACAGACATCAGAGGTCCTAATAGAGTTGTCAAAATTAATAACCTTCCAATTGATGGAAAGCCAGTTACTAAATTGTGCTGTAAATGAGTTCTAGTTCTAGTGGATCTCACAGATGAGTAAGTATTTTCCATTACTTTTTTTATTACAGTGAAGAAAGAACAACCTTATAGTGCCATAATGTTAAAAATTTACAGATCTTGAATCACACACAAATAAGTAAATAAGAAATTGTGTACAGCTATGGTGTTCTGTGTTTTCCATGAATGTCACGAAAATATATATTTTAGACAATATAATGTACATTAGTGTGTGTGCATAGAAAAATATACATGTGTACACATATATATGTGTATATATGTGTATTTATATGTGTATATATGTCTACATATAGCTATAGCTATAGATGAAACTATGATACATTAGCTTTCTATTGTTCCATAATAAATACAGCTTAAAACAACATATATTGTTTATCTTGCAGTTTTGTGGGCCAGGCATCTAGGCATGGCTTAACGGGGTCCTCTGCCAACCTGCAATTAAGATGGCAGCCTGGGCAGATTCTCATCTATAGATTGAACTAGGAAAAAGTCCAGTGTTCAGCTCACTCAGGTTGTTGGCAAGTGGCTGTAGACTGAGGGCTCCAAGTTCTTACTGGATGTCTGCTGGAAATGAGCCTCAGTTCCTTTCCATGTGGACTTCCCCAGCATAGCCTCTTATTTATCATGCCAGTAAGGAGAGTCTCCAGAGCAAGTCAGTTAGCAAATGGGAGTTTTACAGAACAAAACAAAATCCCAAGAGCAATTTTCCATCAATTTTATATATTGCGTGGGTTAAAAGGAAGTCTCAGGTTTCAGGCCCTACTGTATTAGTCAGAGTTCTCTAGAAGGAAGGAACTAATAGGATATATATATAAATATATATATATACACACACACACACACACACACACACATAGTGGAATCTATTGAGTATTAACTCACACGATCACAAGATTCCACAATAGGCTCTCTGCAAGCTGAGGAGCAAGGAGAGCCAGTCCGAGTCCCAAAACTAAAGAACTTGGAGTCCAATGTTCAAGGGCAGGAAGCATCCAGCATGGGAGAAAGATGTAAGCTGGGAGGCTAGGCCAGTCTAGTCTTTTCACATTTTTCTGCCTACTTTATATTCTAGCCAAGCTGGCAGCTAATTAGATGGTGCCCACATTAAGGGTGGGTCTGCCCTTCCCAGCCCACTTACTCAAATGTTAATCTCCTTTGGAAACACCCTCACAGACACACCCAGGATCAATACTTTGCATCCTTCAATCCAATCAAGTTCACACTCAATATTAACCATCATACCTGCCCACACTCAAGAAGAGGGGATCACAGAAAGGCATGAACACCACCAGGCAAAGATCATGGAAATCTATCCTCAAGTCTGTCCATAAGTACCAATATTGGCTCAGTAAACATAGTCACTGATAATATGGTGGCTCAATTTTACATGTAATTTATATCAAAGGTAGTCAAATTATGGCCCATAGGCCAGCTACCTGTTTTTGTAAATAAAGTTTTATTTGCACACAACCACACCCATGTGTGTATTGTCTATGGCTGCTTTTGGGTAGCAAGGGCAGATTTGAGTAGTTGCAACAGAGACTACCATATGATCCACAAATGCTATTAATAATACATTTATTATCTAGTCATTTAAGAGAATTTGCCAACCTCTAAAGAATGGATTTTAACATAAATTAATTCCTTTATCAAGCAGATTGATTGATTATATTTTTTCCAATAGTTTTTGACACAATAGATAACAACCTAACTGATAGGGATGACTACTAATGCCAAGCTTTGTGAAACTGGAAATATGAAAATTTTCTGATAATAATATAGCACCATCTCATGGAATATCATGGAAACTGTCAGCAAAGTTTATTGCTGTACTACTAACTTACTGAGTGTCAGGAATACTCTGCTATAACTTTTAAATTCTACCAAAAATAATGTGCAAAAAGTTCTACCTTATGAATTTGAATACATGTATACAATCAGATACTATCTAATCCAAACCTCTCATGATGTAGATAAGGAAACTGGTCTTCCGAAATTGAGTTACTTAAACTTACATAGTAAGTGAGATTTCAGGCTTTTATTAAACAGTTATAAATGTGTATTTATGTAATGAGTGTGTGCATATTTAAATATGTTAAATATTTCAACAGTAAGATTTTTATTTAGAATCTCAATTTCTGCATTTTTAAATTAAACTTTTTATTTAGAACAATTTCAGATTTATAGAAAAATTGTAAAGATAGTTAAAAGAGTCATTTTTCATACATGTAAGTATGCACTAAATAACTTGGATTTATACCAAATTAGTGGAGACAAAATGATTCAGAGTGTCATGTTTCGCTCTGAACATGAAAGTACAAGAGGGCCTATATTAGTCTGTTCTCACACTGCTACAAAGACATTCCTTAGACTGGGTAATTCATGAAGAAAAGAGGTTTAATCGGTTCATAGCTCTGCAGGCTGTACAAGCTTCTGCTTCTGGGGAGGCCTCACAAAACTTACAATCATGGCAGAAGGCAAAGGGAAAGCAAGCACATATTCACATGGCTGGCAGGAGAGAGAGACAGCAAGTGCAGGGGCTACACACTTTCAAACAATGGGATCCTGTGAGAAATCTATCATGAGACAGCAGTAGAGGGATGGTGCTAAACCATTAGAAACCACCTCCATGATTTAATCATCCCCCACCATGCTCCACCTCCAACACTGAGAATTGCAATTCAACATGAGATTTGAGTGGGAACACAGAGCCAAACCATATCAGGACACACTGAGAAATGGGAACATGTTAAGGTGAATTAACATCAGGGAGATGAGATATAATGCTTCAGTAAACCATTTCATTTAACGAGCTTCGGAAGCAACTGGGGTTTTTTGCATAGAAGGTATGACTGAGCAGAACAGAGAGTGCTGCTTTAAGTATCTGAATGGCTGTCATGGGAAAGATGGGTCATGCTCTGTTTCTTGTTTTCCTCAGGCATGGAATGACTTCCAAGGGCCAAAAATATAGGGAGATGATTTTGTTCCAAGGCAAAGGACATCATTCTAACTGAGCAAAAACAGAATGAGCAAGCTGGTGAATTTTCTGTCACAAGAGATCTCCAATCAGAAGCTTAACTCTCCTGGAAAGTTTGGTGAGAAGAGTGTTACCGGATGGAAGATCTTGACTGTGAGTTATTCAGGTTCTTGGCGTGTTGAACAAAGAATTGAACAAAATGCACAAACAAAGCAATAAAAGAACAAATTAATGAAAAACAAACAAGTCAACAAAAGAACAGACTAACGAAAGCACAGATTTATTGAAGTGAAAGTACATTCCACAGAGTGATAACTGGATCAATCAGGTGGCTCAAGAGCCCACCCACCCCCAGTTATAGTTTCTATTAAGCTAAAAGAATTTGGTAACACTCCTAGATGCCCTTTAGAGGCCTCCAATTGGTTACACCCTATGAAGGATTGGCCTGTGACCAGAGGCTGAAGTGGAGATCTGGCCCGTGGTTAGAGGCTAAAGTGGAAACTTCTGTCTTGTTATCACAGGCGTGAAGATCTGGCCTGTATGCTGCCTCATCTTGCCTAGAACTGGCTGCACCTGCTGTTCTTTTGCTTTTGCTTAACCCTTGGTTACCCTAATTCCCTATTCTCCTGCCTCAAAGAGGATGCCGTTCAATAGTTGGATGAGAGATGGAAGTCAGTCCTGAAATCTCTATATTTGAATTTTTATATTTGAGGTATAGAAATCTGGGTGGGATGTAAGGGATTCCCAAACCATGAACAGCTTCAGGATGCACATTCAAGGGTTGGGTTAAATGCATTCCCATATGTCCTGTCAATTAGACAGATGGCAATTGTGCCTCACTTACCAGGAAGGGCAAACAAGAAGTTTGTAGGACATTCCAACATTTTTAGACATGCTCACACCTGATGAGGATGTCCCAGACCCCACTGGTGGGAAATGCTGGCCAGTGTTTCTCTAAGAAACCAAGGAGATCAGGATAGCCAATTTCAAGAGCTTCCCTTCCTTGCTTTCATTGAGGCCTCCTGGGTTAAGAGAACTATAAAATGTGCAGCTTTTATCTTTAGCAAACTTACACAGGAACAGAAAACCAAATACCACATGTTCTCACTGATAAGTGGGAGGTAAATTATGAGAACACATGGACACACAGAGGGGAACAACACACACTGGAGACTTTAGGAGGGTAGAGGGTAGGAGGAGGGAGAGGATCAGGAAAAATTACTAATAGTTACTAGGCTTAATACCTGGGTATGAAATAATCTGTACAACAAACCCCCAAGACACAAGTTTACCCATGGAAGAAACCTGCAATGGTACCCCTGAACTTAAAATAAAAGTTAAAAAAGAAAAGTGGAGCTTCATAAAATCCAACGAACTGAAACAGTCATAAACGTCACAAGTTGGACAGCTTTGAATCATAACCATAAAGAGCAAGGATGTCATGTTAGGATACAAATTTAATTTTTTTATTTTTTTTAGTTCATTCAGTCTACAGTTTTAAATCGAAATATGCTGTCTCATTTTGGATGCCTGCCACTCCTCAGGGGGCTGCCTCAGCCTCTGTGAAATGTGCTTCTCAGGTCACCTCCCACTCGCACATGCATGCCCTCCTTACTCTCCTCGGGCTCTGGTGTTCCGGGTCGTGCTACCCCACAGTACTCCGGCCCTAAACTCCACACTGGGCCTCCCCATGCGTAGACACCCTCCTCAGCAAGCTCAGATTTCCACACTGCGCGCCACCTGTCCCACCCCATGGATTCCCTCTGCACCTGCGATGGACTCCTTGCAAGGATACCCTCCCCTCCCTCCTGACAGCACTCCCTGAGAGCCCCCTTTGGTCCTCACTGGGGCCAAGCAGCCCCTCTCCGTAGATGCCCTGCTCATTCCCTCCCATCTTCACTTAGCTCCCTCCTCTCCCCATCTCCACACTGCTCTGCCCTTACTAGGGCTTCAGGATTAAATTGCTCTGGAATGGTTCAGAAATAAAAGGAAAAAGAAGGAAATGGAAAAGAAAGGAAAAGGAGGAGGAAGCACAAACTAAGGCTTGATAATTGTTTCCAAAAACAAAGTCTCTGGATTGAAAAATGTTATAAAATAAATGGTTATTCTTAGAATGTATTTTTAAATATATTTCATAACCTTATATGCCTGGCTTCTAATTTGATTCCATTTATCTTATTTAAAAATCTGAAAGCTCTGGTTTGAAGTTGGCAGTGACAATCTGTAAAAGAAGGAGCACACGCCACGGTCACCACACCCTTGAATTATTGTACACCATACCACAATAATTTCTAGGTGTATTTCACTAGTGTATTTCAGCCTTTCTAGAAAGTGCATTTCTTCCTCTGCTTTTCTATCATTTTCTTAATTGTATATCAATTGACGTTAGATAAATGGTGGAATCCTGAAATAGGTTTGGCATTCCTCCATGTTGCTATAACAAAGCAAAAATGAAATGAGAGCTCATGGAAAATAAAGAAGACACAAACTAGTGCAGAAATATGGGAAGAAGTAAGTGATCTTCTTTGCGAATTACAAATGAATTTTATTTAAAAAATCATTTTAAAATCTTAAAAAAGAATTTACAAAAATTAGGTTTTAAAAATTGCCATTTTGTTATAAGCAAACCACTTAAATCACTGTCTTTCAAATTATAATAGATTACTGTTTGGGCAATAGAGTGTGTGTGCATGTGTGTATGTGTGTGTGTGTGTGTGAGACAGAGATATCCCAAAAACCTCAATATATGTGTATAATATATATATAACCCACATATATGTATAATATATATATAAAGCCCTCAATAGTTAGATAGTAGTAACCAAAAATAATTCATTTGTGAGTCAACTGTTTAGAATCCAGAAGATGTCCTTGTATTAACCCTGTTGTAACTGGTTATTGGTTTCCAACTACTACTGATTTTTTTAAAGAATACATGTGTACACGAATATAATTTTGCATTGATACATGAACGTGATTATGTTATCATACTATGTTTTTGTATTTTTGTATTTTTTTTTTTTTTTTGAGATGGAGTCTCACTGTGTCGCCCAGGCTGGAGTGCAGTGGCACGATCTCAGCTCACTGCAAGCTCCGCCTCCTAGGTTCACGCCATTCTCCTGCCTCAGCCTCCAGAGTAGCTGGAACTACAGGACCCGCCACCACGCCCGGCTAATTTTTTTTTTTTTTTTTTTTTTTTTTTTTTTTGTATTTTTAGAAAAGACTGGGTTTCACCATGTTAGCCTGGATGGTCTCGATCTCCTGACCTCGTGATCCATCCGCCTCTGCCTCAGTACTGGGATTACAGGCGTGAGCCACCACACCTGGCCCATATTATGTTTTAATAGTTTTTCTCTCCTTTCCTTTTCAGTACACTATGAACCACAGAGAAAAATATATGGTTCTTACAGATTCAGAAATGTGAAAAGCAAAGGTGTTTTAGAATACAGTGACAGCTCAGGAGAACTCACTATAGGTCAAATGTCCATGTTCCACCCTAAATAGTTTTTATTTTAGGAAGTATACCATGCAATTCTAATAATATGGGTCACACTGAGAAAAGTTGATATAAAAAAAGTTTGGGCAGGGCGCGGTGTCTCACGCCTATAATCCCAGCACTTTGGGAGGCCGAGGCGAGCGGATCACTAGGTCAGGAGATTGAGACCATCCTGGCTAACATGGTGAAACCCCGTCTCTACCAAAACAAATACAAAAAAATTAGCCAGGCATGGTGGCACGCGCCGGTAGTCTCAGCTACTCAGGAGGTTGAGGCAGAAGAATCACTTGAACTCGGCAGGCGGAGGTTACAGTAAGCCGAGATCATGCCATTGCACTCCAGTCTGGGTGGCAGTTCAATAATCCATCTCAAAAAAAAAAAAAAAAAAAAGTTGACTTTGGTTTTCACAATGCTCACAGCAATGATGACAAAGACTCAAATGGTAGTGCAATATTGCAGAGGCACATGTTTACATGTAAAGATTATTTATACACAAGGTGTTCATTTGTAAACTATGTGACAAACAAACAACAGACTATATTCTATTGGCAATCCTTTCCGAATAACAAGACAGTTAACAGAAAGAGTAATATATGGCAGTATTCTGAAGTTACCAACTTTCTACAAAATTTTATAAGTCAAATATTGGACTCTACTTTTAGCATATAAAGCACATATATTCTTCTAAGTAAAATCATATTCCTTTTTAAATATGAGGCATGATATATTTTGGGTGAAATAGCAAAGTAATACTTAATAAAGCTGTAATTACTGATTTTTTAGGCTGTTAAAGGTCTAAATAGGCCTTACTCCTCTATCCCACTCTTAATTCCTCCCAATAGTAAAATATGCCCAACTCTCATCTTTAGCACAACCAACTGACCACTTACCACTTTTCAGAATTCTGGGCAACACTGTCATCTGTTTCTACAACCTGAGTGTATCTATTCTACTAAAGCTAACTTTGTATTAGGCGAATTAAGTGGGAAAGGGTGTCTTGGTGCTCCACTTGACTATGCCATTAATTTCCTATTTGGAAGAATGAATTATATACCTGAAGTCACTCATGTGAAAATCAATTCAACAAAGTGTATACTAAGTGCTTTTTAGTATTATCCATCAATTTTACTTTATTTTTTATCTTAAATGAGGTACTTACAATTAAGAACTAATTTACCAGACAGATAGTAAAATGTATACTGCTCTCAAAACGTCACTGTCTGCTCTAGAATATATTTATCCATATTCTCCAAACTTCTATGTTTTGTTCCAACAGTAGGCACAGAGAGTACTGAACCTTCTAATCCAATTGCATTTTTTTTTTGGTGTTTTGCTAGTTGCTTACATTACCAAATCTGATTTAAATTTTGAATATTTTTTAAAGTGCTAAAATCTAAGTTATATTATATAACTTATTATTAATGATATGATCCCGCTACTCATTTACAATGCAATAGAGACAATAAGATATATTTTCATAAATGTTAGCAAGAGTTATGTAAATGATAGTGTTTTAGGTGTTCCCGTTATCAATGTATTACCTATCAGCTCCAAATTCCCTCTGCTTTGTCACTAGTGGAGCTAAATCTTGTAAACCTTTCCCCTTCCAGCTGGCAAGATATTAAGATTGCCACTAGAGGGAGCCTGCACTGCAGGAAAAAAAACGGCAGGGGGCTTCCCTTTCTGCTTTTTAAAAATTCTTACTCCTGCAATATTGACCTGGCAAGCAGGATACCCAGACACGTATGGATAGTTTCCCAGAAAGTTCTGCAGGCAGTGTGGCAACTTCCCGTCAAGGTCAACAACACCTTCAGTGACTGACTTCTAACAACAGCAAAATATTTGGCCTTTTCAAGTGCATACAGAGATATTACCAAAACAAACTATATTTTGTGCCATAAAGTCTCTGTATATTGAAAGGAAATAGAAATTATACAACGTATATTATTTGACCATAATGGAATTAAATCACAAATCAACAAAAGAAAGATATCTGCAAAATTCCCAAATGTTCAGACATTTTTCGTTGGCCAGGCACGGTGGCTCACGCCTGCAATCCCAACACTTTAGGAGGCCAAGGCGGGCGGATCATGAGGTCAGGAGATCGAGACTATCCTGGCTAACACTGTGAAACCCCGTCTCTACTAAAACTACAAAAATTAGCCGAGCGTGGTGGCGGCCACCTGTAGGCCCAGCTACTCGGGAGGCTGAGGAAGGAGAATGGCGTGAACCCAGGAGGCGGAGCTTGCAGTGAGCCGAGATCGCGCCACTGCACTCCAGCCTGGGTGACAGAGTGAGGCTCGGTCTCAAAAAAAAAAAAAAATTCAGACATTTTTCTAAAATTTCTGAATAAACTGATGTCAAAGAAGTTGAAAGACGCATTTTTAAACATTTTGAACAGAATGAAAATAAAACTACAACATTAGAAAATGTTGTTTATATACTTTCAACTTTTACCAGTAATTAGTTGTTGGCCTATTTGAGGAAGCCATTTAAATTCCCAATGCCTTCATTTACTTGATTATAAAATTAGTTGGTAGAGTTTGGGTCTCTTCCAGCTTTTGGTTTTTAATGAATTTATAATAACAGCATTAGCTCTGAAAATACAATCTCAAGAAGATGTCATTAGTAATAATATTGGAGAAAATTTATGATAGATATATAATTTTAATTTTCTTATAACGTATTAACTGAAAAGCAGTGTTAGTCTGCATTTGCAGTTTTTACTTCTCAAAATTTAAACCCCATAGTGTTGGCAGGCTAACAAAATAATTAGTGTCACATAACTCAGGGGCATTAGTGAAGTCATTAACTGTGTAATGTCTTTTGCATTTCTACATTGAAGAAAATGTGTCCAAATATATTTTATTGTGTTTTTTGCCACTTCATTGTCATGAATAGAAAATTATAGTTTCATAATAAATTAGTTTATTTTGTCCTCTTTGATAAATTAGTTCAAAATCATACCTTATGTTCTAAAAAAAGAAAAACCACAGCACAGATTTATCATTAGCTCTGGTTAAAATTTAACTGCAATATAATAAAATGAAATGTTGCTTAATAAATTATTCATTGAAAGGGAGTTTATTTTAAAAGCATATTTTTTCTCATAGGAATCTCTGATTGGAAAATAAAAACTACATTGTAAGCTTACTCTGGTATTTTAAGGTTTGCATAGTAAAAAGCCTTCAGCTTCTCCCTGTTCTGTCTAGAAGAGTGTAAGAGGTTTAAAGTATACCAAGTACAGTCCAAGAATCAGAACAATGAAAAATAAAATACTTCATTAAGCCTATATTGACTTAAGTGATCTAAAGGTTTTAATTATTAGGTTAAAGAGTATAGATTACACCAAATTCGAATGCTTTAAGCAAATATTAGCTATCAGGTATCCTTAAAATCAATTATCATTAGGTAATAAATAAAGAATCACATCAGATAAGATATTCATTGTAGACTAACTCCTGCAATTTTAGAAAATTAATTTATTCTACTTTGGTTTGATTTGTAAAATAGCAGAGATACTTCTAGCCCTAAAGTTTACTGGTCCTGTGATGATGGGCATTATGTTTCCTTTAAAAGTTTTTCTTTACATCAACTCTTGATTAAACATTGTGTAGCTTATACTATTTAATCATCATTTTATTTGTTTAGTCCTACTCCCATGAGAACCCATTAAAATGATGGTAAATACATTTTTACAGGAATAAATTACCATAAAAATGAGAATGAATGGGAAACACCGGGAGAAGACCAATCAAGCACATTAGAAGACCTTGACAATGACATTGATTTAAAAATGGTCTCAGGATAAAATAGGACAATCCACTTGTACCTAACGCTAGGAATATTTTCCATCTAATGGCACAAATCTGTGTCATTGCCTTGGTAGAAAGGGTAATGTAACCATGGCACATGACTCTTCTTTGAAATAAGCAGTATTTTTATACTCACAGTAATATAAATTCAGGCTTTGGTTTTTAATTATTAGGTTAAAATTATAAGCAAAATCTGCAGTACTTAATTATCATGATAAAACAGAATACAAATTTTTCTCAACTTTGAAAAAACTGACAGAAATGAGAGCATAGTGAGGGTAAGAAGAGATGATGAAGGGAAGGGGAACATTAGTATTCTCATTATATTAGTGAGAAGTAAAGAATTAGAGGTTTTGCATGTTTGGAGTTGCAGAAGTGATCAGCTAAGACATAGAGAGTGGTGATAACTTAGTAATAGATGGAGAAGCTGAAATTTAAATAAATTTAAGGTTGATATAGTTTTAGAAGTGTCGTAGACATAGTCCTTAGAGCTATCAGAACAACCACAAAAAAACCTAACATTGGTTTTTGGTTTGCTTTGGTTTTATTTTTTTAAATAATGAATCTGGTGTGGGAAAGAGGCAGGACACAGAGTTTTATATTTGATAAAACTGTAATTCAAATATGTATGTGAACCATGTCTTTTTGTCTTTTAAGTACCATATCTTAGACAGATGTTTAGTTGGATTCAGCTTTAAAAAATCACTGTATTTCCATCTTATCTCCAGACCTAAATAGACATCACAACCCACGTTACCACTGCCATCAAGCGGTGCCTTAGTGGCATTAAGTTGTAGAAAACCTTAAGTAACCAAAACAATCAAATCTATTTGAATGAAGAGAAATACTGTAATTTGCCTTCAGTTTGAATGGTGCCCAAATTACAATATCTAGAACTCTAAGAATAACACTGACCCAAGGGCCTAAAACCACAGGACTTGATCATGCTAAGTGATCCTATTTTGTTCACATTAACTTTGTTAATATAGAAAGCTGAATGTGAGAAGTAATGATCCAATTAATATTAATCCTAATGGTAATATCTTGACTTACATAATACTTTTTTTTTGTTTTTACAAATTTTCAAAGTTGAACAGTTAAACATATAAATCCTAGAACCAGATTGCCCTACATGGATGGCTTCAAAACTTGCAAAATGTGTAGTCTTTGGCAATTTATTAAAATTCTCTGTACCTCAGTTTCCTTCTTTGGAAAATGGAAAAAAATACTATTCCCTACCTTGAATTATTATTGTAAAAGTCCATAAGTTAACATATGTGAAGAGCTTAGAACCATGCCCAGGAAAAGTCTCGGGTGTTTTTATATGAATCTCTAATTTAGCCTTTAAAAAAAATTTTAAAAAAAACCAGTGAAGTTAGGACACTATGACTCTTCACTATTACTTATCATATAAAAGATGAGAAAACAGAACTAGAGATTGTCTCTTTACCATGGTAAAGTTAGGAGCTCCAAACTAATCTGTGTTACAAAATGTAAAAAGCCAGTAAAGGATTACTCTAAACAAAGACTGAAAACTTAGATTTCTGATGTAGAAAAACAATACATAATAATGACCACAAATGCGTTTTCCCTAATTACACTTGAAATATGCTTATATTTTGTGGTTTTTTCTATTTTGTACACATGATATATTTAATGAGGTATTTTAAATGAGGACTGAATAAGCTCTTCCTCTGTGTTGCCTACATTTTGCACACCCCCAACCATTCCACCCTCACCCTAGCTTTTGTTCTCACATAAAACTTTAAAATTTGATTAAGTAAAAATAATTGCTTTCAGATGACCTATTATGTTCCATAAGCTTTACATAGTTTATTTCATTTGATCTTTACAATAAAACTTGTACTTCTGCCATCTCCACTTCTGTCTCCACATACTTTTTTAAAGAAATAATCATCTTGATGTAATTGAATAACTTAAGACATTGATATATGAGTGTTGCATTACAATTATATAACAACTATATAAAAAATTTTAAATAAGCAACTGAAGGGCATAAATAAAACATACTCTTTGGTATTTTCAATTGTTCCTGTGACTACTACCATGTGAATAACCATTCTAGGCTGCTGAAGAATGAGACATGTCATCACCATCATCCCAGCTAACGCCTATCCAACTGCCAGACATATGAATGAGGCTATTTAGGTGATTTTACTCAATATTTCTATTATTTGTGCCAATAAGAGTGACAGTACCCTCTAAAGAAGCTACTATGCAGTGGGACCCAGAGTTCTTTTAGCGCTAAAACGACATTTTAACAGGGGAAACCTAAAGCTGTACAGCATCCATTTGACCTGTAGAGGGCACCAGCGGCCCAGACAGCAGAATTACTGCATTTCGTTCAGTTTAGACTTGGAAATAAAAACTCTCCTTGCCTTGCACACTCGCTGTGGATTGTCGAGGCCAGTGAAAGCCAGCATTAACACTCCCTTGGAGATTTCAGTATGCCATCTCATGGCTGAGTTTCAGATGGGGCCTCAAATTCATATAATTCAGTTCTATTAAAAGCTTTGCAAATTATTAAGATCATTATTTTTTATCCTAAAAAAAAGATAAACAGTTTTTAGAAAACTAGGATGCCATCCAAATTCTAAAAATTATTAAATCATTGGTAGTGTCATAATAGAAAAATACTCACAATAGAAGTTTCATTATTCAGTCTAGCTAAAAAAACCTGTTCACCTGAATTAGCAAAAAAGTTCAAATTTTTCTGTAAATACATTTCTTCCTAATTAAGTTAATATCCCTTGATTCATTCAAGTTATTTCCTTAAAAAGGTATATTAAGTTTAAAAGCAAAACAGACCAAGTGCATGGTCTTTGCCATCAAACCCCCCTAGCCCAAATCTCACCTCGGTCACTAGTTAGCTGGGTGCCAGAGGTCACTTCTCTTAGCCTCGGTTTCTTTATCTGTAAATAAGAAAAATAAAAATACTTGCTTTATATTATTGTGAAAATTAAATTAGACAATGCGTAAAAATGCTTAGCACAATGTAAGTGCATAGAATAAAGTCTTGGCAAACAATGATTCCATTACTGAATAGATACTATTAAGTTGTTATTAGCTTATTAATAGTTTTTGTATAGTGCTTGCTGTAAGGAAAATAATTTCTCTGACATGTCAATACACTAATATTTAAATTAATTTATACAGTTTCTCGGAAATCCTCAGCCACATTTACTTTTGTCTTGGAGATTCACTTTTAGTCAAAGAAGAAAATATTCTTAGGGCTAGTGAAGAGTGTAGCTACTAAAACATGCATTTTCAAATACATATTTTTAGATATTAAATAGAAATTTGTCCTCTTGAAATTTTGGAAACTTAATTCTTGCAATTTTATAAGTAATCAGGTGGCTATAAAAATAATTAATTAATTGAATATAAATAGCTTAATTTTTGTCTGAATTAGGCAAAAGTATGAATTGCAAAACTTTTATCAAGTTTGAAGAAATCTATAATTAAAATAAGAATATGGAAGAAGAGGCATTTAGGCTTGAGTTCAAAGCAATAATCATGAAATGAGAAAAAGAAAGATACCCTATAATCACAAATAAAGATAAATCATACCTGTCAATAATATTTATACATCAAGTCACAGAACATTAAAATGATAAAACTGCAAGAAATATGAGTGGAAATAGATAGGGACACAATTAATAGTAGAATCCTCACATCTATAAGCTCAGACATGGAAGTATACAAAAAATACAGACTATAAATAAAAAATAACTAAGTAGGTCTTAGAGAGATACATCAAAATCAATACCTCAAAAATTAACTGGCCTATTTATTGACCATTCACTGCAAAATAAATTGCTAATGAATGTCAAAAAGTAATTTTATATTCATTATTATTGTTGTTGGTAATAACAGTAACAATACTATAACCTAGAAATAAAATTTGCAATTAACATATAAGACCTACATAAAAGAAAATTTTAAAAACAATTGAGTGGCTTGAAGAAAACATATACTTTGAAATTTTCAGTTGTCTCTGTCAGCACTATGCTGTGAAAAGCTCAGGCTAGAGCTTTTCTGGAGAATGAAGACACAGCATCACCTTCACCCAGCTAACATCTAGTCAATGATGAAGCTATAGATTATGAAGCTATTCTTGACAATCCAGGCCTAGATGAGCTGCCAGCTGACCACAGAATTACCATGCAGCTGACCCAAGAAAATAATACATATTTGCTGTTGTAAGTCACTGAGGTTTTGGCCGGGTTATTATATCACAAATTATGATACTTCCTCTTAGGCAAGAGCCAAGACAAGCTCAGGCTGGCTTTCTCTTGACATGGCCCACAACAGGTACAGCAGAAGAGAAAATTACACAATTTTGCCTTGTTCCATTGAGAGTGTAGGATGGTTCTGAGGCAACAGCAGCCTCTTTCTTATCATCTGCAGAAAGCCAGCCCAGGCCTTGCCTTCTGAGTTTCTCAGGCATGAGTTACTGAAACATGAGGGTAGTAAGGATAATAGGTTAAGCTCACCGGGTCGGCTTCCTCCAACCCCTTTCTCTTGTCAGAAAGAAAAAGAAAGCATCTTGACTTGCTGTCAGGAAGAATTATAGAATACCAACACTCTACCCAAAAATCCTCTTTGGATTTCCAATCATCTTTTCTTAGCTTATCCAAGATCTGTTTAGATGTTAGAGATGGATGGTCAGCCAATGATGGAAACGAATATTCTGCTACCTTCTCTTGTAATTCTCACATCTCACTGTGGACTGTACATCTACAATTTTGGTGCCTTGGCGAAAATTGAGTCTAAAGAAATTTCACTGCAATGTTTTTTTATCCTGAAT
>NW_026652276.1:32645600-32658359 GCF_009828535.3 Hylobates moloch | reverse complement strand
ATATATTTTTTTTTTTTTGAGATGGAGTCTCACTCTGTCACCCAGGCTGGACTGCAGGGGTGTGATCTCTGCTCCCTGCAGCCTCCGCCTCCTGGGTTCAAACGATTCTCCTGCCTCAGGCTCCCAAGCAGCTGTGACTACAGGCTCCTGCCACGACGCCCGACTAATTTTGCTTTTTCTTTTCTTTTTTTTTTTAGTAGAGACGAGGTTTCACCATGTTGCCCAGCCTGTTCTCAAACTCCTGACCTCAAGTAATCAGCCCACCTAGGCCTCCCAAAGTGCTAGGATTACAGGCGTGAGCCACCATGCCTGGCTATCCTGCTCAGTATTCTTAAAAGAGCCATATCCATAATCTCTCAGCAACAACTACTCAGAGGCTGCAACCTCGTTTGACTGCTCTATATCTGGGCATCAGGGCACTGGAAGGGATAAGAAATTATACTTATATCTGCTAATATATACATAAAGAAACTCTAGAAGATTACACAACCTACTAATAATTACATATTTCTTTGGGGATGAGAACGAAGACAATGTATAACAGAAATGTATGAGACTTTTCGGAATCCTACAAATATGCCTGTTCAAAAATATTTAATAAATGCTGTTATTATAAATAACAAGCAGTATAATGAAGAAAACTAAACTGAATATAATGAAACTTGATGACAGCTACTGTGGTCAATAAAAACGCAGATTTTGGAAATATTTTTGCCTCTGGTAAAGTTTTGGTAAGAGAAAGCATAGATGCATATGCCTGCTCTGTCAGTTCAGAAGAGTTCACATCCTTATGACAATTTGCCTGAAATTTATAGATTTAACTGATTTCCTGGGTGAATTCCAGATTCAGTACCTACTTTAAAACATTCCACTAGTTGTAAAGCAAAATTAATGTTCTAAAAGAAAGTCTCTCCCACTGCAGAATTGCTGATATATTCATTGCTCCTAAGTATGTCTTTGCTCCTCAGTTATGTTTCTCCTGCAATAAATTTAAAAGGGAACTCATCCCACCTTCAAAATTTAAAAAAATCATAATTACAAATAAGTTTGCTGTATTCCATAAAATTCCTTAATATTAGTAAATTTCTTTTTTTTTTTTTTTTTTTTTAGCATTGGAGGACTGGGTTCCCCAACTCTGAAAAACAAGTAGAGTTGAGATGGAACTGAACTTTTTTCTGTACTGTTTCACTACATGAGAGAAGGCTTAAGAGTTTTGTCAGAGTTTCTTGATTATTATGCTAGGTTGGGTTCCCCAGAAGCAGATCTTATGAAGAGAACCTGTGTACACGTATGGTTTTTAAGGAAGTGTTTCCTAGAAGTGTGAGTCATAAGAGAGGTGAGGGTGTGGTCTCTGGAAAATTTCCAGCTCGGGGAACTCCAATTCGATTCTGCAGGGGAGACTCTGAAGCATGAGGTACCCCTCAGAGTTGTCCACACCTGAGAGTACAGAACTGAAATTTAAGGTTCCCACATGAGAGTGGTGGGTCACATAAACTAGGTCTAGGTCAGTCTGCTGAAGAAGAATCTAGGTCTGGCCATTGCAAATACACTGAGAATCAAGAAACAAGGAGTAGAAAGTGCTTGGGGAAGGGGCCAGGGAAGGGAAGGAAGGTACAGAAATGTACAAAGGGATTAGGAATCGGAGTGGAGCTCCAACGTTTCCTGATGCGATTTTTCATCAGATCTTAATTGCAGATTCAGGATTCACTTATGTACAATCTGCGTACAGACCCAAGACTATTAGGTTTTTTTCTAATTGCTTTTATACCTAATATAACTAGAAATCCTTTAATTTGACAGATCAAATCACAAACCTAATATGATAGAAACTGTCTTTGCATCTCTATTTTTATATAATTTTATTTTTATTAACAATAAATGTATATATCTTTGAGATAAAATGTGATGCTTCAATATATGTATATATTATGGAATGAGCAAATCAGGCTAATAACATATGCATCAGTTCACATATTTTTCATTTTTTTATGGTGAAAACATTTAAAATCCATTTTTAAGCAATTTTGAAATATACAACATATAATAATTAACTATATTCACCGTGCTGTGCAATAAATCACTAGAACTTTTTCTTCTCACCTAATTGAAATTTTGTACTCTTTTACCAACATCCCCCTGACAGCCCCTGCCTCAGACCCTGGTAATCACCATTGTAATTTCTACTTCTATAAACTCAAATGTTTAGATTCCACATATAAGTGAGATCGTGCTATATCTTTCTTTTCATTCCTGATTAATTTCACTTAGCATAATGTCCTCTGGATTCATACACATTGTCACAAGTGACAGAATTTATTTCTTTTTTAAGTATGAATAGTATTCCACTATTAGGATATACCACAATTTTAATCCATTTATTTGTTGATGGGCACTTAAGATTGTTCCCAAATCTTGACAATCATGAATAATATTACAATGAACATAGGAATGCAGACATCTCTTCAACATATTGATTTCAATTCCTTTGGTTGTGTACTAAAGGAAACTGAATATGGAAATGTTATTTTTAATTCTCCACATCCTCACCAACATTTGTTTATCAAAGAGGTGGAAAATCTGTATACTAAAATCTATAAAACATCAGTGGAATAAACTGGAGATGAAACAAATAAATGGAAAAATATTTCACATTCATGGATTGGAAGATCCTACCACTGCCCAAAGCAACACACAGATTCAATACAATCTCTATCAAAATTCCAATGTCATTCTTCACAGAAATAGAAAAAAATTCTAAAATAAGTATTGAAGCACAAAAGATGACAAATTGTCAAAGTAATCTACAGAAAAAGATCTGGAGGTGTGACACTATCTGACTTCAAAATGTACTACAAAGTTATAATAATCAAAAGAGCATTGTATGGGCATAAAAACAGATGCATCCACCAATGAAACAGGATAAACAGTTCAGAATTAAACTCATGCATTATGGTGAATTGATTTTCTACCAAGAGGCCAAGACTATACAGGGGAAAAGGGCAGTCTCTTCAATAAATGATTCTGGAAAAACTGGCTGTCCACGTGCAGAAGAATGAAACTGGACCCTTGTCTCACACTTTTTACAAGAATTAATTCAAAATGGATTGAAGACTTCAATGCAAAACATGAAACTGTAAAAGTACTAGAATAAAACATAAAGGGAAATCTACACAGCATAGGTATGGGCAATGACTTCTTGCATATGACTCCAAAAGCACAGGTAACAAAAGCAAAAATATACAAACGAGTTTGCATCACACTAAAGAGCAAAAATAATTGGATTTTAACACATCAATAATAAGAATGTCTGATCATTGACCTGAACCACAGAGAAGGTTAAGTAACTAACGATAGTCTGAGAAAAGATATTTGTGATACCTAAAGCTGATTCAGGATCATCAAGTAGAATACACAAGGAATCTAAAAAGAAATAGATTGATAGAAAAAAATATGAAAAAACAATATACCAGAGGAGAAATTTGATTGCTAAGAAGCAAGTGAAGTGATATCCATCTTCATCAGTAATCAGAGAAATTCATATTTATTTAAACAAGAAAATGCTCTAAAAACATCAAATCAGCATAAAGTTAAAATCAGAACTTATCAAATGTTGGTAAGTATATAGAGAAATGTAACCCATCATGCCCCGCAGGTAGAAGTGTATCTGATATTAAAAAGTAGTCTGGCAGTATCAATGATGCCAAATCCACTGATAGACTACAACTCAGTGACCTCTCTTTAAATATTATACCCCAGAGTAAAAATTGCACAGGTTGACACAGTTGTATTTTTGAGGCTATGTGGAGTCACAGGCAATCTTGGTGTCCATAAGAAAATGCATACATAAACTGTGGTGATTAAGCACCAGGAAATACTCTGCAACAATTAGAGCCAATTAATGCTTGTACAGCAATATAGTTAATGTTAGGTAAAAAAGGCTGAGAAGGATAATGAAATTTATAGCAACATATACTTTATGTATTGAAAACATACATATACAAAATAACACTGCATATTGTGCAAGGACATGTATGTACCCAAGATAACCAAATACTATGGCAGCAGTGTAGTAGAAGTAGAGAAAGGAACAAAGTTGAAAATAAAATTAAACAAATGACCTTCCACAGAAAAATTTCTAAAACGAGGATCATCTTCCAATTTTATACCTAGAATCTTTTGAAAAACTTTGAGTACATTTTATTATATTTTATATTTACTGTGATACAAAGATCTATGCAGTAAATTAATTTATTTTCCAAACTCAGGTGAATACGTACTACGGAGCAGGCTTTATGTTGAGTGTTAGGCTTAGAAAGATAAATGACATGAGGAGCTTTCGATTCTAATAGAGGACAGGATTCATATTTAATACAGTTTTGTGTCTTCAGGTGAATTTGGACCACTTATTTTCTCACACAATGAGTATGCTATCTATTTCATTCAATGTAAATACTTCTCCCTTTTGGATTCTGAGACCCAGGGTGAAATATTTAATCCAGTAGCAGTGGTTAACTAAGCCTACCTTTGTGAAATAGTTTTCTCATTTCCTAAGCATTTTAGTCAGATTTTTAAATATTTATTTCAAGTGTGTATCAATGCCATTTAGTTACCATGAATTCTTTTAGAAAACAGACCAACTTAAAAAATTAGAAAATGATATTAAAATACATTTGAATGTTTTTTCTGCATTTTTAATTGTCATCCGTATTTGATATTCAATTTCATCTCTGCAAAATAACTCTGAACCATACACTTATTACAAAATATGTCAAGGAAATCTAACAAGTTACAATACAAGAGTAGCTTTAAGAAAACCTTAGTGTAAAAGTTTTGGTAGAAGTAATAGAATCTACCAATGATTGGACTCAATAAAGTTAAAACAGCACTGGAGTAAACAGCAGCTCAAGACAATAACTGTTTCTGTTGTTTTCATTTCCATTTATATTAATTAACTAAGTACCTTCTAAACATATGAGTATTGATAATGTTTGAAACAACACTGAGTGACAGATACTTTCCCTCATTTTATCTTAAAAGATAACTGAAGCTCTAGGATATCAGTGGCTTATATAAAATAACCCAGCTTGACTTGAAGGCGTTTGTGAAAGACTATGTATTAGACCTTAGACCTGCTGTTTGGGCCACCTAGTGTCTCAAAACAAAAACAAAAGCAAAAACAAACCCAGGTTACCCATAATAACATATAGCTATTGCAAGGATGACAGTGCATGAGGTAGCAGCAGAAGTCAGTTTATCAGCTGCACATCAACCTGGGTCCAATTCTTCAAATTCCATAATGTAAAGGAGTTTGCATAACTACACAGAAACATGCTTGCCAATCCTTAAGTCAGAAATTCTGGCCACATAAGCTACCCATTTTCCAAAGGGAAGAGTTTGCTTGAGATGGTCTGGATATCATTTGATGTGCTATAGTTCTACTGGGCAGTTCTAGCTAGCTATGGTTGCATGAACAGCTAAAGAACCGTATTCGGTCCTGCCCATAAGCCAAGTAAGAAGGGCCTCTACACCAAACCCATGTATTTAAAGGGCTACACATATCACATATATACGAAATAAGAAATGTACTAAAGAGCATTCGGACTTTTCTGTTACTTAGCATAGGTAAACTGTAACTGACATATCCTTTCTTTTGGTGAACACTGTTCGAGTTTTATAAAAAATCTTGTCAACATCTTTTGTTCTAAGTTCTCAAAAGAAAAGCAAATAAAAAATATCATGAAAGGTTATGGGTTTTACTATGCTGCCAATTTTGGAAAAAGACACTGCTTCAGAGTATAGGGGAAATTTGAAGAGTTAAAGCTCTTAAGTATCTGAAAAGATTAATCAAGTAAGTTGCTGCAACATTCTTTCCAGATACTAATTCTTGCATAATTAATTATTGTTTCCCAGGAATAATGATGGTTCATTTTATTGTCTCCCTTTATATCATAATTTGTAGAAACTGATTAACTAGGAAGATATTTGCAACAGTTGCAAATGGCTACTGAGGAATTTTTTTTGGTATTAAATAGCTTCAAAAATATGTATTAAATAACAAACAAAAATATATACATATACAGAAAGAAAGACATGAAGTGTAATACTATTTATTTCATGGATACATAGGTAGATATTGAATAGTAGAATTGTAAATATAGTTTTATTAAAGTAATTTATAAACGTAATTTAATTTTTAAAATTAACTTCAGAATTCTGGATATCTAAATAATTCTGATATTGTTTATTTATAACTTCTAGTAATTAAGAGATGTAGTATGTAGGCCTCCATGTGTTTTCTTGCTGTGAGATGCCAAGTGTAAAAAACCAACCTGTTCTGGGGCAGGCAACAGTCTAGGAAAAATTTGCTATGGCCACATGAGTGGCCTGGTACCTTCCCCTAACAAAACATGTGGCACTAGCAATGCCTGCTAAGATGGAGAGGGAAATTAGACTGGACCAAGTACTTTAAAAAATGGCTGTGGGGTGGGCATGATGGCTCATGCCTGTAACCCCAGAACTTTGGGAGGCTGAGGCAGGCAGATCACCTGAGGTCAGGAGTTTGAGACCAGCCCGGCCAACATGGTGAAACCCCATCTCTACTAAAAATACACACACACACACACACACACACAAAAGTAGCTGGGCATGGTGGCATGCGCCTGTAATCCCAGCTATTTGGGAGGCTGAGATAGGAGAATCGCTTGAACCCAGGAGGCGGAGGTTGCAGTGAGCCGAGATTGCATCACTGCACTCCAACCTGGGCAACAGAGCAAGACGTCCTCTCAATAAATAAATAAATAAAAATAAAAAATGGCTGTGTATGTGACAGGCGCTAATATGTAGACACCTCTTTCAGCCCACCTAGAATATAATATCTAATGGTTGGTATTTTTCAAACCTTAAATCAGAAATCCACAATCTTTCCGAAACAGGAAACTTTCTACTTCTTGAGTTATAGAGGGAAAGGATCTAGAGGCTGCCAGTTTGGTAATGGGAAGGCATCACATCACTGCTCTTACCTATAATTCTAGTGAATTAATGGCAGGATATGGATGCTTATCCAGTGTCCAGTCACAATCAGAGACAATTGAGTAGAAGGTTATTTTGAATATACCCTCCCATGAACAATAGCCTAAGACTCTTCTTTTGAAAGGAAAACACACAAGGAGATGGTGAAATCAATCCTTAAGCCACTATTAGCTAGATTTACCCCTTAGCTCACATGAGCTAAGGAGGAAAATTCAGGGTTGTAAAGATAAGAATAGTAACAATAATTATAGCTACCAATTATTAAGCATCAACTATGTTCCAGAGTCTTGACATACATTAATCAACACAGCAAATGTGCAAAGAGCACACTGATAGACAATGCTGATCAATTAAAAAACTGTGATCAAGGAAAATGAGTCAGTTATCCAGAGACCCTAAGCAACTAACTGCTAGAGGCAAGATTTCAACCCAAGTTTTCAGACTTCAAACTTTTTACAGAAGGGAGACTTTACAGAACAGGTGATGGACCTCAAAAGTATAACTCTGGGTAATGTAAAGACAATCTAGGTAGGTGATTTGCAAACTTGAATGCACATGGAATTCACCCAGAGGTCTTGTTAAAAACGAATTCGATTTCAGTAGGTCTGGGTGGGACTTAATCTGCATTTTTAAAGCTTTTGATGGCAAGCATTTGTTCAAACCTCATTATTTGCAGGTGAGTAAAGTGAGATGCAGAAGTTAGGTGACTGGCTCCATGCCAAGCAGTTTGTTCAATGTGGACAGAGAAAGTATCTCCAAATTGTTCTGGTTCATTTTCCAGTTTATTGTACAAATTGCTCAAAATGAGCATATAGCCATTGCTAGAGAATTTCAGTCTATCCATATATCTATTCAAGATAAATTCTGCTCCTGCACAACTGCAACCTCATGCTACTATAACTTATGTACTATTCAGTCCAATCTTCTTCCTTGGTTTCTGTTGCCATATTTAAGATTACCAGATAGACTCCTGAAAATTAGGTGAAAATGGATTTTTTCAAGTAAATTATGATTTAAATGCTTCAAAAGAAGGCTTTTTTTGGGGTAGAGAGTAATAAGTTCTGTCATTCAAATATACAGAATTTTTTTTTTTTTTTTTTTTTTTTTTTTTGAGATGGAGTCTCACTTTGTTGCCCAGGCTGGAGTGCAGTGGCGCAATCTCGGCTCACTGCAAACTCCACCCCCCAGGTTCACGCCATTCTCCTGCCTCAGCCCCCCGGGTAGCTGGGACTACAGGCGCCCGCCACCATGCCCCGCTAATTTTTTTGTATCTTTAGTAGAGACGGGGTTTCACTGTGTTAGCCAGGATGGTCTTGATCTCCTGACCTTGTGATCTGTCCCCCTCGGCCTCCCAAAGTGCTGGGATTACAGGCGTGAGCCACCGCGCCTGGCCCGTTTACCGTAACATTTTTATTTTATTTTTTAGAGACGAGGTTTCACTATGTTGCCAAGGCTGGCCTCTTGGGCTCAGGTGATCCTCCCACCTCAGCCTCCTGAGTACCTGAGACTACAGGCGTGCACCACTGCACCCAGCTTTGTTTACCATAATCTCTTAAATCAAGGGAAAACTAGATAATTAATGAAGTATATCAACAAAAGTAACCCAAACTCTAACTCGATGACCTGGCACAGATCCATAACCACATTATTAATATATCTGTACAGATTATGTTGTCTCCACTCAAAGACATCTTCCTACATAAGGGAATAATAAATTCAAATTTATTATTTCATATTTCTCAGAGCTCATTATCTTGATTTGGAGAAACATTCCTTCTGACTTGTGCATTTTAAGTAGATTTCTCTAGAACCTACTGCAATGCAGCTTGTTCTTGGCAAAAAAAGAAAAGGCAATTCATTTTCTGATTTCAGAAATTCTTTTAAAAATAATGTCAAAAATACATTGAAAAATAAGAGGGCCATACTCTGTCATAACTAAAGTGTTTTTCAGAGATAGGCGTCCCAAGCAATAACATCTACGGGATGGAATAAATTCCTCAGGCAAGCTGATTTTCATTTCTCTAATAGTCATTCTAATTAGGAGCAATGTATTTCTCCTGAACATATGTTACATATTATCACCAATGGAAATGGTGTTTATACGTGGTATTCTTAGGCAAATTACATCTTACTTGCTTGAATACATTAAGTAATTTCCTGGGAGTTTCTGAGCTGACTGTATTTTAAAACCAGGTCCCTCTCCTCTTTTGCCTTCCTTTGTGTGCTTGCCAATTCCTAAGTAGCTGTTTTATGCCAAGTTTAATCAAATAGGATCGCACAAACCCCAGCAGTTGGGTAATGTTCTTTTTAAGCACATCGTAGTCATCTAGCCCTCGCACTCCATTCCGTTTCTCTCCTTTCTCCTTCCTCCCTCCTGCTGTCTGCTTTGACATGATTTTGCTTTCTTTTCACTGAAGGATTCACCTGAGAATAAATAAGATTAAATTTTACAGTTTGTTATGGTTACTTATTAGAGGAAAAGAATTATGTCGGCTGTTTCTCCTCTCTTTCACTCTGCCCTCGTCCCACACACACAAAAACTAATCACTTTACAGATTTGAGAATGCAAACAAATCATTTAGAAAATTATCATATCATTATGTTCTAATCTACCCGGATCTATAGCCATTTCCTGACATACTATTGCACTTCTCTAGGTCTATACTGTCCCCACCAGTGGGGATGTGTTTTACCTATGTAGGTCCTGTCAAAATGCTATCCCTCCTTCAAGGCCCAATTACCATCTTTTTGCATCTATTTCTGCTTTGTAACTGGTCTTTCTCACTTTAGTGCCCCCAAAGACTAAGCTTTTTGAAATCAGTGCCAATATCTTGTTTATCTTGTCTCATCACAGGAGTTATATTTGTGTTTTATTCACGGTGGAACTCACTGCTAGTTTGATAAAGGTCACAGGACAGCAAATGTTAATAATTTCAGGAAAAAATCAGTGCTATAGAAACATAGTTGGCTGTCACAACTTCCTTTGAGTGTCACCAGAAATAGTAACCAGCCAGTTTCCTGATCATCTACTTTCTTGCACCAGAGTTCCATTTGCTTACAGATGCTGTAAGTGTTGTGTGATTCTGCTGCAAATGTCTTACATAGATGAGGACAAAGCTTAACAGAAGGTATTCCAAGGCATAAGTGACATCAGGTGGTAAAATACAGTTAAGTCTAGGAGTCTAAGCAAGAAGGAAGAGCATCATTAATGACATAGGTTTAGGCACACAAGGAATCACGTTCAGTGTTTTAACTGAACGCAATGGTTACACCATTTTGTAAGGATTCTATTTGAAAGTCATGAAATTGTGCAGCCTGCCATATTATAATTATTGTGCGGTTATGTGTATGTGTGACAGTTGATTAGGAATATACACACCCTCACCAATGAAAACTCCTGAAATTAGGTATAACTTCCTAATGAATCTATACCTTAACAAAGATAATGGCACTTATGTACATATAATAATTAACAATAGGTACATGATCAAGAAACATTATGTATTTGGGCTACAGACCAATCTTGGTGCACATATGGATTCAAAAACTATATATGATAATTCTGGAGCCTCCAGAAGTCAGAAACCCCTTGGTTGGGAACTCAAAATTTGAGGCTCTACTAGCAGATATTGTGGATTTGAATTAGGACTATAGAATACAAAGTCCAGACGGGATAGAAGTGAAATGGAGCAATCATGACAACATAGGTTAAACCTCAACCCCGTGGTGCAGTCTTTCTTTTTCTTCAGTCTTATATTTCCTCCGGTATGTGGTATGTGGTGGATTTGAGCATGAAAATGTTAAATAAAGTTAATGAAAATAAAAATGCAGGTGACTCTTGCACCTACTCTTGCAGGCTTTTAAATGTTCTCCATAAAACTCCATTCCACTACATGAGGGTGAATATTTTTTTCTTTTTTCCTTTGATAACCATAGTATTCCTGGTGCCTATATGATACTAGCACATAGTAACTGCTCAATAAATAATAACTGAGTAAATTAAAAAATATATTATTGAGCTGAATAAATTAATAAATGGGTACCTAGAGACCAAGGTTTATTTGACTTGCTGTTTACTACCTGGATGGGGACAACTTCTGGGAAAAGGTGACAAATATCAAAAAGATGATCAATAGAAAGAGTACCTGTTTTGCATGGCTTTTCTCAATATGGCAGAGAAGTGTGACTGCACGCATACTAAAAACTCTGAACAACTTCACAGAGGGAAGTCCATCAATAGATATTGTTCAGTACTAATAGTATGTCAGACTGAAACTTAAGCTTTAGAGATGACCAGCACTTCCTGCAGAATAAAGAATGCAGTACTGGAGGGAAAAAAACAGATACCAATCCCAGCTCAAGATCAACTGGTCCAATTAAGTCATTTAACATCTTAGGATGTTGGTTTTCTTACCTAAAAAATAAAGAGTTAGGTCACCCTTTTTCAGATCCCTTCCAGTTTTAAGAGTCTGTAAAGCTACTTAATCAGTTTTTACTTCCAAACCTTGTGTGTCTTTCTGTAAGTGCTTTGACTATTAACCTTAAGCAGGGTTCAATTCAAAAAGTGCATGTAAATGATCAGTAGCAGTGTTAACTGGGCAGCTGTTCCTAACTTTACATTGTTTAACCATCATTGCCTTTCCTCCTTTGCACATAGCTTAAAGAAAATCCAAAGCAGGTTGCAAAAACAAACAAACAAACAAAAAAACTTGAATTGATAGATCTAGACAGTTGATCACTTTGTAATAGTGTTTCTCAAAGGGTGATAGTTAGACCTGTGACCTCAGAACCGCCAGAGGCTCTGGTTTAAAATGGGAGTTGCTAGACCCTATATGAGAGTTTATAAGTCACTATGTTTAGAGATGACATCCAGAAATATAATTTTTTTTACAACTACCCTTAAATATATAAATCTTTTGAAAATCACTGGTAATGGGATTTTTTCACCAACATAGCCATGGGCATTTATGGGTTAGAGAAAACAAATAGCTAGTAAAAAATAGAGAAAAATTATACAAATATATCTGACCTAGCCCGGTCTAAGGTGGAATTTTTAAAGAAAAAGTGTAAAATGGAAGCTAACATCTCTTTCAGCTAAATGTTCCCGTATTTTTTTTCTCACAGCTGTAGAAAAGCCACAATTTTCCTTTTACAAGATTGACAGCTGTTTAATTTTTAAAAGCTGATTAACATTTCTAACTACAGATAAATGGAGAAATAATTCAGTCAAAACTGTTCAAAATTAATCTGTTGCTCTTCTGTTTTAAATAATATTCTGCGATTTCCCACACATTTTTCTCTTTCCTAACATATTTTCCTTATTTTTTTTAACCAAGCAGGCTGTGACCTACAAAGAGTCTGTTGATATGATATATGGGAGGTTTATCTTTTCCTCCATTGGGGAAGCTCTCTAAAGGGCAAAAACTGTGTTTTGCTATATGCTGCATGGGACCATAAACTCCCTGGGAGCTGGGTGATGAATGCTCATACGATGAGTGATTTTTTTTCTTTTCCAATTGGGCTTAGATTAATTTTGTTTCTTCTAATAAGTAGATGAAGGCAGACATAAAGGATTTTTTTTAACATTATCTGAGTTTACAATAGCGATTTTAAAATTTGGAACTGATTAGTTTTTTGGATAATATTTTGATCGTTATTGTTTTCTTGCAGAAACATTTATAAGTTGGTAAACTGGAATGTAAAATGAAGTGCATTTTTTTTTTTTTTTTT
>NW_026652276.1:32596594-32645500 GCF_009828535.3 Hylobates moloch | reverse complement strand
GCCTAGCTAATTTTTTTTTTTTTTTTTTTTGTATTTTTAGTAGAGACAAGGTTTCACTGTGTTAGCCAGGATGGTCTCGATCTCCTGACCTCATGATCTGCCCATCTTGTCTTCGCAAACTGCTGGGATTACAGGTGTGAGTCACCACACCCGGCCAATGAAGTGCTTTTTGGTACCTGGTCTGGGTTGTAGACATTACTGCTGTGTGTGCCTGCGCAAATACTTTTTATGTTTGAAGAATTGTGCTGCCCTGCTTTTTTTTTTTTGAGATGGAGTCTCGCTTTGTCACCCAGGCTGGAGTGCAATGGTGCAATCTCAGCTCACTGCAACCTCTGCCTCCCAGGTTCAAGCAATTCTCCTATCTCAGCCTCCCGAGTAACTGGGATTACAGGTGCACGCTGCTACACCCAGCTAATTTTTTGTATTTTTAGTACAGATGGGGTTTCACCATGTTCCCCAGGCCGATTTCGAACTCCTGAACTCAGGCAATCCACCCGACTCGGCCTCCCAAAGTACTAGGATTACAGGCATGAGCTGCCGCACCCAGCCCTGCTCTCTTAATGTTAGGTATTGCCATTTGACTTGCATTGGCCAACAGAAAGTGTGTAAAAGTGAGGTGTCCTTTCTGGGCATTGGCATTTAGTTGGTAATGATTGATCCCATTGGGAAATCATGGGCACATGTGTTGGTGTGAAGGTGCCTCTCCGGAGAGATACAATCTGAGAACTTGTTTGAAGGTTGCACAGCTGTTTTTGGCCTCTTTAATTGATTGCCAGTTTCTCCTCAAACACTTGTTCTTAATTGTCAGATTTGATTCTCCTGGAAAACTGAGGAAGATATTGTAAAAATCTTGCTGCTTCACAGAAATGTCCAGGATGAAACTCCACTGCCTTTATCTTGTGCCATTCATCCTATTTCTGGAATCCAGTCCCCAGTGTATTTCAAGTGGCTCCTTTCATGCAGTGTTCTCATCTATGTGTGCCTAATCTCTTAGAAATTTCTCAGCATCAATGTACCTTACCTCATTAGTCTCTTGTATTAGTCTGCAACTAGCATAGTTAACTAACAAGAGTTTCTCTTTCTAAAATTACAAAACAGGCCGGGCGCAGCGGCTCACGCCTGTAATCCCAACAGTTTGGGAGGCCAAAGCGGGCGGATCACGAGGTCAGGAGACTGAGACCATCCTGGCTAACACAGTGAAACCCCGTCTCTACGAAAAAATACCAAAAAAAATTAGCCGGATGTGGTGGTGGGCGCCTGTAGTCCCAGCTACTTGGGAGGCTGAGGCAGGAGAATGGCATGAACCCGGGAGGCAGAGCTTGCAGTGAGACGAGATTGTGCCACTGCACTCCAGCCTGGGCGAGAGTGAGACTCCGTCTCAAAAAAAAAAGTAAATAAATAAATAAAAATTACAAAACAAAAAAGATTATTTCACTGAAAATATCAGTAAAATTGGTTTCTTGCTCCAGTATTTTTTACCTCTCGCCTGTCACTTTAGTTATCTGTGGAACGTAGTGAACCTACTCCCCAAACACATTCCAAACAAAATGTTTCAAACATTGATATGGTTTGGCTGTGTCCCCACCCAAATCTCATCTTGAATTGTAGCTCCCATAATTCCCAAGTGTTGTGGGAGGGACCCAGTGGGAGGTAATTCAATCAGGGGGCAAGTATTTCCCATGAGTTCTCGTGATAGTGAATAAGTCTGATGATCTGATGGTTTTATAAAGGGGAGCTCCCTTGCACACACCCTCTTGCCTGCTGCCATGTAAGACATGTCTTTCTCCTCCTTTGCCTTCTGCCATGATTGAGAAGCCTCCCCAGTCATGTGGAACTGTGAATTCATTAAACCTCCTTTTCTTTATAAATTACCCAGTCTTTAATATGTCTTTATTAGCAGTGTATGAACTAATACAAACATTAAAACCAATTTCACAATTAGATTAACATAGCATATTGTAGTATATATTGAGACATATGAATGTATATGAAGTAAGTATAACTTTATGTAAGGCATAAAGAATGAAGATACAAAAACATGACTACCAACAAGTTTAAGAAGAAAATTATTACGAATGCCTTTGATGTCCCCTGACAGCTGAGATTATCCCTGAGTATTCCTCCCCCATCCTATCCACTTACACCCTTTTAGAGATAAACAAGTGAGGATTTGTCATCCCCCATTTTTATTTACAGTCCTACTGTCAGAGGCGTGTGAATCAGAGCAACTCCATCTTGAATAGGAGCTAGGTAAAATGAGGCTAAGACCTACCGGGCTGCATTACCAGATGGTTAAGGCATTCTAAGTCACAAGATGACATAGGAGGTTGACACAAAATACAGGGCATATAGACCTTGCTGATGAAACAGGCTGCAGTGAAGAAGCTGGCCAAAACACCAAAACCAAGATGGCCAGGACAGTGACATCTGGTCGTCCTCATTGCTACACTCCCACCAGCACCATGACAGTTTACAAATGCCAAGGCAATGTCAGGAAGTTACCCTATATGGTCTAAAAAGGGAAGGCATGAATAATCCACCCCTTGTTTAGCATATAATCAAGAAATAACCATAGAGGCAACCAGCAGCCCTTGGGGCTGCTCTGCCTAGGGAGTAGCCATTCTTTTATTCCTTTACTTTTCTAATAAACTTGCTTTCACTTGACCATATGGAGTCGCCCTGAATTCATTCTTGCATTAGATCCAAGAATCCTCTGTTGGGGTCTAGACTGGGACCCCTTTCCTGTAACACTACCACATGTATTTGTACTAAGTTTTTGGTTTTTCTGAACTTCGATGCTTTTGAACTTTATATAAATGAAATTATACGATGAGTATCCATGTACATCTTATTTTTCCACTCAATATTACAGTCAAGATTCATTCAGCTCTCTGCATATAGTTCACATTTATTCCTCCACTGTAAAAATTCTACTGTACATTATTCTCCTGTATAATATATATATATATTCATTCCAGTATTGATTGACATTTGGTTTTATTCAATTTCAGTTTTTTTAAATTGCAGATGATGTTTATATTGATTGGCATTTGGTTTTATTAAGTTTTATATCAGGATTTTTAAAATAATTGTAGATTATGCTTATCTGAATAGTCCCCTGCATATACTTTAAAATCACAGACAATTGCAATGAACCATACAACCAGTTGTTACTGAATTAAATTTGAAAAATCTGGTTTGGTTGTGGTAGGTCTCTGCAGAGGCAATTTGGTGCAGAATATTTTATGGATGCACACCATATCTAAGAGCCCTGAGTGATTCCATAAATTATCATAGCAAATGAAGATAATTTGAGATAAAAAAGAGAGGAAAATGGCTTCAGCATTCCCCACAGAACAAAACTGAAGAGTCACTTTAGGAGTGGAGGCAACTGGAGAACAAGAGTTCACAGAAGCATAAGCCTAGATGCTGAAATATATAAGGAGAAAAGCCCCTTCATGAACCAGCTGGAGTAGAGGCCAGCGTAGTTAAAACCCTGGGGAAGGGGATGAATGATACTCCATGGATTAGGTGGAAAGCACCAGACAAGAAAATTGCAAGTGCACAAGAGGTAATGAGCCTTGAATCAGAAAAGGTTTAAGAAATACAAATATACACATATATATTTTTTTCTTTCAAAGGAAGAATAACTTTACAGATAATAATAATTGCCATCTTTAACAATAACTTCACTGTAAATTCACTGCTTCATTTTGCAAAACACCTTGAAATGTTTACGTATGGAAATTGGCAGTAGGAGCTAAATAACAAAGGACAATAGAAGTCTGGTAATTGGGAATTTGAAAGGGAGAGAGAATTTAAAGAGCCTTGAAGCTATATGGAGAGAGTGAAAATTGGCGTAGAAGAGCAACTAAAAGCATCCTGGAAAACATAACTATACATAAGCATTTTTAGATTGGGTGATGTCCACTCCTCCCTTACTTCCCATATGGACTCTTCATAAAGCTTTGTGTTGTCCTCACAGTTTTTATATGAATGCATCTTCAGAGGGAACCTAGGAGTTACTGAGCTATTCATCTCAGCCCCCCTAGTGTAATACAGATCACACATAAGGATAGAGGAAGAAGCATATCAGATTATGGAAGTGTATATTCCTGAAATCTAGTCATTACAATTCCTTAAGCCATGGAATTGGCATTTTATGGTAAGCATACCTAGATTTCATGGGGCAGGAAGGCCCCAGCTGACACACTGATAATACTAATCTACATCCTTAAAGAAAGGTTAATTAATATTTTAGCTACAGAACAGATTATGATTCTTTTTCATTGCAAAAAAAAATCCAAACACAAATTAAATAAATAAAAAGGAAAGTTTCTCATCAAACCTTCTCCATCTTTCCCCCATCTCAGTATCAGCCCAGAGGTATTCATGGATATTTACTTGATCAATTTCCTTCTTGAGCATTTTCTTTCCATTTTCATACACATGCTGTATTCAGTAGACCTTTTAATATCTATAAAAGGCTCTTTTTTTCTCACACAATCTTTTCACCAAGAGCTTACAAATGTGAAATTCTGTACTTTCTGTATTAGAAGGTTGTCTGAGTCAAAAGGGGCAGCCCTCTTATGAGTGGTGACCCTAATTTAGACTCCTGGATGTATCCCCAAATTATTATTTCTTTCCATATTCTGAATAAAGCTCTTTCCATAGTCTGAAGACAGCAATTTTTGTTATTGCCCCTTAATGGAATACTGACACAATATAAGCCATTTCTAACAGAATGACTGGAAAAGTGGGTATAGACAGCAGGGAACTTTTCTGTTCTTTCCCCTACTTGGATAGAATCCTATTTTCAAGGGTGACTTTGGATGAAGTGCTCCTAGTCACTCTTAAAGGTTCTATCTATGTTCCTAGAAAGTTCCTTAGGGAATATTTCATTGCCTCTGTTTCTGTGTTTGAAACTAGGACTATCCACTTTTAGAATAGCTTAGCCAAATCATTTTGCCTATAATTTCCTTTTTGGGTATGCAGAAGAATATGTAATAAAAATCTGTCTGAATAAACCCAAATATTCTCCTTTTCAATAATTAGAAAATAAAAATTCTAATTCAAAGCACTGTCTCAGAGTTAAATGATCCATGTTTTATTTTTATTAGTGGTGCACAAGATATTGTACAATTGATAACATCTTAGATTTAATGAAATATGGTATTTTTAGTCTTCATTGTAGCTATAGGACAAGCATATGAGCCAGTGTCCTACAATAAAATAAACCTACATGAGACTTTGTGTCAGACCTGACCTATGTGAATAAACAGGTTTCTATTTTTGGTGACTTGAGTGTGGCTGATACAGCACTGTTCTGAGTTGGTTGTGGCTGCTATTTGGGCTTGTGGTGCATGGTGGTTCAGAAAGTGTACTGGAAGCTTGGTTCTAATCTGTCCTTCAGCAACTCAATGATTCTGTGAGCTATCTAACATCCACAAACAAATTCCTTTAATGTAGAGACTAGCCGAAGCAGATTTCGCTGTTTGCATTTAAGAACACTAATAATACATAAACTATATTTGAGAATACAATTGCTGGAAAAAGGACTAACAATGCATAAATAATTCTGGGCCTTGACATTCACCTGGGAAAATAAAAACTATTTTGAATCCCACCTTACACCATATAAGAAATAAATTTCAGGTAATTAAATATCTAAATGCATAAATATAATCAGAAGGAATACATTAATAATAACTGGAATCTGTGAAGGTGTACAGAATCATACATATATTGGTAAGGATTATCAGTACACATGATCTTGTTTTTGTAAACAATTTGGGCATTATTTATCAAAATAGTAAATGTGCAATTCTTTGTAGCAAATTTTACCTCTAAGAATCCTATAGCAATATAATTTGCAAATATAACATATTTGCAAAGATTTCTATATAGAAGTCTTCATGACAGCATGATCTGTTATAGGAAATAGAAAATGAATCAGTCTATACAATATACAATAGGGGAATTGTAAAATAAATAATGGTATGTCTGTGTAATTAAATATTCTGCAACAATATCAAAAAATGAGGTAGATCTTTATGTAACAAGCCTGATGGACACACATCCGTAATGTATGTGAGAATATGTACACACTGAGAATGTCTGCATACACTAATACCTTAAAAGATGCCCAACTGTGATCCTCCTTGAGGTAAGAGACTGATAAGAAAGGAATGAGAGTTTTTAACGTTTTATTCTGTGTTGTAGGAATTTATTATAATGAAGATTATTGCTTTTATAATTTAAAAAGCAATAAGGCTTAAAAATAGAAATGGCCTCTTTCAAGGCCACACGTCTTTCTTCTGAGGCTTTTGGCTGTAGATTTAGTGGAAGTGATTTAGATTCTATGGAGTTTCTTCTTGTGAGAATGAGCACCCCAGTCCAGTGCAGGTAGCTATTCAGAACACTGTTGCCAAGTCTGCTCATATAATTGAGGGTCCCCATCTGGACGCATGCACTCATTTGGCTGGAACAACAAATTTCCCTGTCTTTGCATAGGCTTAGCCACATCATTCCTTAAAAATATGTGTGTGTAATGCACTTTGTATAAGGGAACAATAGAAAGTTTTCCTCTTTCTTGTTTTATTTTTCTGACGTTTATTAACTCACATATGCTATCTTTGAAATAAAAAGTTTTCCATACGCAGAAGAATGAACCTAGATTTATCAAATATATTGACTATAAATGAAGTAAATATTCATTACTGGAAGAATTACCATATTTAGACATCTTGTAAAGCAATAGTCAATTGTATTGCAGAATCAATTCAGAAGTACAGCTCAGAAATAAGCCTACAAATAGACAAAACTCAACTTTGTTTTGACACTGAGAAATCTGAGGCAGTTAAAATTGACAATTATCTCAGAACAAATCAAAAACTGTCTCACCATTTTAAGTTATTAAAAAGTACCTGTCAAAAGCTTCTGGCTAACTCTCAGAAAAGCTGTTTAACTTCAAGAAATGCTAAAGTAAATTAGAGGAAAAACAAAATGATAGATTCTGCTAAATAAGAAATGCAAAAAAATACTCCGTATTATTTGTGGTGCTTGGATATTCTGTGAACAATCCTAAAGGTGCTGGTGGTTAAAATCATGTTATGAAAAGCAATATGTGCCAGTGATGCTAAATATGCATACTTGCCATATTTAGTAAATTTAAAAAAATCTTTACACATACTTTAAATATGAAGAAAATATAAACTTTGTGATGTTAAACAAGGAGACAGTTTAGGATAATATGAAAAAATCATGTTGTTATTAGATAGAGAATAAAGTGTTTGTGTGTATTTACTGTAATGTTTTCTAAGCTGCATCCCCGCCCACCAATGTGCTGATATTGAAATGTCTATGATTTGATTCAAAAATGGCATCTTAGATCAAGGGTAAGTCCTTTTCCTAATAGGCCACTAAGCTTGTGTTTGTTGCTAATTTCACTGAAGCGTAATATAGTTTTAAAATTGCCTTTTACTTGCAGCCTTTCAAAAATGTTAATTAGGCCCCCATCAATTTTAAGCTTGTATTGCAATTCTATGTGTAGACAAATGGAGTGTCTTATTGATTTTTGTATTCCCTAGGATATAGTTAGTACATTGACCAAAATGCTTATTCACAAAATGTTTTATGATTGACAATTAGTGCATAGCTTTACTGCAGATATTTATCATCTCGGCTATAACAAAATAAGGCAATTGGTTTATTATTCAGTACCTAGCAGATTAATGTTCCTGCTTCCATAGAAACCTAAGCTTTGGTTACTGCGACATGTTAGTGAAAATACAAATGTGTTATCTCTTTCTCTTGGAAGGCAGTAATTCTGCCTCAATTCAGAGATACGCTATTCTATACCTGGTATAAATTTGTGCTATTTAAGAGTCTACAAAGTTGTACTGATGCACATAAATTTTGCCATATGACATTTTTATGGAAATTGAGAAAAAATCAGTTTCTTATTATTTAATAATCTTATCTTCTTTTTAAATTTTACATTATGAAAATTTCTCAGATACCAGAAATTACGTAAATCATTTTGGGCAAATAATATTTTCTTGGGCAAATTAAATTTCACTTTTAATTGTTAACTATTTAAACATTGTCAAGTGCCAGCTAAAGCACAAATGTTATTAGTTCCAAAAATCTTATAGTTATATTAATTTTGCTCTATAATTCCAAATTATTATATCTAGGTTAATACAGATTACTTCCTGATTTCCTAAAACATAATTTCTCCAAGTTCCTTGGGTACTTAGTAAAAGAATATGGAATTTTTGTCATGTATATTTCATTTTTATTGTATCTGTATTTCTCTAGCATAAAGTAATTCCTAATTATAGATTCCAGATACAGATGGATATAAGTATCTCATATTTCTTTAATGGTTTATCATGCAAAATACTTGTGAGAATTAAAGTGCACACAATAACCAGAACAGATTACTACCAGAATAACAAAATTTGTCATTATGAAAGAGGATGTTATATCTTCCCATTAAAGAGGAATTATGATTTAATGTTTACCTTTTAATCCTTGCTAGACATTCATCCTTGTTTTGGAGTAAGTGCAATGGTAATTGAAATTTGTCCAATACCACAGAGTTAGTAACCAGTAGACTTGTGATTAGCAATGGTGGTATTAGGAAAGAAAGAAGCTGCCCAAAGTAACAGGGGTACAGGGTTTTGACTTGATACTATGAGGCTAAAAACAAAAAAGCTCATTGCGAATGACTTGCATTTAAAAAGGTAAAAATAATGACTTCATTTTTATTAAGAAATCTGGCAGGCACCACCTTAACCAAGTGACTGGCTCCTCCAGTTTCACTGAAAGTTTTGATCCCTCTCCTCAAACTGCATGTTATCAATGCCTGCGGATCTGTCCTTAGCAACACAAAACAGCTGCTCCTCTCACTAAATTAAAATCTTAAACACTTTGTTGCTAATTCTCATTAAAATTTTGACTGTGACAAATAATCTTATTTGGGACTTAGTGGCTCATTGCTAATAACCAGAGTTTAAAAAGCTAAAAATAATTACTTCATTTTTATTAAGAAACCTGGCAGGCACCACCTTAACCAAGTGATCAAGATTAACATCACCTGTCCTAAGATATACTGATATATATCATGTATCTCTGATATATATATCACAAAATGTTTTATGATTGACAATTAGTGCATAGCTTTACTGCAGATATTTATCATCTTGGCTTTTTATCACTAAAAAGGACACATCACTTCCATTATATTTTTTCACAAAATTAATATCCTCATGCAAACCATTTAAAAAATCAGGTAAACCCAATTGAGGGACATTCTACTAAATACTTGATCACTACTCTTTGATGTGTCAAGGTAATAAAAGGTGAGAAAAGGCTAAGAAACTGTCATAGATCAGAGAAGACTAAAGAGACATGACAACTAAATGAAATGTGGTACCCGGGACTGAGTTCTGAATCAAAAAAGACATTAGTGGCAAAACTGGGGAACTTCAAATAAAGTCTATAGTCAGTAGTAGTACATCCATATAAAATTCTTAGTTTTGATAAATATACCATAGTTATGTAAGATGTTAACACTAGGGGAATTTGGGTAAGGAGTAAATTGGAATTATTGCAGTTTTTCTATAAGTCTAAAAAAGTTAAAATCTAAAACATTTAATTTAGGTATGCTCACACAAATTTTTATAAACAAATAAATTTCTATAGCAACATTACTAACATGAATCAAACTCTAATGTCCATGAATCACTCTACTGCCTATTAACAGTAAAAATAATAAATACATTGTTACAGTTATACAATAGAATACTATTCACTAATGAAAAAATAGACTATAATATGGATGAATATCATAAATATTATGCTGAGAAAATGAGACAAACACCAAAAAGTAATTATTGACCAATTCTGTAAGAAATTATAGAATAAGCAGAACTAATCTATAACGATTGACACCATATAAGTGGTTGCCTGGGGCTTACGGTACTGGGAGGGGGGTGCCATTATTGACTAGAAGAAATTGACTATGGAATAACTATTTGGATGTGATGAATATATTACATACCTTGACGGTAAATGAGCTCCATGGGCAACTACATTGATTAGAACTTTCTGAACTGTACTCTTAAAATGAGCTTTTTATTGTATTTAGATGATGTCTTAATAAAGTTGATTTAAAATTCAAAAAATATGATCATCAAGAGATTTAGTTAAACATGCTTTGTTAATCCCTCATAATGGCATAGCACAGTCATGATTTCTGGTGTACAAATGCACTTGGGTGCTCTTTTTTTTTTTTTTTTTCAAATTTGGCATGGAACCAGAACTATTTTCTGAAGAAAAATCCTCTGCTACCTCAGTACTGAGAGGAAGTGGCCATCTGTCCAGACAACTGTCCTGATTGGCTTCTCCAATTTCACTGAAAGGTTTGATCTGTCTCCTCAACCTCCATATTATCAACGCCTGTCCTGTCCTTAGTTAGCAACACAAAACAGCTGCTCTTCTTCTCGCCAAATTAAAATCTGAAACACTTTGTTGCTCATTTTTATTAAAATTTTTACTGTGACAAATAATCTTATTTGGGACATTGCCAGAATAGTGGTTATTCTGTTCATCCAGAAGTATAAATTATTTGGTCTGCCTAAATTTGCTTTTAATAAATTATATAATACTTTGACATAAGACCATCAGCTTGGGTTGAGAAAGCTACTAGGGAGAATACATAAAACTCAATACTTAACTACTCAATATTTAACTACTCATTCAACTTTTTAAAACACTTCATTTATGATGTGAAGTTTGAGGTTCCTGTCAGAAACCCAAGTGGATATGTAAAGCCAAGAATGAAGTATGTTAAGTTCCAAGAAGTATATTGTTTTAAATGGGGAAGAAGCTGGGCACAGTGGTTTGCACCTATAATCCCAGCACTTTGGGAGGACAGGGTGAAAGGATCACTTGAAGCTAGGAGTTCGAGAGCAGTCTGGGCAACATAGAGAGACCCTGTCTCTACAAAAAAATTTAATAATTAGCTGGATGTGGTGGCACAAGATTTGCAGTGATAAACAGAGATCGTCTTACGAAAACCAAAACAATGAGCTTGGACTATTTGCTGTATGCAACGGTAGTCCGCTACTAGGGAGGCTGAAGCAGGAGGATCACTTGAGCACAGGAGTTCAAGGCTGCAGCGAGCTATGATCACCACTGCACTCCAGCCTGCACAACAGAATGAGACCATGTCTCATTAAAAATAATGATAATAATCAGGGATAATAGGCCATATGCTGTATTTAACAAGTAAGGAGGCACTGGTACTGACCAATCAGGAGAAACAGCCCCAGAGTATTGGAGCAGGTTTTGAAGATTCCCCCACCCCTGCTGCACCAGGTTTCATCACTGGCTCCTGGAGGGAGAGGATAAAGATTAGCAGAGACTTCTGAGAGAGGGTCCACAGCAGAAATGGGTAAAGAGAAAGCATTCAAAGCAGTGGCTATTTACCAATCAGTAAGAAGGTATGATATTTCAACATTTTAACAACCAGGATGCCTGTACTAATGCATACTAGCTGAATATCAATCCTGAATGCAATTGATCATTATATCAGGAAATAGCTTATTATGAAGATTGTTGGGAAAAATTTCTTTCAGAACAATGGAAATTTATATAGTTCTTAAGCATCTGGCTTTTTTTCTAATTGCACTCGCTATTTTATTTTATTTTTTATTTTTGTGGGTACATAGTGGGTGTATATATTTATGGGGTACATGGAATATTTTGATACAGGCATATCCCTTGGATATACTGAATCTCAAAAATGTCTTCTATGAGAAGCTTAAAACAATATTTTCATCCAACTTCAGCTATTGTATTACACAGTTTAAAATAAGATACCTTGTATTCCTGATTTGGTTGTATTTTATTTTTATTCTAATTTATTTATTTATGTATTTATTTATTGAGATGGAGTTATGCTCTTGTTGCCCAAGCTGGAGTGCAGTGGCACGATCTTGGCTCACTGCAACCTCTGCCTCCTGGGTTCAAGTGATTCTCCTGCCTCAGACTCCCAAGTACCTGGGATTACAGGCATGTGCCACCACGCCTGGCTAATTTTGTATTTTTAGTAGAGACAGGGTTTCTCCATGTTGGTCAGGCTGGTCTTGAACTCCCAACCTCCTGCCTCTGCCTCCCAAAGTGCTGGGATTACAGGCATGAGCCACCGCACCCGTCCTCTTTTTTATCTTTGGAAGAAAGTTTCTCATTGATTTTTATATCCCATTGTATACATTTATTAAACCAATAAATGCTTATTTTAAAATATTAAAAATGTAAAAAAATTAATACATTTTGTATTAAAGGTACATATTACACACACACACACACACACACACACACAAATAGGTTAACTTTACTGAGTTTAAGGAAAGAGATGATAGGTGATACCTGAACTGGGAATTGAAAGACAAAGGTGTTTACTTGGTAGACATCAGGACGAGGACATTCCAGGCAGAAGTCATAGCCTGTTTAAAGGCATAACTTTGTGAATATGGCAGAGCATATTTTGAAGTAGTTTATTCTTTATTAGAAGAAATGGGCGGGATGAGGAGTAATTTGCAGAGATAAACAGAGGTCATCTTATGAAAACCAAAACATTGAGCTTGGACTATTTTCTGTATGCAACAGAAATTTAATAAATAATTTTAAGCATGAGAGAAATGTGAATTAATTTGTAATTTAGAAAAAAATACTTTAGGAGTAATATATGAAATTACTTTGAAGATGGGAGAGGTTAGAAACTAGGATGTAAATTAAATGGCTATTGAAATATTGAAAGCCAAATATAACAAGAAAAGTTGTTCCAGGCACGGTGGCTCACGCCTGGAATCCTAGCACTTTGGGAGGCTGTGGCGGATGGATCACGAGGTTAGGCGTTCAAGACCAACCTGGCCAAGATGGTGAAGCCCTGTCTCTACTAAAAATACAAAAATTAGCCGGGTGTGGTGGCAGGCACATGTATTCTCAGCTACTTGGGAGGCTGAAGCAGGAAAATTGCTTGAACCCAGGCAGCAGAGGTTGCAGTGAGCTGAGATCACACACTTGCACTCCAGCCTGGGAGATAGAGTGAGACTCCATCTCAAAAAAATAGATAAATAAAAAGAGCTTTTACATTATTTTGTTTAGCACTGTTCTAATCCCACCACACTTTCCACAGCCCCATGAACACATTCCTGTAACTGTATTAGTATCTTACACCTTTTCTAGAATGGTCTACCCACCTTCTTGCCTTTCTTGGTCAAACTTTTCCCATTCCCCAAAATGCAGTCCACATCTCTCCATTTGCAGGAAGCATTACCTAACTATTCCAGCCATTATGAGTCACTCTCTTCTCTCAGTTTTCAGATTCTACCAAATTTACAAAACACTATTAAGAATTCAATCTTGTTTTGTATGTTTATTTTATCTCTACCACAAGAACATGTGCATGCTGAGTAGCAGAATCATATATAATAATTTCTTATGACCTCTCTTCCCACCTTCCTCACAGTGGTTAGCATTAAGAGCACACTGAAAACCTTTGTGTGCTTCAATATAAAATTTTTTAACTTAATTCTTTATGACTAATGTCAGCCGCTAGTAAGAAACCGTAAATAACTAGCTTTAATAAGGTAGAAGTTCATTTCTCTGCATTTAATTTTAAAAGCTAAAATAAAAAAACCATGGTAGCAGTGGTGACTCCATTTGTCATTAAGGAACCAGTGCCTTATCCTTCTGATTCCCTACCCTTAGCAGATGACTTATATCCTCAAGGCTTCTTTGTGGTCCAAGCTAGAGCTATCCAGCTATTATATGCAGGAAGGAAGCAGAAAGGGAGCAGTGATGGACAGAAACTATATATGGCAACTCTCTGCCCCACCCCTCTGAAAGGTATCTCAGACTTCCTCCCTAACAAATTCTGGTAGTATTTCTTTATTCTCCACTAACTCCAAGAGTGGTTGGGAAATACAGTCTTTTAACTAGGCACTATAAAACCCAAAATTAAATCAGAAGTCATACTAAGGAAGAAAGTTTGAGTGAGTATCCGGTAGGCATTTCACAGTCTCTGCCACAGCATGTTCAGTATTTTAATACATGTTTGGTGTCTTTTAACCTAAAGAGCATTGTGCATTGTGCCATACTGAATTTAACAGAGCTAAATTCAGGCTCTAGCCTGAATTTATATCCCAGCTCCAGCTGTTACCAGTCATTTGAACTTGGGCAAGATATTTTTCCACTCCATATCTCAATTGCCCCATATGCAAAGCAGGATAATAATAATACTTACATCATGAGTGCTTTTAAAGATTAAATGAGCTAATAAATGAAATCACCTGACTCAGTATCTGACTGCTCATGTTAGTATTTGCTATTATTGTCATGTATGTTCTGTGAAGATACGTCTAATTGCTGTTTTGAGTAGCAAGATCCAAATTTGGCTCCTCTAACACCTATGAGGAGCTTTTGTTGAGCATTTATAATGCCTTGCTTTTCTTCAAATTTCAGCATTGTTCTCATTCTTAAAGAATCTGGAAACAGAACATGAGTATTATCATCACTCCTTCCCTCTCTATCAATTGTTTGATGATGCATTCTTTGAAGGAGCATTCCACAGGAGGACTAGCATCACTGCCTGTAAAGAGTTTGGACATCAGGTCCAGCCTGCCGTACCAGTGATTTATTGCACACCAAGACAGAAGTGCAAATAAAAGACTGCAGAAAAAGAGAGAGAGTAATGCCCAAATATAAGCTTTACTCTTGTGCAGTTTTGCTCAGGACCAGTATTTCCATGTCTCAGTGGTCTATGGCTTAAAATAATAAAGCTCTATTCAGCACCTGAATCTTGAATACCTACCAAAAAAAAATATTTCAATCTATTATGTAAAACATTATTTTCCATACAAGACTTCCTATGTATTTGAAACCGCCTTGCAAGCATTTAATAGTAAAGTTTTTTTTTCCTCTTTTTGGTGCCTAAAAGAAGTTTCAAAGCTACAAATGATTTTTACCTGTTAGTCATAATAAAGTGGTTTTAATTCTAGACCACTGCAGCATTCTCTGTTCCTTCTCAGGATGACCTGACATCACTAGCTGGTTATATTGCTCCTTATCTGATTGGAGCCTTGTCAGGAATTCTCACCTCGTAGAACTGCCAACTGAGGCAACACCACCTCAGCTCACTGACTCACGGCATTGAAATGAAACCAACAACTGGGACTGAAACTGCAGGTCCTGTAGACAATGGCATCACAGATACATCATCTAGAGCGATGGCTTCACGTTGATCACAAGTCGGAGCTGGAACATTTTCCTTGCATTTAAATTGCTGATGCATTTCTTTCTTGAATCAGGGAAATGACCCATATTTAAAGCATGTATTTCTGTAGTTTCTCTAGCCTCAACTATGAGTATAACATGGTATTGAAAACAGTATAGCTGTGTATTCCAGACATGTTATTGCAACCATTATGGTAAACTTTTATTTTTTTAAAAACAAACATCAATTATCTTAGACTATTGTGAAGACAAAGCAACTACACAGTAAAACAAAAATCTATGGACCTGTCCAACTGTTTTAAGAAGGGAAGAAGTCATGCTGAGAAGCATCACAAACAGAGAAGACTGCTGATTCTTTTCTTCCTCCTCAAGGCATAGTCATTTAACAAGTGCGGCCCTGAATAATCTAACACCATCTCACACCAGCCCTATTGTTTGTTTAAAAATTGGGGCAAGATGCATCTCCATATTGTATTCCTTTATCCATTTCTACATTATGAAGATGATAAAAATTCAGTATCACAATTTGAACCTAATTTAAGTGATCTAACTAGTAATAAAAAACTATACAATAATGACAAGTACGATATGATTTATGGCCAAAAAGCAGTTATCTGGCAGAATGCATTACTATGAAAGGATTTATGGTCTTTCTTGATGTTGTAAGAGTATGTTTGTCAAGCTGGAGGGTGCCAAAGGATGACATGGGTAGAGGTGACTTTCACTCAAAAGAGAGAGCAAAATGAGTTTAGGCATATGATAATTAGCTCAAAGTACTTTCAGCAGTGACCTTTGATTTAGATCTATCTCACCTTTGCTTATACACACATGATTAGCATCCTCACATTTAGTGTCTACATATTCTATTTTACCCTTGTGATATTCTTTATCTGCCCCATTGCCTACCTTTTCAGACTCATAAGTCTATAACACACCGAGTGGGAGGGAGTCTTGGAGTTATCCATGGCCTACACTCCAACACCTGTGAGAATGATGCCACTATTGAATTAATTTGTACAGAAAATATTACCTACAAAGTGAAAAGTGGCATATTGTTATGGAAACACAAATAATGCACAATGTCTGGCACTGGTAAGTATTTAAAAACACATTTGGCTAGTCATGGTGGCTCATACCTGTAATCCTAGCACTTTGGGAGGACGAGGCGAGTGGATCACGAGGTCAGGGGATCATGACCATCCTGGCTAACATGGTGAAACCCTATCTCTACTAAAAATACAAAAAAAAAAAAAATTAGCCGGGCATGGTGGCATGCGCCTGTAGTCCCAGCTACTTGGGAGGCTGAGGCAGGAGAATCGCTTGAACCCGGGAGGTGGAGGTTGCAGTGAGCTGAGATCATGCCATTGCACTCCAGCCTGGGTGACAGAGCAAGACTCCGTCTCAAAAAAACAAAACAAAACAGACTCGTGAATGAGAAACTCTGGACGATAACTCAAGGAATACAGGCTTGAATTGCAAAAGATCCAATTGTTAGCTGCATAAATGGGGATGACCACTTACTATGATGGCAAAAGTACGTACTTCCCCAAAGTTGACCTAACAGGCTATTTTCATGTGTAATGAAAGAAAGAAGAAACTCTGCATTATCAGATAACCAGTATCTTCCTGTCTTTCTGCAGAATATACCAACTGATGCTATGATGGTAGGTCCCTAGGAGGCCTGTGTAATCTGCTCCCATCACTTGAGTTGCATGCTTACCAGGTGCCCACTAATGAGTACATTACGGTCCTGGCTCTTGGCATTGTAAATATATATTTGAATTAATTATTATATACATTTATGGAAATAAATATGTAGAAAAAAGAGTTGTTTCTATGAACACTCAGCTGGATCCTTTGAAAAGACTTCATAAATGTGAACCTATTTAAATTCATTTTCAAATCAGTCGCCTTGAGAAAAATTGAGAGAGATCATAAAATATATAAAAGAAATTTGTGCTTTATTGGCTCCACAAGTATCTTTATAGTCTTGTTCTACTTTAACCTAGGCAATACCATTCAGGCCATAGGCGTGGGCAAGGACTTCATGTCTAAAACACCAAAAGCAATGGCAACAAAAGCCAAAATTGACAAATGGGATCTCATTAAACTAAAGAGCTTCTGCACAGCAAAAGAAACTACCATCAGAGTGAACAGGCAACCTACAGAATGGGAGAAAATTTTTGCAACCTACTCATCTGACAAAGGGCTAATATCCAGAATCTACAATGAACTCAAACAAATTTACAAGAAAAAAACAAACAACCCCATCAAAAAGTGGGCAAAGGACATGAACAGACACTTCTCAAAAGAAGACATTTATGCAGCCAGAAAACACATGAAGAAATGCTCATCATCACTGGCCATCAGAGAAATGCAAATCAAAACCACAGTGAGATACCATCTCACACCAGTTAGAATGGCCATCATTAACAAATCAGGAAACAACAGGTGCTGGAGAGGATGTGGAGAAATAGGAACACTTTTACACTGTTGGTGGGACTGTAAACTAGTTCAACCATTGTGGAAGTCAGTGTGGTGATTCCTCAGGGATCTAGAACTAGAAATACCATTTGACCCAGCCATCCCATTACTGGGTATATACCCAAAGGAGTATAAATCATGCTGCTATAAAGACACATGCACACGTATGTTTATTGCGGCACTATTCACAATAGCAAAGACTTGGAACCAACCCAAATGTCCAACAACAATAGACTGGATTAAGAAAATGTGGCACATATACACCATGGAATACTATGCAGCCATAAAAAATGATGAGTTCGTGTCCTTTGTAGGGACATGGATGAAACTGGAAAACATCATTCTCAGTAAACTATCGCAAGGACAAAAAACCAAACACCGCATGTTCTCACTCATAGGTGGGAATTGAACAAAGAGAACTCATGGACACAGGAAGGGGAACATCACATTCCGGGTACTGTTGTGGGGTGGGGGGTGGGGGGGGCGGGGACAGCATTAGGAGATATACCTAATGCTAAATGACGAGCTAATGGGTGCAGGAAATCAACATGGCACATGGATACATATGTAACAAACCTGCACATTGTGCACATGTACCCTAAAACCTAAAGTATAATAAAAAAAATAATAAAAATAGTCTTGTTCTACTTTAAAGAAACTAAATGAGGAAATTATATATAAGGAATTTCAGATGAAGATTAGGCAAGAAGATGGAAAAAAAAGCAGGGCATTCAGAATTTTAAAAAAGGCCTTAGCACAATATTAAAATATTTATAAATTAATGCTAATTTTTATAATCAATTTAAATAAAAATGCAGTATATTAAGCATGCATCATTTTTAAGTTTTCTATGTAAAGGACTTTTTATGATCCTTTTTTCAACTAACTAGCCCATCATTGGTCCAGATAATGTCAGAAAACAGGGATTTATCTCAAACATATTTTAAATAACTTTAAAGGTTATAAAGTCTTACAGAAATTTAAAGTATATACACCTATATTTGTATTACCAAAAATTCACAGTCAGCAAATGAAGAGGTCATCATGAACCAAGGAAGAACTGATTCATGTACAGTTAATTCTGAAGTCAAGAAGATATATACTGTGGCTTGAAAAGAGTTGACATAAAACTTCAGTGCTCCCACATCACACTTATTCTAAAATTGACCACATAATTGGAAGTAAAACACTCCTCAGCAAATGCAAAAGAACAGAAATCATAACAGACAGTCTTTCAGACCACAGTGCAATCAAATTAGAACTCAGGATTAAGAAACTCACTCAAAACCATGCAACTACGTGGAAACTGAACAATCCACTACTGAATGACTACTGGGTAAATAATGAAATTAAGGCAGAAATAAACAAGTTCTTTGAAACCAATGAGAACAAAGACACAATGTATCAGAATATCTGGGACACAGCTAAAGCAGTGTTTAGAGGGAAATGTATAGCACTAAATGCCCACAGGAGAAAGTGAGAAAGATCTAAAATCTACACCCTAACATCATAATTAAAAGAACCAGATAAGCAAGAGTAAACAAATTCAAAAGCTAGCAGAAGACAAGAAATCACTAAGATCAGAGCAGAACTGAAGGAGAGAGACACATGAAAAATCCTTCAAAAAAATCAATGAATCCAGGAGCTGGTCTTTTGAAGATTAACAATCACTAGCCAGACTAATAAAGAAGAAAAAAGAGAAGAATCAAATAGACACAATAAAAAATGATAAAGGGGATATCACCACTGATCCCACAGAAATACAAACTACCATCAGAGAATACTATAAACACCTCTATGCAAATAAACTATAAAGTCTAGAAGAAATGGATAAATTCCTGGACACATACACCTTCCCAAGACTAAACCAGGAAGAAGTCGAATCCCTGAATAGACCAATAACGAGTTCTGAAATTGAGGCACTATTTAAAAGCCTACCAATCAAAAAAAGCCCAGGACCAGATGGATTCACAGCCGAATTCTACCAGAGGTACAAAGAGGAGCTGGTACTATTCCTTCCAAAACTATTCCAAACAACAGAAAAAGAGGGACTCCTCCCCAACTCATTTTATGAGGCCAGCATCATCCTGATACCAAAACCATCAGAGACACAACAACAACAAAAAATTGCAGGCCAATATCCCTGGTGATCACTGATGTGAAAATCCTCAATAAAATACTGGCAAACCAAATCCAGTGGCACATCAAAAAGCTTATCCACCACGATCAAGTTGGCTTCATCCCTGGGATGCAAGGCTGGTTCAACATATGCAAATCAATAAACATAATCCATTACATAAACAGAACCAAAGACAAAAACCACATGATTATCTCAATAGATGCAGAAAAGGCCTTCCATAAAATCCAACACCCTTCATGCTAAAAACTCTCAATAAACTAGCTATTGATGGAACATATCTCAAAATAATAAAAGCTATTTATGACAAACCCACAGCCAATATCACACTGCGTAGGCAAAAGCTGGAAGCATTCCCTTTGAAAACCGACACAAGACAAGGATGTCCTCTCTCACCACTCCTATTCAACATAGTATTGGAAGTTCTGGCCAGGGCAATCAGGCAAGAGAAAGAAATAAGGGGTATTCATACAGGAAGAGAGGAAGTCAAATTTTCTCTGTTTGTAGATAACATGATTGTATATTTAGAAAACCCCATCGTCTCAACCCCAAATCTCCTGAAGCTGATAAGTAACTTCAGCAAAGTCTCAGGATGCAAAATCAATGTGCAAAAATCTCAAGCATTCCTATACACCAATAATAGACACACAGAGAGCCAAATCATGGGTGAACTCCCATTCACAATTGCTACAAAGAGAATAAAATACCTGGGAATACAACTTACAAGGGATGTGAAGAACCTCTTCAAGGAACTACAAACCACTGTTCAAGGAAATAAGAGGACGCAAACAAATGGAAAGACATTCCATGCTCATGGATAGGAAGAATCAATATCATCAAAATGGCTATACTGCCCAAAGTAATTTATAGAATCAATGCTATCCCCATCAAGCTACCATCGACTTTCTTCACAGAATTGGAAAAAACTAATTTAAATTTCATATGGGACCAAAAAAGAGCCCGTGTAGCCAAGACAATCCTAAGCAAAAAGAACAAAACTGAAGGCATCATGGTACCTGACTTTAAAGTGTACTACAAAGCTACAGTAACAAAAACAGCATGGTACTGGTACCAAAACAGATATATAGACCAACGGAACAGAACAGAGGCCTCAGAAATAATGCCACACATCTACAACCATCTGGTCTTTGACAAACCTGACAAAAACAAGCAATGGGGAAAGGATTACCTATTTAATAAATGGTGTTGGGAAAACTGGCTAGCCATATGTAGAAAGCAGAAACTGAATCCCTTCCTTATATCTTCTACAAAAATTAATTCAAGATGGATTAAAGACTTAAACATAAGACTTAAAACCATAAAAACCCTAGAAGAAAACCTAGGCAATACCATTCAGGACATAGGCATGGGCAAAGATTTCATGACTAGAACACCAAGAACAATGGCAACAAAAGCCAAAATTGACAAATGGGATCTAATTAAATTAAAGAGCTTCTGCAAAGCAAAAGAAACTATCATCAGAGTGAACAGGCAACCTACAGAATGGGAGAAAATTTTTGCAATCTACCCATCTGACAAAGGGCTAACATCCAGAATCTACAAGGAACTTAAACAAATTCACAACAGAAAAACAAGCAACCCCACCAAAAAGTGGATGAAGGATATGAACAGACACTTCTCAAAAGAAGACATTTATGTGGCCAACAAACATATGAAGAAAAGTTCATCATCACTGGTCATTAGAGAAATGCAAATCAAAACCACAATGAGATACCATCTCATGACAATTAGAATGGCGATCATTAAAAAGTCAGGAAACAACAGATGCTGGAGAGGGTATAGAGAAATAGGAATACTTTTACACTGTTGCTGAGAGTATAAATTAGTTCAACCATTGTGAAGACAGTGTGGCGATTCCTCAAGGGTCTAGAACCAGAAATACCATTTGATCTAGCAATCCCATTACTGGGTATCTACCCAAAGGGTTATAAATTATCCTGCTATAAAGACACGTACGTGCACACATATGTTTATTGCAGCACTCTTCACAGTAACAAAGACTTGGAACCAACTCAAATCCCTAGCAATGTTCGACTACCTAAAGAAAATGTGGCACATATACACATGGAATACTATGCAGCCATAAAAAAGATGAGTTCATGTCCTTCGAAGGGACATGGATGAAGCTGGAAACCATCATTCTCAGCAAAGTAACACAGGTACAGAAAACCAAACACTACATGTTCCCACTCATAAGTGGTAGTTGAACAATGAGAACACATGGACACAGGGAGGGGAACATCATACACCGGGGCCTATCGGGGGTGGGGGACTAGGGGAGGGGTAGCATTAGGGGAAATACCTAATGTAGATGATGGGTTGATGGTTGCAGCAAACCACCGTGGCACATGTATACCTATGTAACAAACCTGCACATTCTGCACATATAGCCCAGAACTTAAAGTATAAAAAAAAGCTACCAGACATTATAACATATAGCCAAATTTTTCTAAATGATAAAAGAAAAACTTCAGTGCTCATCAATTGGAAGTGTGACCCAAACTCTTCCTAAACTTCAGCAGGTTTACCAAAAACAAGTAACTATCTCTCTTCTCTTTCTCTCTCATCTACCTGTAGATGTGTAAAATATTTTTACGTATGTGCACCATAATTTTTTACATATATACCATATGTACTTATGTACACATGAAAATATACATATACACCATGCATGTGCCTATAAATGCACTGTTACATACATCTATGGAACACTGAACACTCCATTTACTCTTACATCTTATTCCTATAAACTTAATTTTCAGTCATCAATGTGAAGATTCAGAAGTGAAATTACTTAAGAGGAAACTTCACACCTAGCTCACACCTTCTTACAGATTTTCTGTGGCAGCAGGTTCTCAAACTTTCCTCTTGACATTTAGAAAGCCTCACTGCTGATCTTAGGTAATAGAACTTGACACCTGAACAATATGCCCTACATTTTCAGAACACTTTGAATCTACTGATTAATCTACATACTGTCTTTGTGAAGTGAATAATTACAATTTTCACAAGTTTTTTCAGGTGAGACAACTGAGACTCCATTAAAGTGTCTAATAACACATGACAATAAGGAACCGTATTTCAACACTATTATTTGCAGAGGAAGAACTACATAGGAATGATGAAATAACAGCTCACTAAATAATTATTGAGCATAATTATGTGCTCTGTAAACAAAGAAGAAGAATTGTTTCTGCCCTTAAAGCAATTACAATAGAATCTGATATGTATGAAGAGATTTGTTTGAGGCACTGTTGAAGCATGGGGCAGCAACAACTAACTGCCATTTGTGCGGGAATGGTAGAAAATGTGCTTCTAAAATAACCATGATGGAGCATCTTGAAGAGCAGGATTTTATTTAGCAGACAGAGAAGAGAACGATGTTCCCATGAGAGCACTGTGACATACCAAGGTACAGAAGTGTGAAATGCCTTTCTCAGCCAAATAAAATTATACCAATGCAGCAGGCCTGGATGAATCCAAATATTCAGTAGGAAATTTTAGAATATATAGAAACCACATGGCGAAGAACCTATAAATCCATGCTATGAAATCTTAAATCTATTTTAGACTCCCAGGAGTCACTGAAGGAGTTGACATAGGAGAGCAAATGACATGATCCTATTTGTATTACAGAAGATTTTTTTTCTGTAAAGGACTGGCTCAATTCATTAACTTGAACAACAAAGGGAATAAGTTGAAGGGACGAAAGATGTAAATTAAGCTGCAGCACTGAGAATGAAGAGAAGGTAGCAGTTTCAACTCTCATTTTACAGGTATAATTAACAAAATTCAATGCTTTTAAATGTAATTGATAACTTTCCTTCTCTACTGGCTTCTTAAAATGTGCCATTTTTTTCTCCTCAGGACATTTCTAGATTTGGTTTTGCAATATAGTAGTACATAACCTAGCTCCCTGGGTTGCTTCATGACCAAATGGAGTACATATAGATTCAGAAATCACATAATTCCATATTTCATCTGAAGATATTCTTGTCTAAAGTGATAACATTGCTTCTTAATCTGGAGTCTAGACTTAAATAAAATGTACAGGATCAATTTCTACTTCTCTCCCAAATGAAACCAAATTGACCAACAGGTCTGCAGGGGGAACCAGTCAGCTGCAGCATGAGTTCTCACTTCTGTCTCACTTCAGAGAGAAAAGAAGGACATGAAGTATCAGCAGAGGGTGTTCAGTTGCTCCTGAGCTTGTGGCTCCATAAAAGTAACTAGAGAGGTCAATTAAGTACCTCGTGCCTTCTAAAAACCTTTCCAATTTAGTTCAAAATAAACAATTCTTACTTTTCAAGCAATAATTTGAAGACATAATTTACATTTTATCATCTAATGTAAAATGTTAAAAAAGTAGTTTCAAAATTATGAAAAATGGAATAGTTTTAAGAAATTATGTCTCTAATCCGTGCATAAGTACATGAGCAATGCACACACACACAGTGGAAACATCTAAGATTTGTCAATAAACATTAACTTAAAAATAAGACCTAGCTAGAGAGATACCCAAGGTTATTCATGGGATAGTACCCAGGCTCTCTATGCATCATGTGGAAAGCTATGACATCATAAATTAAAAGCCAAATAATTTTGAAAAATTCTATTTTAGTACTAGCTGTATTATAGTTCATTAAGGTATGAGGTCTAATGCAGACATGTTTAGTTGCCCCTTATTTTTACTAGCTTACTTCTACATTAGAGTGTAAGGTAGAAATCATGGCGTCATGTTTACCAAGAACGGTAAGAGGAAGATAAACGGCTGACAAACATCCTATATGTCTTCAATTCATTTCAAATGATTTCACAAGGGGACTTCTCACTTCCCCGAGAACCCTCCATGAGGAAAACCCATGCTGACTTCCCAGCCTGATTTCTCAGAAAATATGCCCTTTTTATCAGATTCTACTCAAGGCCCCTACTCTGAAAACTAAAATAAGGGTTTGGGGCCATGCAGGAGGCCTGAGTGTGTGAGGCAGCAAGCACATCGGCAGACAGACAGCTTAGTGGTATCAGGCAGAGAGCAGCAGTGTGCACCCCAGGTCCTGTCTAGTCTTTGCCTTCTTGGGCATGAGTTTAGACATGTGAGTTAACCCAGCTGTGTCTCAGTTTTTTCCTCTGTAAAAAGTGTGAGAATTATAATTACTTACCTCTTAAGGATGTTATAACACTAATTAATGTCTCAAAACTCTGTGAATAAAAATCATCCTCCACAGATGCTAATTACTATTATTCATAGATTAGCCATGAGGCCAGATGCAGCAGCAGAAGTGGTAGCCAGGTTTTCAGTCTTTTTAATGAAGGCCAAATGGCAGTGAGTAGGAAGAATTGTGGATAAAAATAAAGCATTAACCAAGGACTTAACATGAAGAACATCACACTAGCAGAGCTGCAGTCACCAGGTGTCCACTGAAATGATGGTGGAGTGCATATCCCATGACTGAAAATCACCAGAAAGTTCAATTATCTGTGGCAATATTTCACGAATAAAAAATATTTTTGAATATGACTCTGAATCCTAGTGGAGTGAACAAATTGTCAGGAATATTGCTACACTCTGCATAATCAAAATAAGACTCAATCACTTAAAATACATCATGTGAGCCTACCCAACACCATCCTTTTATTATTTTTAGATACAGAGATTGCAGAATATGGACAAATTAGAGAATTCCATAATCTTTGACAATTGTGACTTTATAATTGAGTTAGGATATTGTTCCTCAGTAACATTTAAAAGGCTCATTTAAAAAATAGTGTAGTTATTTTCTTATGATTCCTACCATTGCATCCATATCCTTCTGGCCTCTGCCCATAATTCATTTTTTGGCTACACCTAGAAAAGCATGAAGGACAGGTCCTCAATCCTCACTAACCCATCTGGCCATGTGAGGTGATTTCCATAAAATTTCTTGATCAGGAAAGATGGTTTGAGTGGAAAGTCTGGGAATTCCAAAGCCTTTTCCATCCAAAGATTGCAGAATTCCTAGGCACCCACATATTGCAGATTACTTCACATTTTATAATTTCTCATAAGACTTCTGCAAGATGATGTGTTTTCAATGTTACAAGTTGCTACAATAGTCTAAGTTCAGAAATATGAAAGTGCGCTTGAGATGTGTATGAGTGAGCAAAGGAATAGATGGACCAGTTGGAAGACTCAAAAACTTGCAGTGGGGATCAGGCCTGAAGAACAACACTTGTTATCTGATATATCTGAACTGTATCTGACAACCATTTATTTTTATGGAGATCAGATTCAGCATGAACTGAATTTGTATTATATGCAAAGTATAACCATGGTTATTTTCACATTCTAGCTTCAAAAAGAACACAAGTACAAAAGGCGTTTCATCTCTTTTCCTTTCAATGAGAAACAGAGGTTCCGAGAACTTATATGACATTGTAAGATAGTGTAGCAACGTAAGATGCCTTTGGCTTCCAGTCTAGTGATCTACCCAATGGCTCCCTCTGATGTCATAATTATTTAAGCATCCAAAGAGACCTCTGGGACATGAGTGTGCCACTTCCTGGTGGAATCCACCCCTGGTCACAAGAATGCACCCAGGCACATTAATGCCCCACTTATAGAAAAGTAAAAATAGTAATAGCAGATTCAAATTGCACCTAACAGCAGTAGAAGAAATATGAGAAAAGAAGCTAAAATATTCACTGTTATCAAATCACCATGGAGGATTGTCCATTCTTACAACCATCATCTACGAAGAATCTATGATGTCAAGAGAGACTAGGTCTTCACCCTCAAAGACTGTACCATGTCTGGGAGGAGACAGTCATGAAACAAATAAGCTCCTAAACAGTTAATAAATTACAAGTGAAATAGTGCTAAAATAAATCTAAAAGTTTAATTACCATAAACTCCAATATGTATAAAATCAGCTGTTAGTTTCTGTCGTAGTAGTCATATTACTTTTAATGTAAAAAATCTAATTTCAATTGACATAGAAGAAAGTAAAAGTGGATAAAAATAAAGCTCATATAACATCAATTGATATCCCCCTATCCCAAATGGGATTGCAAGCAACTTTCCCTTAGATTTTAGTGCCCTAGGCTTCCAATGCATTTTGAGACTGCATTGACAGCAGATAGAGTTGGGAGTATAATTACCATGAGGGAATACTAAGCTAGATGCCAGAAATTGAATTGGGAATAAAAGGACAATGGACCTGGCAATGTGGCATGGTTCAGTCCCCTGGTGCTAGGTCCCTGCCAACTTCGACCAAGAAAAAACTTCTCCTGAGCCTACAGGTGAAAGCAATCTGCAGGTTGATCTCAATCAACAACTGTACTTCAAAAAATGCTCACTGTGACAGTGAATCTCCTTCTCACACTCTTGGCACTTTAACTTGAAAACTGTAACCGCATTTTAGTTTCGGAAGTAAGTGTGTAGCAGATGAGATATCCTTGTTTGTTTATGTGCCTTAATTTCTAGAATATTCTCTTTATGGGTTGTTAAGATTGTTAGAATTAAGCTGTCTTCTTCCTGCACTGCAGAATGGTATTATACCCAGCACCCTGCCCGAGGCTGGTCAGATAATGAAGCAGAACAGCAACGTAATGAGCTATTATAGCAATTCCTAACCCATTCCACACCTGACTGACCCCAGTAATGAGTCAATAATGCCTGTGGCTCTGTAATAGGAGCTTATGCGGTAGAACAGTGAGGCAGGAAGTTGAAAAAGAAAACCTAGAAGCTGTATTAGAGCAGGTACCATAGCTCCTAGCATTTTTAATAGGCCAATTCAATCTATAATCTGACCTCCTGTGGTACCCAGTGGCTTTCTTCCTTCCTTTTCTGAATCACTTCTTAGTTTTAAGTTCCTTATTTAAAAAAAAAACCCACAAAAAACAGATGCCTTCTTGTTAAATGAGACATACAAGATTTACAACTTTGAGGTATTAAAAAGTGGAAGTAGAGTGAATAAAAATAAAGCTCAAGATATGAATTAGTTTCTTCTGTTACTAATGTCTTACTCTAAACTCTTCAATTTCTAGAATATATATCTGGTAGCATGATACTAGTAGAATTATTGCCTTCACCCCTTGGTTCTACCAATCCTTTCAGTTCTTTTAATTCTGCAGCAGTTTCTACTGGTATTCATCTCTTTTTAACCTAATAATCATATGTGAAATGTTAAAGTTGGATGTTCTGGGCAGTTGTGTCATGATCTTAAATTGATTAAATGTGAAAAGTTAAATATCACAGTTCAGCATGTACCTCTTAAGCCATAAATGGTATTGTAATCGGATGAATAATAGTATATCAAATGATGTACTGAACATTGGTTTCTATGATGATTCCATATGGGATTCTAGCAGAAGAGAAGGATCAATTGAGTTACTTTTCCAGGAGGCTGGGCACAGAAAGTAAAGTCACAAACATTGACAATAAGATTATCTGGAAGAAGGAAACCTCTGTGTCTCCACAAAGAATGAAATATGAGCGAAAAAAAAATGAGAACAGGAAAGGATAGATGTAAGAGAGTAATGAGTAACTGCAAACAGAGAAAAAGGATGGTGTGGCACAGACACTGGGGACTCACAAATCATCCAAGTTAGGTTTGGATGATTTGTGACTCCATCCAAACATGACTAGTTTTGGAGAGTAAAATATGAATGGCAATGACATGTTATTTACAGTCCTATGCAGCTAAGATAAGAAGTGTTGTACCCCTCCATCTCTTAGTAGCCATGTGTTCCTAGATTAAAGCTGCTGTGCAATAGAAATACGATGCAAGCCACATATGTAATTTTAAATTTTCTAACAGCCTCATTAAAATTAATGGACTATTTTTTATTTAATCTAATATATCCAAGATATTATTCTTTCAACATGCAATCAATATAAAAATAATTATTGAGATACTTGACATTCTTTTTATCTTACTATGTCTAATAAATCCCATGTGTATTTTACACATATGGCACTTTTGGATTCAGACTCCACACATTTCAAGTGTTCAGTAGTCACACGGGGCTAGTGGCTACTCTGTTAAGTAACAAAGTTCTAGCAAGTCTTGCTACAAGATGAAAGAGGGCTGCTCTACATTCCACTATCTGAGTAAGAGAATCTTCTGTTGCATTAAGCAAGTCACTGAAATTTTAGTTTATTTGTTATTACAGCATAAAATATATTTACCCTGACTAGTATAATAAATGTAATAAAATCAGGACCAACCAAAAGGCTTTCCTTTTTCCTCTTAAGTTTAAAGAAATTAAATGTAGTTAAACAAAAATAAAATTTTTGGCCAGGAAATTAGGCGAGATGTTGATGCATTAGTGTTTTTCATAGGTGGAAGCAAACTTACTAAAAAATAAAAGCTGATGCCTCACTGCCAGAAGAAACACACATAACAGGTGTAATTGATTGTCCAATCAATCACGATCAAACGTGCGTATAAAACTTTGAACTATCACAACTCAATTAGGAGCCTCCTTTTCTGCCTCATTGTTGAAAACCTAAATTTGGGGGATGATATCTTTCAGTCTAACACTAAGGTTATTATTTAATACATCTTTTCAATCTTTCTTCTTTCTGATTTCTTTACTCTTCCCCTTCCTCTTGGTCTTATTTTTAATTTCACAGGAGTCACAAACGCCTAACTCCTGGTGGAGGGATGAAGGACTCTGATACAGTGAGCTGGCAGAGGCAGGGATTGCAAAAGGTAGAGGGGAGTTGAAAAGGGAGAACTATGCATATTCTCTCAGTTGGGCCTCCTTTCTGTCCAGGTGTTCAGGGTGACCAGCTGTTGACAGTTGTAGTTGAAGACCCATGGAAGGGTAAAGTACCAATTTGTGGACCACTTGATCATCTCTGTATAACTAGTTAACACCACCCATCTGACAAACTGTTGAAAGGGTACCCTTCCATTACTGAGCAATTTCTAGAAAAACTGTTGATCTGACTCATGATTTGATTTGAATTAATTTTCTGGCATAAGCTTGACCTATATGAGAAATTTAGAAATGACTGTCACTCCTAAATGGGACATGAAGTGTTCCCTAATTAAAGACTCACCCAAAAACTCCAAGGGTAGGTCCCATAGGAGCATCCAATTGCATGGTAAGATGAGTCAAGTACCACTACTTGACTACCATAGTGAGGAGGATGGACTGGAGGGGTATAGCATACCTTTCATACACCTTTCTCCAAATCTCTCCGACTCTCCTCTCATTCTCACACCCTTTGCTCCACCTCAGCAGTGGAGAGAAAAACTCGTTCTTCTAGTTCTTATGATCTCTTCTCCACTGACTTTAATATGACACCTAGTCAGGTCTCCATTGAAATGGCAATTTTCTGTATTTCCTCCCCTTCCTACACTTTTTCCCGTGTGTGTGTGTGTGTGTGTGTGTGTGTGTGTGTGTGTTGTGATTTTGTATATGTGCATGTGTGTTGAGAGTGAAGGAGTGAGAAAGGAAATAAAACTCATTCTCTCTCTCTCTCTGTCTTCAGTTCATTGCCACAGATAAACATTTTACATCTCACCTTCTTCTCTGTAATTTCTACAGCCTCCCCACAGATAAAAGAGCTTCCATAGATACTCAAGACAGGTGCACAATGAGTTCCCGATCAAACCTTTTCTGCTTGGCTTTGTAAACAGATTTGACAACAGTTTCCAGGAAACTGCATTTGATGTTTCAAGGTTAGACCTGGCTGTCAAGCATGCTGAGTCATATCCATTGAGTCAGAGAGTGCTATGCTGTAAGAGAATTTGTCTAAGATTAGCTAACATCTTTGCTTTAAGATGAAGAAGTCAGGAGAGTTCTTTAGCAAATGATTCTGAAGAGGTAGAAAAGCTCCCCTTTAGGAAAGGTTGTATTGTTTGCTTTTCTTCAAGGTTCTGCCATTATTGTCTGAGATCAACCACCTGGGAACTAGAAGCTTATAACTCAAATCACATTTTTAATAAACATTATGATGGAAGAAAGTCAAAGATGTAACATGAATAATTTAATTAAGCTTCTGTAGACTCAAAACAAACATATAGGTAAGTGCCAGAAGCCTAAACTTTAAGTTCTCAATACCAAAAAAGCAAAATACCAGCAAGGAAGCCATAGCCTTCTATGTAGATATTCACTAGTGAACTAGTGTCTACTGATATGCTAGAAATGGTGGTCTAGACATGATAAATTGAAACACAATTAGAACCTTAAGGTTACAAGTTAACTGGAACCCACAAAACAAGGTGAATTGGCTTTCATCTTTAAAAGAAGCCATTTATCAAGATTGAGTATACTTCCTCATAGCACAAAAGACTTAAGGGTTCACAATCAAAATAAAAGTACATATGAAACAGAAAAAAAATAGTTATCCTTTCTTAAGCAGTAAATATCTCAACCGATCTTGACGGAAAGAAAACTAAGAACTACGACCATATTTTAAAATCACCACAGACCCTACAAATGAAATAATCAAAATGAAAGTGTAGAATTAGAGTGTTCATAATACAAAGAAAGAATAAATGCTTGAGGTGATAAATATCCCATTACCCTGATTTGATTATTATACATTATATGCTGGTATCAAAATATCACATGTACATCACAAATAGGTACAACTATTATGTATCCATAATCATTAATAACAAAAACTAAAAATAAATAACCAGGCCTATGTTTATAATACATTCACACATTTCTCACAAGATAATGTTTTAAATCAAATCATTATTTTCTTTTCTATTAATTATTAAACAGACACAAAACTTTATAGCTACACAATTTAAAATATAGTTTTTCTATGGAAACAGTATACATACTTACGACTTTTTCCAATAATATAAAAAGCTTTGCTAACAAAAACATCACTGAATAAAGATGAATATGGGGCAGAATTATTTCCACTATCTTTATCTCTAAAATGCTCACCAAAATTCCATAAACTTATTTCCAATTCTAAAAACACCCACTATTCATATAGAATACACTAAATGTTTTTATTAATGTCATAAAACTATATATACTGGCTCCGAAAGAACCTTTAAAAGATTTTTTTTACCCGAATAAAATATATTTGGGACAGAGACTAAATATAGATTGCATTTTAAAAAATATATTTATTACTTATTCCTTTTCCCTCGAGTTTCATCAATTTAAATTAAAAGGGATTTATAGAAGGATGAAAAATAATTCGTTTTACTATTAAGGAGTAAGCAAGACACATTTATAATTAGTGATAAGATAACAGTAACCATAAGACACACTGGTCAGGAGATGTTGGAGGCTCAGTCTTACTATCCATAAAGTATATCACTGAAGACTAATGAGGAATTTAAGGAGTTTTAGGCAAGGCTATTGGATTCTTCAAATCATCACTCTCACCTATGTAAGTCTATTAACAATCCATTATCCTGGATATTGAGACATTTTGGTGGCCTAAAGTCATCCATTATGATGCATAAAGCTGAACAAAAGGATACACTTGGTTGGGAAATAGATTCTGGTTATGAGTAAAAGCCTCGGGTAGGTGAAGTTTGGAGAAGAGGCAGCATAAGAAAAGAGCTCTGTGACTGATGAAGGAGCCCAAGAAAGGAAAGACAAGGCAACAAAGCAACATTTGGCATCTAGAAGCTCTCCTGTGTATGGCATGCACTGGGTGTGATATATATTGGTCTTAACTTATTACCCCTCCTTGTGTCCACTCTCTTTGCTATGTGTCTTTGAAGTTCCTTTCACTAAAGGCAGGGTGCCCTTTCCTACTCATTGACTTTGGGATTGGCCATATACTAGCAGACATGATGTAAGTGAATTAGCAGCTTTAAATGTGCTTGCATATTCTATTGTCCTTCTGCATGCTCTAGGCATGCTCTATGATTAAAGCATGACCCAGCTAGTTCACAGGTCCTGGGAAGAGGAGAGACATGTGGAGCAGAGGTAAATTCAACCTGCATCTTGCAGCCAAATCCAGACTAGCCAAACCCCAGGAAATCTGCAAATGCATAAGCAAGAATAAATGATTGCTGCCTTAAGCCACTGTTTTGTGATATTTTGTTTTGCAGCCTCGTTAAGGCAACAGCTAACAGATACGCTGATCTGGATACTAGAAATAAGAGAGTAAACAATGCAAAATGCTTGCTCTCAAGGGACTTACAATTTAGTAAATAATATCAATAAGTACTCTGAAAGTAAATGCAGTGAAGGATACTATGAAATACCTAACCTGCAGACTCCGGTGTCCTGGATCAAGAGACATCTAAGCTCAGACCTGAAGAATGAAGCAGAATGAGCGAACTAAAAGGACTAGAGAGAAGGTACAATTTGATAGCGCACCAAAGGCAAAGGAAGTAAGATATGCAAAGACCCAGGCACGTGAGAAAGCAGAAGATTTTAAGGTACTTGTGAGCAAATGGAGTGAAGAGTTTGAAGAGGGGACTGTTGAGAGATGAAATGAAAATGATGAACTGCCAAGTAATTATAATTAACGAGTGTAACATATAAGAAGCACAGCAAGAATGGGTGTGAGATTTTAGTTTGGTCAAGTAAGAAGATTATTGGGTCGCTGAGTCACAAGACCACAGTTTCGGTATATTCATTTTTTTTTTTTTTTTGAGACAGTTTTGCTTTTGTTGCCCAGGCTGGAGTGCAATGGCCCAGTCTTTGCTGACTGCAGCCTCTGCCTCCTGGGTTCAAGCGATTCTCCTGTCTCAGCCTCCCAAGTAGCTGGGATTACAGGCGTCCGCCATCATGCCCAGCTAATTTTTGTATTTTTAGTAGACATGGGGTTTCACCATGTTGGTCAGGCTGATCTCGAACTCCTGACCTCTGGCAATCTGCCTGTCTCGACCTCCCAAAGTGCTGGGATTACAGGCATGAGTGGGCCACCAGTGTATTCATTTTTTAGCTCTGTTTTCTTGGATACATCACATTTGAGCTTCTATTATTTTATTGCCATTCAGAAATAATCGAATCCACTTTAAAGTGTTGCAAATATCCGTAATAATCTTAATAAATCATACATTTCTATGCAAATGTTATATCTGATAATAAGAATATCCATTTAGCTATAATATTCTTTGTTAAGAAAGACAAAGGTAATGACTAAAGTCATATAACATTGTAAGTGAATTTCTATTTTCAATTTTTATTATTTATTAAGTTTGTAATATTTTTATTTTAAAAGTAATTTCAAGAGTGTTTATCAGGATATGCATGGTTAAATTTTAAAAACGCAAAAAAGTAGAGCATTACCAATACCCATATTATTCTCTCCAATAAAAATGTTTCTCTTTCTTCTCCAAACATAAACACAATGCTAAATTTTGTGTTAATAATTCTCTTATTTTTCTTTATAATTGTATCTTTTTTGTATGCTTCTTTGAATACTATACTATTTACTTCTGAACATTTTACACTCTTACTGTGTTTATCCTGTTATTGAGAGGTGACAGCATGTTGGCAGCCCTCACAGCCCTTGCTCGCTCTGGGCGCCTCCTTGGCCTTGGCGCCCACTCTGGCCACGCTTGAGGAGCCCTTCAGCCCGCCGGTGCACTGTGGGAGCCCCTTTCTGGGCTTGCCAAAGCCAGAGCCAGCTCCCTCAGCTTGCAGGGAGGTGTGGAGGCAGAGGCGCAGGCGGAAACCGGGGCTGCACATGGCGCTTGCAGGCCAGCACGAGTTCCGAGTGGGCGTGGGTTCAGTGGGCCCCACACTCGGAGCAGCCAGCCAGCCCGCAAGCCCCGGGCAGTGAGGGGTTTAGCACCTGGGCCATCAGCAGTGCACTCCATTTCTCACCAGGCCTTAGCTGCCTCCCCACGGTGCAGGGCTCGGGACCTGCAGCCCGACATGCCTGAGTCTCCCCCCTCCGCCGTGGGCTCCTGTGCGGCCTGAGCCTCCCTGACTAGCGCCACCCTCTGCTCCACAGCGCCCGGTCCCATCGACTGCCGAAGGGCTGAGGAGTGCGGGCCAATGGCGTGGGACTGGCAGGCAGCTCCACCTGCAGCCCCTGTGCGAGATCCACTGGGTGAGGCCACCTGGGCTCCTTAGTCTAGTGGGGACTTGGAGAAACTTTGTGTCTAGCAAAGGGATTGTGAGTGCACCAATCAGCACACTGTGTCTAGCTCGGGGTTTGTGGATGCACCAATCGGCACTCTGTATCTAACTAATCTGGTGGGGACTTGGAGAATTTTTATGTCTAACTAAGGGATTGTGAATACACCAATCAGCACTCTGTATCTGGCTCAAGGTTTGTGAACACACCAATCAGCACCCTGTGTCTAGCTAATCTAGTGGGGACGTGGAGAACTTTTGTGTCTAGCTCAGGGATTGCAAATGTGCCAATCAGCACCCTGTCAAAACAGACCAATCAGCTCTCTGTAAAACAGACCAATCGGTGCTCTGTAAAATGGGCCAATCAGCAGGATGTGGGTGGGGCCAGATAAGAGGATAAAAGCAGGCTGCCCTAGCCAGCAGTGGTAATCTGTTGGGGTCCCTTTCTGCAGTGTGGTAGCTTTGTTCTTTTGCTCTTTGCAATGAATCTTGCTCCTGCTCAGTCTTTGGGTCCACACTGCTTTTATGAGTTGTAACAGTCACCGCGAAGGTCTACAGCTTCGCTCCTGCAGCCAGCGAGACCACGAACCCACCGGGAGGAACAAACAACTCCAGGCGCGCCGCCTTAAGAGCTGTAACACTCACCGCGAAGGTCTGCAGCTTCACTTCTGAGCCAGCGAGACCACGAACCCACCAGAAGGAAGAAATTCCAAACACATCCGAACATCAGAAGGAACAAACTCCAGACAACCCCGCCTTTAAGAACTGTAACACTCACCACGAGGGTCCGCGGCTTCATTCTTGAAGTCAGTGAGACCAAGAACCCACCAATTGCGGACGTATTATGACTTGCTTTTTCACTCAAGATTGGTTTGGGAGCATCAGCCACACTGCTACGTGTAGAATATTCAGTAAAGGCTCCAGTATGTTTGCTATTACATTCAGGGATGCCAGGAATGTTCTTGTCCATCTGTTCTGGTATACATATGCAGGGTGTCCTGAGACTGCTCCACGGAGTGCTACACCTAGGTCACAAATTATGTGCATTTTCAAACCCACTAGGAATACTATTTTTTTTCCTGAAAAGGTTTACCATCAACAGTACATAAGAGTTTATACTGGTTCCTTCTTTGCTTGCACTTGGTATTGTACATTTTAATTTTGCAAGTCATCCTGCACCCATCCCTCCTTTCTGTCTCTTCTTTCCTTCTTCCTTCCTTCGTTATCTACACTCCATCACTGACGTAGACACTGAAAGATGTCTATAGATAAATTTTCTAGGGTGAAGAGTGGAGGCAGGGGGTTTGAAGGAGCTGGAGATGCTTTTCCGGCTTTTTAACACAGGCATTCTTACTTCAAGCTCCATAGTGAGACTACTGTCAGCTTGACAACTCTTACAGAATTGTTTTCAGACTGCTTTAGCATCATTGATTGCAGAATAGCATTTAAAAGGCGACCTCCTGAAACAGTCAGCGGTCAATGTCGAATGCTTTAGAGGTCATAGCTTCTGTTTTGAGAGTCTGCACCAACCATGTTTTGGAAGGTAAGCAAATTGGTGAAATCTTTTAGTAACCGACTGCAGCTGACTCCACTGTTTCCATGGAAACCTATCTCAGGCAAGGTATTCCAAAGGTTCTTTATTTAAGAAATATCAAATAGCCCCAGGGAGTCACTAGTCATGTCAGACCACTATACCCACAATAGCGAAGATTATCCGCTGCCCGTCAGAAGGGGATAATCCTTCCTTTGGTTTCTTGACTTTCTGACACCTCTTGAGAGCAATAAAATTCCATCCCGAAGCTTTCTGTTCATTTTTCTTTCTTGAAGCTAATAGAGTATTCAGAGTACAAAGCAGGAGGAAATCAGGGCTGGAGGATGCAGGCATTCTGCCTATAGTACCTCTATTTACTTATGTGAGCTGTCTGGAAATATTAAACACAAAGATTCAGAAGGCTTAGTTTTTAATCACTCCTGCTTACTGCTTATAGTAATACTTGAGTCTTGGGTTCTTCCTTTTTAGAATAACAGGATTGAACTGGATTATCTCAAAGGATCTTCAAGTTACCAACTGAAAAATACGATGCCATGTTCTATCTGACAATAAGACTTTTTATATAAACTGATATCCCTTAGAGGGTAATCAACAAGAGCAAAGCTGAAGTTCTAAGAATCTAGTTAGCACTGCACTAGGTTGCATTGTATAACATTTTCATTTTGAAACAACCTAAGGATATATTTTTATCCTGCATAGACCACTTTGTTGGGATTTAGAAGGATTCGCTTTCTAATTTTACATTAAAAACAAACAAAAAAAAACTGTAACTCTTGGGCTGGGCGTGGTGGCTCATGCCCATAATCCCAGCACTTTGGGAGGCTGAAGTAGGTGGATCACCTGAGGTCAGGAGTTCGAGACCATCCTGGCCAACATAGTGAAACCCCATCTCTACTAAAAATACAAAAAATTAGCTGGGTGTGGTGACGGGTGCCTGTAATCCCAGCTACTTGGGAGGTTGAGGCAGGAGAATCACTTGACCCCGGGAGGCGGAGGTTGCAGTGAGCTGAGATTGTGCCATTGCACTCCAGCCTCAGCTATAAGAGCGAAACTCCATGAGGCGACTGGTTCACGAGGTCAGGAGATCGAGACCATCCTGACTAACATGGTGAAACCCCGTCTCTACTAAAAATACAAAAAATTAGCCAGGCATGGTGGTGGGCGCGTGTAGTCCCAGCTACTCAGGAGGCTGAGGCAGGAGAATAGCGTGAACCCGGGAGGCAGAGCTTGCAGTGAGCCGAGATCGTGCCCCTGCACTCCAGCCTGGGCAACAGAGCAAGACTCCATCTCAAAAACAAAACAAAACAAAAAAACAAGTAACTCTTTTTAGTGCTAATCACTGCATATTCACCATTTCCTTTGGCAAACGTAAGAAAGCAAGCACCAGCACGTCTAACTTTGCATAGCAGGAAATGACATTAAATCTGAACTCTGCTCATTTGTTCTCCATAACATCCCTGGCTTCTGCCTTGGGCCTCCCTATAGTAAAGTAATGTTATCCAGTAGATAAAAGGGTGTGTTCCTGGGATCTGACAACCTGGTTTCCATTCCTGAATCTGTCCCTTCTGGGCTCTTTGAACTTGGGCAACTTCCGTATTCTCTCTGACCTCAGTTTCCACATATATGACATAGAAATAAAAATAGTACCTCCATCATAGAGTTGTAAAACATAAATAAACTAATACTTATGAAGCATTCAGTAGTGCCTGACTACAATAAGCACTCAATAGATATTAACTATTATCACTTAATCGCTTCAGAAGCATTCCTTAGGGTAGCATTTAGTGCTCTAAAGTGCTTATTTACTTGATAATAGTCTAGTTGCCCAAATGTGTTTTGCCTCCAAAGTAAGCAATTCAGTGTTTACCTAATTGCCTAATGGACTCTAACATATTTTAATTTGTTTGGTTAATAATAAAACCCTATAAGAAGGCATTATTCTTATCATTTAAAAAGTTATTAGAAAAAATTAATGCATATATTGAATGTGGAAAGCTTATTAAATTTACTTCTTTGAAAATATGCTCAAGTTATTAACATTTATGTTAGTTATTATTTTAAAAAGCAGTAAAAAAACTTTCATATGCTTTTTCAAACAAACTTTTTTTAGTCTATCCGGAGTCAAACAGCTTTTTGATATACCAGTAAAATTCAGACATCTAGATCTTTCTATGTTAGTTTTCAAGTAAATTCAATTTTACAAGACATTCTCATCTTTTTTTCTTCATTCTCTCCCTCATTCTTTGTGGTTTTACCCTTTTTAAATTCTTCAATAAACAAAGCTAACTAAAATTGTTCAAAGGTGACTTCAGCTATCTAGACCTTTGGTAACTAAAAGTGTTAGGAACCCAAAGGAGAATTTTCTTCCATTAAGCCACTTACCACAAGAATATTTGTGTATTTATATATTTAAATTTATCTGTTTGATTTTGAACCTATTTTATAAATAGATGAAAAGTGCTATTTTATCTAACAATAAATTTGCTATGTAAAGTTTAAAAAACATTTTGCAAAGTGAATTGTTAGTGTCATCAATTTTTTTTCTACAATACATAATGAATTTCTTTTAAGCAAATCCCATTCGGACTTTTCCATCTCCAATAGGGGAAAAATCAGGCCAACTGCAGCAGGAATGCAGCAAGATATTTGGAAGCCTTTCTACGTTGTTGTGACTGGCAAACTGTAGGATGCTTTACTAAGGCAGAAAATTCTTTCTCTGAAGTTTTTAGGAACAGGATGAGTAACTTCTCTGGGAACACTGCCATCCTGAAATCTGAAGGACTGGAATTTCCAGATTATTTAATACAGTTCCATGTTATCACATGCTTATCAAACTTTGCCTTCATTGATGGCCTGCCTCTTACAAATGAGTGAAGTAATCAAAATGTGCTTTGCTTGCCTTTTTCTACAATGTATTGTTACTCATAATATTACCTGAATTCTTACAGGACAGCTGGTGCTCTCATCTTCCAAAACTTATGAGCTGTCTGTCCACTGTGGGAAAAATTAAGTGAACTAGCATCACTGTATGTAGCATTCTCTAGTACACAAATACTTATGGAATGACATTTAGTTCTCACAGCACAACTCTTTGAGAAAGATATTCTTCTCCTAACTTCGCAATAGGAGGGTCAGAGGTGACAAGCTTTTTCAAAGCAGAATAGCTGATTCCGAATTCAGTGCTCTTTCCAACAAGCTACATTTTTCTCTATTGTCTGATAACCCCTAAAAATTAATCACAAATATGTCTAATTGGAATTTTTCAGGGACTGTGGCAAAACAGGTGGGGAAATTGTTTTAGAGTTGGGAAAGAGGAGAGACTTTTCCCAGCTCTCTTCAAATTGTGATAAGTAGTCAGGTTCATAGTCTGACCATGCCTGAGTCCCAAATTTCAGGGTTTTTTTTTGTTTTTTGTTTTTAATAATGGCATTTGTCCTTAGGTGATTCAGTTGCATGGCAATCTGAATCTTGTAGAAAAACAGCACTATTCTTAACTCAGTATGTTTCTCCCACAGTCAATTTATGCATGACCAAAATAGATCATCTCTTAAGTTTTATTACTCATTTAATCCAAAAATGTTAAGAAACATCAGGAAATCAAGAGTGAGACTATCCTACTTAGACTTAATGGTTACTTTCAAATTTTTCTTTGGTATCATTGTCAGCACTTGTAAAGAAACATAAACACTTTAAATTAATGTTATAAAAATGAGTGCCTAGAGAAAACTTTCATCAACTGTTTAGTCATGCTTGTATGTTTACCTGATGATTCAAAAGCTTGATTATTCTGGAATGAAACTTCATCACTATCTATCAATATACACTTGGGCAAATTTACAGATATAACAAATTAGCATTTGTTAAAGTACATATTTTAGCTTAGAATTCATAATGAATATTTAAAATACTTCAAATTACAAATGAATGTATATTAAAGGATGTGTCATTTATTTATTAGCTATCATTATTAAGTGATGCAATGCATATTGAGTGTTTTGCCAGGAATCTGACACATAAGAATCTAATAAAAGACTTTCTTGTAAATCTAAAGAGCATGACTTGATTTTATGTTCCTTTTTATTTTACATTTTATGCAGCTCTCCTCATGATAATTTGTTCCATTACTAATTTTTATTTACTTATTTTTTGAGATGGAGTCTCACTCTCTCACCCAGGCTGGAGTGCAGTGGCACGATCATGGTTCACTGCAACCTCCGCCTCCTGGGTTCAAGAGATTCTAGTGCTTCAGCCTCCCAAGTAGCTGGGATTACAGCCATGAAGCCACTGTGTCTAATTTAAAAATTAGTGAATTTTTAAAAAGAAATTTTTTAACAGTAAAACAACTGTAAGTTAAAATATATATATCAATTTGTATTGCAATAATGTTAAAATAAGATTACTATCCATGTTACTCTCAGATCTTACGGATATCTATTGCAACTCTTTTGTAGAATCTGCATATTAATCTTGATTTTCTTCAACATTAAAAAAGATTTGTTAATCTTTCCACAAGAACATGAGGATAAATGGGGTGAATGAAATCCTTTGCCTATTTAGCACAGGATTCAAACAATAAAAATTAGATCAAAAAATAATTCTGATTATAATTCTTCATGTACATTTACCTCCATAATTAGATTATGTGCTATTTGAAGGCAAAGATTTGATTTTAGTAATTTTTACATCATCTAATTATTCTTTCATTTAATAATTATTTATTACAAATTTTTCATGTACTCAGTACAGTGCTAGCCCCAACCATACCAGAACCCGTGCATTTATTTCCATCTTACCACTGCCACGAGGATCCTAGCCATCAATACTGCTTGCCTGGACTCCTACCACAGCCTCCTAACTGTTCTTATTTTAACTTGTTCCCCTCTATAATACATTCTCCACAGAGGCCAAAGTGATTTCTTTAATTACATAAATACTCAAATGGTTCTGATGTCATTTAAAATAAAATCTAAACATCCTGCCTTACAAATCCATGCATTAGATGGTCCTATCTTCTTCCTGGATCTCATATAACATACTACCTCTTGCCCACTACCTTCAAATCTTCAGACCTTTCGTCCTTCCTTCTTTCTTCTTCCCCTGGCATTCAGATATTAGCTTGAACATTCCCCTTTCTGATCATCCATCTAAAGTAGTCACCCTGTTACTCTTCATCACTCTACTCTGCTTTTAATTCTGTACATAGCACCCATTGGTATCTGGTATTTCTCTCCCTACTCAAGAATGGAATTTCCAGAGACCATCTTGTCTATATGTGAGATTGCATCTTTGTCTGTCTTACTCACCAGTGTATGATCAGCAGCCAGAACATAGTAGACATTGAACAAACAGGTGCTGAATGAATGGAAGGAGAGGCTACAAACCACAATACCAGCAACAATGGTAATTCACATTTCTTATCTACAAAGAGTTTTCCAGTCAAATAGGAGAAAAAGGAAAGTAACAGAAAATAACACTTGATTCCATGATAGAAGTACACACAGGATGCCAGGAAAAAAGAGAGTCTTTTATTTATGTGAATAGGGAATGATATTGAAGGGAGAAATGAAAAGATTTAATTTGTAAGATAAAGTAAAAGAAGGAATCCAGAATGATTCTTACGTTGTTGATTTTGGGGACTGATTGACAAAAGTATCATTTCCCAGTGTAGAGATAACATGAACACAACCTGCCATAAGAAAATGTACATTCTATTTGGATGTGTTATGTTAGATACCTATAACCCAAGCTGTAATGTCTAGTGATCAGCCAGGTAGAGGCATCTGGAACTCAGGAGAAAAATCTGAATGGATATTTATACTACTATATATAGGGTAGAAAGTACTTTACTGCTCATTCTCACATCCATTATCTATTTGCAAATTAAAACAACTCTTTAAGGTAAGTGATATTATTTCCATAGTCAAATGAGTTATTCAGGAATAAGGCACAGAAGCAATAAGAGAGATAGAATTCAAATATTCTATTTTTTGTCCAGTGTTTTCTTCTCTATTTTTGTAAACTTCAAATATTAGGAATACAATAATGTATTGCAGAAAGAAAAATGTGTTTTTGATGGAATGGTGACAATGACGAAGAAATATGTGCTTTCCTATTTTTTAAAACTTTCTTGTATTTCACACTGAAAGTGGAAAGCTTTGGTTAATTTATGGCCATCTTTAGCAGGAGATACTCCAATCAGATGCTGATTCATCAATTTTCTCATTTTCCTTTCATGTTAGAAATCCATTTCATTAACTTCTTGGGTGAGAGAGAGAGAGAAAGAGAAATGCTAAGTGGCAAAGAGTGAGAGAAATAACCACCGAAGTATTTTGAGCGGTTAAAGCATTAAACATACCGAAGGAAGAAAAATAATATAGTTTTAGATTATTCTTAATCGCTTTTGTCAAAAAGATCTCAATGAAATAAATCCATGTAGGACTATTTAATAAGAATATCACCAGCCCTTAAAAACTGATTGCATTTAACCTATAAAAGGAACCTAAAGGATAATTGCAGTGGATTTTGAAGAGTGGTCATTGAGTCCAGTTAGAGTGAACAGAAAATAACACTGGAGAAGGCATTTCACTTTGTTTGCTCTAAAGTAGAAAGTGTACTTGATGTACATCCAAAGAGGTGTCTAATTGGTTATTATGAAATGGGGGACACAGTCAATAAGAATGACAAATATTTATGATATTGAACAGGAGTGGAGTGGAAAACTACATTCATGGCACTGAGCCCTTTGACCATATTACCAAGAATATCTGCTTTGAGAAGGATTTTAAAACATTATAACTAAAGAAAATAGTTAGAGAAAGTACTTTAAGTATAAATTTGGATTAAACAATCTTTTGTGCATTTCTTTTCATACTTTTATTTCAACATGTATTACTCTATTATAAAGTAACAAATATACGAAGCATAGAAAACATTAAATAAATTGGTGCAAAACTAATGGTGGTTTTGCCACTAAACACAACAGCAAAAAAAAAATTACTTTTGCACCAAACTAATATTATCTCTTCTCACTTAAATCATGCGTGTTTTTTCCTCTATTACAAATTCAAGACACCCTGAAGTTTAAGGCATTTAGTTCTGAAGACAGAAATTCTGGAATTTAAATTCTGTTATTTACTACAGAGACTTGTGTAATTTTGCTTAAATTACTCATTTTTTTCTAAGACTGTATTGCCTTTAAATCTAGTGAGGATAATAAAAATACCTACCTCATAGCACTAATATACAAATTAAATGGGATTATACATAAAATACTTAGCACAGTGCTTGGCATATACTAATTGGTCATTAAATTGCACAATGTTTCATTGTAAGTTTATACTCACATTTATTTAACCAATCCACATTTATCACCCCTGAAATTGCTTCCAAATTTTTCCACTCTTATCAATGCTACAACAAGCTTTCCTATCTCAAAATCTTTATTATTTCTTTTCTTCCTTATATACTCTTAAGAGTAGAAGAAATTTCTAGTTAATATGCATGCCCATTTTAGAGCTTTCAGTCACTTACATTTGGTTCAGGAAAGAAAAAACAAGATAAAATAAAGGTGCCTCAGTGGTACAAAGATACGTGTCTGAGAAAACTGTAACTTCACAATGAGGGTGGGAGTTAGGAGAAAAAAAATAAAATTACAAAATCATGCCCTTAACTGATGCAACTTCAATTAAAATGAACAATGTAAATTGCATGTGGGTGACTGGATTAAGAAAAGCCACGTATAATAGGTCAAAGGCTAAGCATTTCAGAACATTCCAGGCTTGCAATAGCATCCTGAAATAATTAATTCTGCCACCAGTTCTCTTAAGAGAATACTGACAGGCATTATCCGATGAAGAGACAAAGAATATAAACATAAAAAATGTCAGTACCAAAAGTGATGGGTGTCCAGGAATTTTGTTAAATCTACATATAGAACACAACGTTACACACTTATGTGTCACTAGAAGAAAAAAATAACACAGACTATAACATATCTTTTAAAGGACTGAGACTTCAAAAATAATGGATCAGTTTATTTCTAAAGAAAATTGTGCATAAATCCGATATAAAAATTAAATCTAGCAGTATGTCAGCTGTGTTTGACTCAGCAAGAGAAGGTACAGAGGCTTAGTGAAGAGCTGTGGACAGTCAGTAGCCAGAAAACAGTCCAGGGACTGGGGCTACATCCTCTTGAATCACATACACTCCTCCATGTTATAATGTATCTACCCCAAAACTGTAAAGTAATCTTGCCATGGAAAATTCCAAAGCCCACAGAAGGAAGAAATTATAACTATAGAAAACTCACTATCTCAGAAGCATAGCAGTGCATGAAATTATCTATGCAAAGGTCTGAAGCATAATGCACGATTCCCTTTGCTCTACATCTGCGTAAAAATTGCAAAATTTTCAACACAAGAAAAACTAAAAACAAAGATAAACTAATGAAAAACCTCTACAATTAAAGATGTATTTCTACATCCTTAATCTCAGATATTGTATACAGTTTTTTTTCTTTAGGTAAAAGATATTGCAACATTTTAGGAAGTGCCCTGTTAAGCTAGTTTATAAGATACAAGAAAGGTAATGAAAAACATATAATTCAGGGTTTACTGAGCCAATAAATGGAGGAAGAAAATAAGTCAAAGTATTCCCTTGATTTTTCTATAAGATGCTCTGAGATGGAGTTAGGAAATCAACTAAGTGGATATGGGTAAGTGAATGTGGGATAGATCTAAAATAGAGGCCACAGATTATCCCATGTAGCTAGAAGGAATTGTTTATTAAAAGCCTCTTAACTATCTACTGCATATTACATTATTTCAATCAATCCTCTCAACCACTCTCTGACACTATATTCCTCCTTTAGAAGGAATCTTGTGTATCTTGTTCAACATCACACAGCTGGTAGGAGGAAGAGCTGAGATTCAAATTTAGGAATTCTGCATGATTCCAAAGTCTGTTATTTTGAACACTCTGCTAGCGAACTTTTGGTTAGCAATAGCAGCTCAATGCCAGCATAGGGAAGGATCACAGAACCTGGCTCCCTAAACCTGCTGTGTAAATTTTATATTTATATCTGATATCAAAATAGGTAATATAGCCTTGATATAGGAGAATCTGCATCACCGAATTTCCAGCTTGATTATAAGGCTTCCTAACCCCGCTAAAGAAACTACAGGAGAGACTTAGATATTAGTAGCTCAAATTGATCTGTACTCTGCTATGCAAACAAAATTAATTAATGCCATTAAAAAGCTAGGATCTAGCATATATGAAAATGCAAATAATTAACATGAGATATATAAAAACAAAGATAAGGACTCGGTGAAGACACTTTAAAAATTAATGATAAGAACAAAAATGTGAAGTGTGATGAGTGGGAGTAAAAGGGATACTGAGAAAAGACCATGCGGTTGCCAAGGAGACAGCAAACCATCTTGTGCATGACCTAGCTAGGAGAAATATTTATAAGAGAGAAAATGATTTTGAGACAGTTATAAGGATAATTACATTCTAAGGCAGCATATGCGACAAGAAGACATACCAGAATATTTGATTTTTGAATACTTGGTAACAAAGAAATGTTAGGGAAAATAGAAAAATATTTAAGAATGCCAAGGTTGAAGAACTGTCTGTGTAAAGAAAGGACTACCAGAGAACAATCAATGTATTTTCACCACAAGGCACTGGGGAATAATTATCTAGTAAACAATAGAGAGTGACTTTGCTTGTGTCATTGAGGATCAGCTTTCAGAAATACAACTTGATCATAATAAAATTACTTTAAGTCCTGAGTGATTTACTTTTTGGTTTGCAAGACTAGATTTGCAGAATCAATTTATTTCTACCTATCATTGAACACATTCTACATGCAGTTTGGGTGTCAGCCACCAGGCAATTGGTGGTGTTGTATTTATAAAGCAAGACCCAATCACTAACATTACTGTCATAACAGTTAAGTGAAGATATGAACAAACCACACCATACTAAAAATCCCATATTTTTATATAGAAACTTAACTGTGAATTTGGTTTATCTTTGCATATTACATAGCACCTAGAACCTTGTATATACTAATGGCTTTCGGAATTTCATTGAACAAAGCATTAATACAAATTACTAATCATTATGAATGTCAATCAAGCGCAGGCACCTTCAGAACAAGATTTTTTTTTTTTTTTTTTTTTTTTTTTTTTTTTAGAAGAGTACCTTGAAAAGTATATTTAAAACCCCCCTTTAATGGTGTAGGAATAGATTTATATTTTTAAAGGCAAACACCATGAAGAAAATATAGTTATGTAAAGACATATCAATTATAACTTTTCATAGCTGCATAATTTGCGATAGCCTCCAACTAGAAATAGGAGAATGAATAATTGGACTGTGGTATTTTTATGCAATACAATATTATATAGTCATGAAAATTCATGAACTAATAATATGCTACCCTTATTAATATGGAGGAATTTGTCAGTATAATCTCAAAAGTAAACATAATTTGCAAAAGAATGCAGAGTGTATAATTTATATAGATGTTTTGAAACATTTGAAATAATAGTATATATTACTTTATTACTTATACTACAAATTTATGTAGAAAACTGCATAAGTAAATGATGGTAATGGTGAATTCATCTCTGGTAGTGAGAGTAGGGGTATGGCCAGAGGAAATCTAAGGGAGTTCCCTCTATAATGCCTGATTTTGTATTTATTATACTTCTCAGGTTCTTCTTTGTGTTATAATGATTTTAAACAATGACACATCTACAGTCCAGGTTGATTACTTCTGACCTACCTGAAATTTCAGTAATTTCACAGAATGTTTGTATATCCTTGAAGGAGATATTTTCTTGGTACCTCTCTATTTTTTTCTTCTTTCCTCTATTCAACAAATAGTTATTGAGTCTCTATTATATGTTGGATCTAGTATTAGGTACTTAGATTTTTCCCCCAAAAGAAACAGAAATTTATTATAGATCATTATTCTGATTCCTCCCAGGTCTAATAATGTTTGATCTTTTGGCTCAAATTTGGGATGACTCCCTTTTTTCATAGAGATCTCTCTGGAATAGCCTCTCTGAGGGCACTAGACAATAGATGGATACCTCCCACTTTAGCTCCTTCCTTTTGCCCATAGGTCACCAGTTGAAAGCTTTCCTAATTGCTATGTTTTTGAAACGTGGCTTTGTTTTATATCTCTCTGAAATGAGTCCTTACTTTTATTTATCTCTCTGAACAGAAAAACAAGTAACTCCTTTATTAAAAACTTTTGTCTTCTTTCTAAATTGCCCTAAACCTGGCAGACATGGAAATATACATGTGGTTCATTGCTGAGGACTTTTACATGTTCAGGTAAAGCTTTTGCACCTACAGCCACTACTACATGCTGAGTGCTAATCATTTTCCAATTCCTACTGGCTCAAAATATGTTTTATTGTAAATATTTCTAATTTCCAGGAAATCACATAAGTAGCATTCATGCTTTTCATATTTGCTTTTTAAAAAATGTGTCTTCCTTGTCCCATTGTGAAAATCTAAAATGACTTGAGGAAATTCATTACTTTTTTTGTACATTCCGACTTAGCTATTTCCTCACATGACATTTGTCTTGAAATCCTCCCACATACACTTTCAGAACCTTGCTAAGAAGGAGTTGTCATTCATTGGTCATGTAGAAAGGTTATTTGAGGCAAAATACATTTGTAATTTAGGAAAGTTATCTAAAATATATTACTTTTTGAGATTTTTCTATATTGAAGTCACAAAACAGTGGTTCTGCTCAGTCTACCATAGGAATAGATATAGGACATTATATTTAACCTTCCAAATGTGTTTTTCCAGGGTTTTTGCCTGCCATTGCAAGCATCAAATGACTGGACAGGGCACCATATAATGACATCATGGAGCTGTCAGTCTTTTTATTGCCATCTGAGGTAGGCTTCTTGGATCTTGGATTCATTGTGCTGCTCTTGTGAGGAGGAAGAATGACACCAAACAGTGGCTGTATACACAACTAGAGTAGAATAATCCAAAGAGGGTCGGTCACACTAATGCTATATACAAGCACTGAAGATCAGCTTATTGAACTGCTGTTGAATTAGAGTAATGGAAACTATGTTGTCATAAGGGAAACAGAGATGGAAGACTAGACTTGAGTGTTTGTAGAAACATTTCAGGGGGTAAATTTTAAAATCACAGAGAATATAACTGCAGTGGAAGACCACAAGTTGTGTCAAAAGCTAAGTATTGTGTTAAAAGCTAAGTAAAGGGTTCTGAGACAAATAATGTGGAAAGAGTCTATAAGACTTCATTGTAAAAAAATAAAAAATCAAACTCATTCAGCACCTGTAGATAGGGGTGTGATTGTGTGTGTGTGTGTGTGTGTGTG
>NW_026652276.1:32558308-32596231 GCF_009828535.3 Hylobates moloch | reverse complement strand
CAAATGGTATTTCTAGTTCGAGATCCCTGAGGAATCGCCACACTGACTTCCACAATGGTTGAACTAGTTTACAGTCCCACCAACAGTGTAAAAGTGTTCCTATTTCTCCACATCCTCTCCAGCACCTATTGTTTCCTGATTTTTTAATGATGGCCATTCTAACTGGTGTGAGATGGTATCTCACTGTGGTTTTGATTTGCATTTCTCTGATGGCCAGTGATGATGAGCATTTCTTCATTAAACTAAAGAGCTTCTGCACAGCAAAAGAAACTATCATCAGAGTGAACAGGCAACCTACAGAATGGGAGAAAATTTTTGCAACCTACTCATCTGACAAAGGGCTAATATCCAGAATCTGCAATGAACTCCAACAAATTTACAAGAAAAAAACAAACAACCCCATCAAAAAGTGGGCAGAGGACATGAACAGACACTTCTCAAAAGAAGACATTTATGCAGCCAAAAAACACAGAACAAGATTTAAAGAAATAAAAATTGTGAAGAACAGTTGGGATTTTTATATATGACTTATTTGATGTTGGTGACAATTTCTCAATTTTTACTGGAGCAAAGATTAATCATTCTTCTCAGTTATTCTTCAGATAATGAGAATATTTCAGTATCTACACAGCTCAGTAATTCCTTGAAAAAATGATAAAATGTATGTGGTACAGTTTAAATGAAAATATTTTTGATGGTATCACCTTTGACACAAAGCTAACGTCTCATCAACCTGTGTGAACATAAAAATTGCTTTCTGTTTGATTTGACTATATTGGTAAATGTTAGAACTTGCAAAATATTATGTACAAGGGACTAGGCACTCCAATAGAACATGCTGTATTCCTCAGAAAGAATCATAAGAATCTAAATTTTGAAAGAATAAGCAGAAATTCAGTTGATCAAAAAAGAGACTTACATTAAGATATCAGTATGCATAAAGGAAAATGAATTTATTGATAATAATATCCAATTCACACTTTGACAATTGCAAACTTTACACTTGGTCCCCAAATACCATTGTTATTTATATTCTCACACTGAAGATAGTATTACAGCTGGTTTATTTCCATCTTTAGGAGCTGCCATGGAATTCATTGTTAAACTTGGTACTCAAAATGCCTCATGAAAAGGTCAGGCCGGGCGCGGTGGCTCACGCCTATAATCCCAGCACTTTGGGAGGCTGAGGTGAGCGGATTACCTGAGGTTGGGCGTTCGAGACCAGCCTGGCCAACATGGTGAAACTCCGTCTCTACTAAAAATACAAAAAAAATCAGCCAGGCCTGGTGGCAGGTGCCTGTAATCCCAGCTACTCAGGAGGCTGAGGCAGAAGAATTGCTTGAACCTGGGAAGTGGAGGTTGCAGTGAGCCAAGATCGCACCATTGCACTCCAGCCTGGGTGACAGAGCAAGACTCTGTCTAAAAAATAAATAAATAAAAAAATAAATAAATAAATAAGAAAAATAAAATAAAATAAAAAAAGAAAAGTTCAAGCCCTAGGTCTTTAAGATCTTCACAAGCAAAAAGCATTCCTTGCAAAAGAGCCACATTTAATTGATTATAATAATGGTGTACCCTTTTTCCACCAACATTTTTTCTTAAATAGTACAATGTTTACTTTGTCCCTTAAGAGGACAAACTTGAATTAAATTACATGTCAATCAACATAAACATTAGTCACAGCTTTTTGTCAGAACAACTTATTAACAAAAACTGCTATTACATATAATGCATTTCTCCTTTTTTATGGCCTTGTTGTGGAGATTCTTTTGTAAATTCTTCCTTATAGCACTGATTGGGTTTACCTAAAAAAGTATATTTTGAATTAAATTGATGATTAGAAGCCATTGTCCACCTACTTCATTACCTCAATTTATAGCAGTATGAGGAATATTATTTTGACTTTTTGTGAAAACCTTTTCTAAAGAGTGTGTAACAAATAATGACAAAAGGCTTACAATATAGATTTTTTTTAATGCAGGTTGGTCAAGATCTCGAATGAAATTTTAGTTTGATCTAAATAATTTTAAAATCTCATTTTTATGAGTTTATAAAACAAAATATATGCATATATCCTATTACTCTTAAAAGCAAATTCCTTGAGTTCTTAAGCTTGCAAATGTTCTGAATTTTTCATATGAAGAGTCAAATAAAAACATGATATACAAATATGTTGATCACTGCCAAAGGTATTAGTGTTGTGGTATACTTTACTGCTTTAATGTAAAGAATAATATATCTTTAAATGTACAATATGTTTTGGAATATAGCATAGTTAAAATGGCAATAGGTTTGTGGGAGCAGTATACGTGACTAGAAAACTTCTGGTACTCTTCTGTATGTCAAACTACATTTATCTCTCCATTTCTCAATCCTATTAATTAAAAAACAAAGACTCATTCAGAGTAGCACAAAAATCGCTGCAAATGATTTGGCCTGTAGATATCAGAAGACCTTATTTTATGACTTTGTCAAGCATTATAATTTTTGAAAAACGACAAAGTGGAAAGATTTTTCTTAATTATATTGACTACTGGGAGTATGTGGTCATCATTTAGATGTTTGTGTTTTGAAGTGGGGAAGGTGTGTGGTTAGGTAAGTTTGCAAGGAACAGAGTTTGAGAAGTTAGGAAGAGAGTCCCAATGATATACAATGTGTTAGAAAAATTGTATTTGTATTTATCATTTATTTTGCTTTCAAGTATCAGCAATATTGCTTTTGTACAAAGAAAATGAGTAGGCAGCTGCTGCAAGTGGTCCAGCTCAGTTGCTAGAAAGTATCTTTTGCATTTGGGTTGCCCAGTCTGAGCATGCTCAGTTGTGATCACCATAACTCAGGATTGATTTAATGCAGCATGAAAGTTCTGTTGTTTTGTTGATGGAAAAATACAAAATGTCTGAATTATTTCCATTGGCCTTGGGGAAAACTGGCTTCTGTGTCTGGAGCACTTCAGTCCTGTGCTTTTCCAGCACAATTATGTTCTGATTTCTGCCTCCCTTTCTAATAGTTAGAGCAGCCCCTTCGTTTTCCAGCTGAGATACTTGATGCTGATGATCACCCTTATAGTTGGCTTCTAAATACCTGACAAGACATGGAGGGGAAACTGTTTCTCTTGTCAGCTAGACATTATGGTCTTCTCTGCTTTATTTTATACAGCTTTATAGCATTGTCACTTCACAAGAATAACTACTCTCATTTTACATTGACTAGTACATTACAAAGTTGGAGGTGCAGCCAAAAAACTCTTTGATCAGTGAGAAGGTATTATTCAGACAGAATAGGCAAAAGTGCTATTTTCCACAAGGGAAGATTTATTAATTCTCTATAGCAGTGTCTCATTTTTAAATGACTTCTTTTGGAGTGCTGAGTTGTTCATGGTGTTGAGGAGAACTATATCATAATGACTCATATTTGGAGAACAACTTGCTTACACATTGTAATTTAATTAATTTGGATACGGTAAATTGGCACACAGGATTCATCCCAACATCATTGTTCCATTACATACTGCAGAGGTTAGAAAACCAAAACATACACGTCTCATGCTTTTATATACGGAATTCTGGAAATTATATTCTCTATTTCCTGCCATTTAGAAAGAAATAAGGCTGGTGACTTGGCTATTGCTGCTGACAAGTGCAGTTGAGGGGATGTCAGATTTTTCTGCATCTGTCACTAGTTTAGTGATTGTCAGGGCAGTAGTGGTCTGAGCAAAAGCAGTTTCCTGATCACTGATCTCATTTAGGACACTGTTGTTAAACTTAGTTACAATAGTAGCTTCATGATTTGTAGCTTTCTGGTTGTGATGGAGGAAGCTGCTTTCCTGACTGACCAACCTAGAAGTGTTTTCCTTGTTCTAATTTGAATACCAGGCCTGAGTCCCATAAGTCACCTGTTCAGAAAATGTGTTAGTATTTATAGTATTAAATCTGTATGCTTAAATTATTTCCAGTGTTTTTTATTTACTACAAGGTAACTCAGTGTAAAGTATTCTTATTTTCTCTGGATTTGACTGAAAATTAGTAATAAATAGAGAATGTTAAAGACTACAGCTTCTGGTAGTTGTAGAATAGTTTATTATACACTAATTCTCCCTTGAAGAAGAATGAGAACAGCTGCACAAAATACAATATATATCTACGTGAAGGTAGTGCCAGTTGAATATTGATGATATAAAACAACAATGATAAGATCTTTTGTAGTTTAAAATAACCAGGTAAATAAAATATATGAAAATTTCACATGAATCAGGAGGAAATATAAATAGAATTAAAGTCTCCTAAGATCCTTTTATTTCCATGAAATTATAAAAGGATACATGCAGGTCATAATCACTAGCATAACCATCAAAAGACCAATAAAAGAATATACAGCTAACAAAGAGGTGACATGAAATAACAAAAATGATTGATTAATCCAAGTAAAGGCAAGAAAGAAAAGAAAAAGGAAATGAAAGTAGTTTGGACATATATAAAATAAGTAATAAAATGGTACATTTATACCCCACAATAATTTTAATTACAGTAAATGGAAACAGACAAAACAGACCAAAATTTTCAGACCTGGTAAGGAACTAAACTTAACTCAATGTTGTATACAAATTACTCATGGCTTAAAAGAACATAAAAAGACTGAAAGGAAAAAGGATAGGCCATGTGAGCACTAGCCAAAAGAATGTTGGTGGAGGTGTGTACTAACATGAGAAAAAGTAGGCTTTGAGACATAACCATAAAAAAGAGAAATATCTTATAAAATAATCAGTTCATCAATAATTGATCATCATTTTGAATGTGTTTAGTATAGCCTCAAATAAGTAAAGCAAAAAAGTGATGGAACTACAAAAAGTATTAGGTAATCACAATGCGAAATCTCAGCATTCAACCCTCAGAAACTAACAGAACAAGATAACAAAAAATTAGTAAGGAAATAGAAGATGGAAAAACACAAAATTAAAAATTGATCTAGTAGATATATGAAAGAAAGACCTCAACAACTACGGAAGACATGTTATTTTTAAGTACAAATGAGATATTTGCAAAATTAACCATATGCTGGACCCTAAGAGTATAGTGTCTGGCAATAGTAGAGAATCTTCTTCTAAAGCTATAAATCAATAACAAACTAATAGCTTAAAAATATTCAAATGCTCAGAAATGAAACAATACTAAATAACCCATGAGTCAAAGAGAAAATCACAGTGGAAAATAAATAATTGTAATTGAATAATAATTAAAATATGACATATTTATGAGATGTAGCTAATGCCGTGCTTGGAGAGAAAGTATTATCTTAAGTGCATGTATTAGAAAAGAATCTCAACTTGTATAACAAGAAGCAAAAAAAAAATAGCATATGAAACTAAAAGGAAGTATTACAAGTAAGAAAGATAAAAAATCAGTATTTAAAAAACAATTATTTTCTGTTTTAACAAAGACAAAAGTTATTTTCTCAAAATAACTTTCAAAATGATGGCAGCTTGGCAAAGCTGATGAAAACAAAATATAAAAGAGTACAAATTACCAGTATTATGACTCAAAATAAAGTTTATAATAATAAATGCATTGTGGGAAATGTCATATCAATAAATTTGGAAATTTAGAAAAGAAGGTTAATCTGGAAAAACGCAACATATTATAAGCCACCCAGGTAGAAATAAAATCTAAATATATTTATTAAATAATTTGAATACATAATAAAAAAACTGCAAACTAAATACCAGGCTTAGATGATATCACTAGCAAATTCTTCCAATCATTTATGAAAGAAAGAATATCAAATGTATGCAAGTCATCCAACATAGGAAAGAAGAAAAGTCTCTAGACTGATTTTATAGGGTCAATAAACTTGATGCCAATACTTGGTAAGAATACTGTAATTAAAACATATAGACAGATCAATTTCTCTCATTCATAAGGAAAGATGTAGAACAAAAAACATGAACCATGAACCTAAATAAAGTATTAGCGAACCAAGTTCTATATATAACAAAGGTGATACAACATAAGCCAGTTGAATTCGCTCCAAGAATGCAAAATTGGTATAACATTCAAATGTCAGTAAATCTCCACCACATTAACGGAATTAAAACGAAAAATTATATCATCATCTCAATAGATGTTGTAGCAGGGCGAATAATATCCCCATCCCCCAACGATGTCTTCATCCAATCTCCAGGACCTGTCAATGTGTTACCTTATATAGCAAAATGATATTGCAAATGTGGTCAAGGTTATGGAGCTTGAGATGGGGAGACAATCCCAGATTACCCAGATGGGTTCATTCTTGTATCATTAATTCTTAAAGGTAAAGAATCTTTTTCAGCTGTGATCAGAAAGATGCAATGTGAGAAAAATTGCCCACTTTTACTGGTTTTAAAGATTGATAAAGGGGACTGTAGGCTGAGAAGTGCAGTATTCTTTAGAAGCTAGAAGTCACCCTCAGCTTATAGCCAGCAAGAAAATGGAGACCTCAGTCATACAACTACAAGGAACTGAATCCTGCCAACAACTGAAATAAGCAAGGAAAACGGTTCTGCCTTAGAACCTTCCATTATGAAGGCAGCTCTGAGGATACCTTGATTTTAACCCAGTAAGACTTGTGCCAGACTTATGACCTATAAATCTGTAAAGTAATAAATTTGTATTGTTTTAAGTGGCCAAGTTTGTGGCAATTTTTATGTCAGAAATGAGAAACTATTATAAATATGTAAAAGGTATTTGATAAATTTTAATATCTATGCATAATTTTTAAAATTGCTTGCAAAATAATAATATAAAAGATAATCTTTAATCTGATATAAGATGTCTACTGAAAAAAAAACTGTATAAGCATCCCACTTAATGGTAAAATACTGAAAGCATTCTCCCTGGGATAAGAAATGAGACAAAGGGGTGCAATATTATGACTTATATCCAATAGCATTCTGGAGGTTCTAGTCAGTAACAAAAGCCAAGCAAGAGAAGTAACATTTATAAAGGACTGGAGAGAAAGAGTAAGATAGATAAAATTATTGTGAATGCAACATTTTAAAAGAATCTCAGGAAAACTACTAGAATTAAAAATTGAAGTTAGAAATTTTACTGGATATAAAGTAAGTATAAAATTAATTGTATTTTCACATATCAGCAAGAAAGGTTAGAAAATAACATTTTTAAAGTGATACATTTTTGAGAGGAACAAAAATATCAATACCTATGAATTATCCCTTGCAAGATATGTGATACATCTACACATAAAACTATAAATATTTATTCAGGTGTATTGAAAAAGACCTAAATGAAGTTGTTGGATTTTCCCAAAATTACCTATACAGTCAATTTTGTATACTAATTTCAAATTTTATGTAAATATGTATAGGTCCAAAGGTAAAAATACAAGCTTAAAAAAGAACCAGCTGGGCATGGTGGCTCACACCTATAATCCCAGCACTTTGGGAGGCCGAGGGGGGTGGATCACCTGAGGTCGGGAGTTCAAGACCAGCTTGGCCAACATGGTGAAACACCATCTCTACTAAAAAAGAAAAATACAAAATTAGCCGGGCGTGGTGGCGCATGCCTGTAATCCCAGCTACTCGGGAGGCTGAGGTAGGAGAATTGCTTAAACCCAGGAGGTGGAGGTTGCGGTGAGCCAAGATCATGCCATTGCACTCCAACCTGGGCAAGAAGAGTGAAACTCTGTCTCAGGAAAAAAAAAAAAAAAAAACCAACTGAGCATGTACTGTACTGATTACCAAAATGTATAATACAGCTAGAGTAATTAGGATAGTATGCTATTGTTATAAGAATGCAAAAATAAGCCAGGATAACAAGATAGGCATAAGAGAAATTGAAACATACACACTGGACCCCTGAATTATGATAAAAATGACACTTCAATCATTGGAAAAGGGACAGTGTTTTCAATAAATGATGCTGGGTAAATTAGAAATCTATGATTTAAAACAACTTGGCTCAACTTATATCATCAAACATTAATTTCAGGTCTATGATGCATGTAAATGTAAAACTTAATCAATATAACTTCTGGAAAAATGCCTTCACAAGCTTGTGTAAATGGAAGCCAGGTTGAATAATATCATTCAGAATATAGTCTCTGACCACAGTGAATGAGAAATCAATAAAAATAAGATCACAAGGATAGTAAGCAACACACTATTTTAAATTTTTAACAGTTATCATTATAAGAGAAATTACATTTTAAACTTAAAGATAAGAAAAATAAAACATAAAATTTGTGGGATGCAACAAAGCAGTATTTAGAGAGAATTTTTATTTAATTGCTTGTATTGGAACCAAATGTCATGAGAGGCTGGGAAGGCAAGTGGAGAGAGGATGAAAAGAAGTTGGTTATTGGGTACAAAAATACAGTTAGATAAAAGGAATAACTTGTAGTGTTTGATAGTACTGTGGGGAAATTATAGTTAACAGCAATATATTACATATTTCAAAATAGCTAGAAGAGAATTGTAATACTCCCAACACAAAGAAAAAATACATGTTTGAGGTGATGGGTATCCCAATTGTGCTGATTTGATCAGTACACATTGTATACAGGTATCAAAGTATCATACATACTCCCAAAATATGTACAACTGTGATATATCAATTTTTTAAAACACAGTCTGGGCATGGTGGCCCACACCTGTAATCTCAGCACTTTAGAAGGCTGAGATGGGAGGATGACTTGAGCCCAGAAATTTGAGACCAGCCTGGGAAACATGGCGAGACCCTGTCTCTACAAATAATTTTTAAAATTAGCTGAATGTGGTGGTATGCACACGTGGTCACAGCTACCTAGGAGGCTGAAGCGGGAGGACCACCTGAGCCCAGGAAGTCAATGCTGCAATGAGGCTGACTCTCTTTTCGGACTCAGCCCACCTGCACCCAGGTGAAATAAACAGCTTTATTGCTCACACAAAGCCCGTTTGGTGGTCTCTTCACATGGACGTGAGTGAAATTTGGTGCCATGACTCGGATTGGGGGACCTCCCTTGGGAGATCAATCCCCTGTCCTCCTGCTCTTTGCTTCGTGAAAAAGATCCACCTACGAACTCGGGTCCTCAGACCTACCAGCCCAAGGAACATCTCACCAATTTTAAATCAGGTAAGCAGCCTCTTCTTACTCTCTTGTCCAACCTCCCTCACTATCCCTCAACCACTTTCTCCTTTCCACTCTTCAATCTCTCCCTTCTCTTAATTTCAATTCCTTTCATTTTCTGGTAGAGAATGAAAAACTCTGGTAGAGAACCCAAAACTCCGGCGCCGGTCACGGACTGGGAAGGCAGCCTTCCCTTGGTGTTTAATCATTGCAGGGATGCCTCTCTGATTATTCACCCACATTTCAGAGGTGTCAGACCATGCAGGGACGCCTGCCTTGGTCCTTCACCCTTAGCGGCAAGTCCCACTTTTCTGGGGGAGGGGCAAGTACCACAACCCCTTCTCTCCGTGTCTCTACCCCTTCTCCGCCCTTCTGGGGGGCAAGAAACCCCCAACCCCTTCTCCTTCACTCTCAGCGGCAAGTCCCACTTTTCTGGGGGAGGGTCAAGTACCCCAACCTCGTATCTCTGTGCCCCAATCCCTTATTTCCACACCCTGACCTCTCTCTGTGCCCTGATCCCTTATTTCCATGCCCCGACCTCTTATCTCTGTGCCCCAACCCCTTATTTCCGTGCCCGACCCCTTTCCCGCTTTCCTGGAAGATAAGAACCCCTGAACCCTTTCCCTCCATGTCTCTACTCTCTCTTTTCTCTGGGCTTGCCTCTTTCACTATGGGCAAACTTCCACCCTCCATTCCTCCTTCTTCTCCCTTAGCCTCTGTTCTCAAGAACTTAAAACCTCTTCAACTCATGCGTAACCTAAAACTTAAATGCTTTATCTTCTTCTGCAATGCCGCTTGACCCCAATATAAACTCGACAGTGGTTCCAAATAGCCAGAAAATGGCACTTTCAATTTTTCCATCCTACAAGATCTAAATAATTCTTGTTGTAAAATGGGCAAATGGTCTGAGGTGCCTGACATCCAGGCATTCTTTTATACATTGTTCCCTCCCTAGTCTCTGTTCCCAATTCGACTCGTCCCAGATCCTCCTTCTTTCCCTCCCACCTGTCCCCTCAGTCCCAACCCCAAGTGTCACTGAGTCTTTCTAATCTTCCTTTTCTACTGACCCATCTGGCCTCTCCCCTCCTCACCAGGCCAAGCCAGGTCCCAATTCTTCCTCAGCCTCTGCTCCCCCACCCTATAATCCTTTTATCACCACCCCTCCTCACACCCGGTCCAGCCTACAGTTTCGTTCCAAGACTAGTCTTCTCCCACCTGCCCAGCAATTTCCTCCTAAAAAGGTGGCTAGAGCTAAAGGCATAGTCAAGGTTAATGCTCCTTTTTCTTTATCTGACCTCTCCCAAAATCAGTTAGCATTTAGGCTCTTTTTCATCAAATATAAAAACCCAGCCCAGTTCATGGCTCGTTTGGCAGCAACCCTGAGACGCTTTACAGCCCTAGACCCTGAAAGGTCAGAAGGCCGTCTTATTCTCAATATGCATTTTATTTTATTACCTAACCTGCTCCCGACATGAAATAAAGCTCCAAAAATTAAATTCTGGCCCTCAAACCCCACAATAGGATTTAATTAACCTCACCTTCAAGGTGTCCAATAATAGAGTAGAGGCAGCCAAGTAGCAACATATTTCTGAGTTGCAATTCCTTGCCTCCACTGTGAGACAAACCCCAGCCACATCTCCAGCACACAAGAACTCCAAACGCCTGAACCGCAGCTGCCAGGGGTTCCTCCAGAACCTCCTCTCCCAGGAGCTTGCTACAAGTGCCAGAAATCTGGCCACTGCCCCAAGGAATTCCTCCTAAGCCGTGTCCCATCTGTGTGGGACCCCGCTGAAAATCAGACTGTTCAACTCACCTGGCAGCCACTTCCAGAGCCCCTGGAACTCTGGGCCAAGGCTCTCCGACTGACTCCTTCCCAGATCTTCTCGGCTTAGCAGCTGAAGACTGACACTGCCTGATCACCTCAGAAGCCTACAGGACCATCACAGATGCTCTAGATAACTCTCACAGTGGAGGGTAAGTCATCCCCTTCTTAGTCAATACGGAGGCTACTCACTCCACCTTACCTTCTTTTCAAGGGCCTGTTTCCCTTGCCTTCATAACTGTTGTGGGTATTGACGGCCAGGCTTCTAAACCTCTTAAAACTCCCCAACTCTGGTGCCAACTTAGAAAACATTCTTTTATGCACTCTTTTTTAGTTATCCTCACCTGCCCAGTTCCCTTATTAGGCCAAGACATTTTAACTAAATTATCTGCTTCCCTGACTATTCCTAGACTACAGCTGCATCTCATTGCCGCCCTTCTCCCCAACCCAAAGCCTCCTTTGCGTCTTCCTCTCGTATCCCCCCACCTTAACCCACAAGTATGGGACATCTCTACTCCTTCCCTGGCAACCGATCACATGCCCATTACCATCCCATTAAAACCTAATCACCCTTACCCCACTCAATGCCAATATCCCATCCCACAGCATGCTTTAAAAGGATTAAAGCCTGTTATCACTCGCCTGCTACGGCATGGGCTTCTAAAACCTATAAACTCCCCTTACAATTTCCCCATTTCACCTGTCCTAAAACCAGACAAGGCTTACAGGTTAGTTCAAGATCTGCGCCTTATCAACCAAATTGTTTTGCCTATCCACCCTGTGATGCCAAACCCATATACTCTCCTATGCTCAATACCTCCCTCCACAATCCATTATTCTGTTCTAGATCTCAAACATGCTTTCTTTACTACTCCTTTGCACCCTTCATCCCAGCCTCTCTTTGCTTTCACTTGGACTGACCCTGACACCCATCAGGCTCATTAAATTACCTGAGCTGTACTGCCGCAAGTCTTCACAGACAGCCCCCATTACTTCAGTCAAGCCCAAATTTCTTCCTCATCTGTTACCTATCTCGGCATAATTCTCATAAAAACACATGTGCTCTCCCTGCTGCTCGTGTCTGGCTAATCTCCCAAACCCCAATCCCTTCTACAAAACAACAACTCCTTTCCTTCCTAGGCATGGTTAGTGCGGTCAGAATTCTTACACAAGAGCCAGGACCGCACCCTGTAGCCTTTCTGCCCAAACAACTTGACCTTACTGTTTTAGCCTAGCCCTCATGTCCACGTGCAGCGGCTGCCACTGCTTTAATACTTTTAGAGGCCCTAAAAATCACAAACTATGCTGAACTCACTCTCTACAGTTCTCATAATTTCCAAAATCTATTTTCTTCCTCACACCTGATGCATATACTTTCTGCTCCCCGGCTCCTTCGGCTATACTCACTCTTTGTTGAGTCTCCCACGATTACCGTTGTTCCTTCCCATCCTTATCCTCCTTCGGCTATACTCACTCTTTGTTGAGTCTCCCACGATTACCGTTGTTCCTTCCCATCCTTATCTCCCTTCGCTGACTCTCTTTTCAGACTCAGCCCACCTGCACCCAGGTGAAATAAACAGCCCTGTTGTGCGCGCACACACACACACACACACACACACACACACACAAAATGCTGCAATGAGTCTTGATTGGGTCACTGCACTCCAGCCTGAGTGACAGAATGAGACCCTGTCTCAAGAAAAAAAAAAAAAAAAAGAAATGAATGTCTATCATCCAGTAAAAAAGTACAAGCTGGGCCAAGAAGCAAGAAAATATGATTTATAACCAAGAAAAGTATTACTCAAAAGAAAAAATAAGTAGAAATGACATAGAAAATACAACTAGCAAAAAGATCTTTAAACAGCCAGTAGGTGAATATTTAAGTATTTAATGAAGAGAGAAGTTAGTCAAAAACAATGAAACTTCTTAACATATGCAAAATGAAAACTTAGCTGTTTGAGACTAACTGCAGATTAAATGATAAGAAAAAAATTGTGAATCTAATGACACAATAGACTTTTTCAAAACATAAATACAGAAAGGAAAAGATTGAAAAAATTATTGAATAGCATCTCAGTGACATATGAAACATTCAGTGGCATATGATACATGAATAAGCAGTTTAATATCCATGTATTTTAATATTTTATATACCATATAAACATTAAATATTAAAGAAATATTGGATAGAAATTTTTGAAATTTACTGAAAATTATAAATGCAAAGAATCAAGATCATAAACTCCAAAGGAGGATATCACAGAACACACAAACACATAAACTGCATACTAAGAAATATCATAATTAAGTAATTGATAAAGAAAAATTATAAAAGCAGCCATTAAAAAAATTACACATTGCATTGAGGAAACAATAGTGACTGCAGTCTTCTCATCAGAAAATATGTAGGACTGAAGACAATGGAAATATATCATTAAAGTGCTGAAAGAAAAAGAGAACTGTCATCTTAAAAGTTATTACCAATGAAATTGTAATTTAAAATAAAAGGCAAAGTAAAAATGTAGACGATAAATTTCTGAGAAAATTTGTTACCTGTAGACCTGAAATACAAGAATATTTGATTAGGTAACTACATAGATAAATATAAAGGACAGTACAAATGTATTTTTTGTTTGTAACTTTTTGCTCTCCTTTCTCATTTGAAAATAACTTCAAAAGCAGTAATTATAAATTATGTTGATGGGAATACAATCTATAAAGATGTAATCTGAACAGCACTAATAGAACAAACGAGGGAGTACAAAATGGCATTATACAGAAACAAAATTTTACTATACTGTTGAACTTAAATTGGTATTAATATGAGCTATACTTCTATAAACTCAGATGTTGATTATAATACTATTGTATTGGCATCCAGTAAAAATTAAGGGATAAATATACTAAAAGAAATGACTATAAAAAACGGCACACAGGCTAAGGACAGTGGTGCATGCCTGTAATCTCAACACTTTGGAAGGCTGAAGTGGAAGGAACACTTGAGCCCAGGAGTTGAAGACCAGCCTGGGCAACATAGGGACACCCTCATTTCTAAAAAAAAATTAATAAATAACCAGGCATGGTGGTGGGCACCTGTAGTCCCAGCTGCTTGGGAGGCTAAGGAAGGACGATAACTTGAGCCCAGTTTTTGAGGATGCAGTGAGCCATGATTGCACCAACACACTCCAGCCTGGGCAACAGAGCAAGATTCTGTCTGAAAACAAACAAACAAAAAAGAAATAGTAAACTATAAAATATCTACCTAACAAAAAAGAAGTCAGTAATAGAACAATAGAGTAACAAAAAAAGTGATATATAGAAAAAATAGCATCATGTAGATATAGACCCTACCTTACCAGTAATTATAATACATGTAAATGGATTAAACACTTCAAACAAAAGGCAGATATTGGCAAAATTGATGATAAAAATTGTTTGATAACAATGTACTGTGTACTAGAAAATTGCTAAAACAGTAGATATAGCTGTTTTCAATACCAAAAAATAGTAAGTAGATGAGATAGTGCATATATTGATTAGCTTGATTTAGCCATTCCACAATGTATATGTATATCAGAATATTGTGTTATACACCATAAATATATACATTTTACTTATCAATTTAAAATTTAAAAATTTTTAAATTTTCCAAGAGAGAAACTTTGTATTTCAAAATTAATAAAACTAGAAATATAAATAGAAAATTAAAATCCTCAACAAACAATCCAAATCCAATAACAGATAACTAAGTTTGATTAATCATCAGGAATGCAAAGTTGGTTCAATATGAGGATCAATCAATTATAATAAACTAATTTAATAAAATAAAGACAAAAACCATATAATCATCTCAACTTCAACACCCTTTTATGATAAAAACGCTTAACAAACTAGGATAGAAGGAAGCTTCCTCAACTGATAAGGAATATTCTTGAAAACCCACAGCTAACATCATTCTTACTGATGAATAACTGAAGTATTTACTTTTAAGATCAGGAACAAGAAAAGTGTGTACACTCTCACTGCTTCTATTCAACATTGTACTGAAAATTTGTAGTCAGGGCAATTAGGCAAGAAATAAAATAATAAAGACATCCATATTAAATAGGAAGAAGTAAACCTATATCCAGTTGCTGACATGATTTTGAATATAGAAAATACTAAGGATTTTTAAAAACCTATTGAAGCTTATAAATGAGTTCAGCCAGTTTGCAGAATACAAGATCAATCAAGTTTATTTCTATAAATTATCAACAAACAATCCAGAAATAAAATTAAGAAAACTGATCCTTTTACAATAGCATCAAAAAGAATAAAATACTTAGGAATAAATTTAACAAAAGAAGCATAAAGAGGTATAAGATTTTTATACTGAAAACATGGAAAAAATTAATAAAAACCTAAATAAATGGAAAGACACCATGTGTTTATGGATTAGAAGATTTAATATTGTTAAAATAGCAATGCCCCCAAACCGATCTATAGATTCAATGCAATCTTTATCAAAGCTGCAACTTCCTTTTTGTGGTGTTGTCACAGAAATTGACTAGCTGATCCTAAAATTCATATGGAAATGCAAGGAACCTAAAGTGGCCAGAATAGCCTAGAAAAAGAACAAAGTTGGAGGACTCACACTTCCTAATTTCAAAAGTTGCTCCAAAATTACAGTAATTAAGACAGTGTGCTGCTCCTATAAAAATAGACACATAGCTCAACGGAATAGACATGAGAGTTCAGAAATAAACCCTCACAGTTTTGGTCAACTGATTTTAAAGAGTATGCCACGACAAATCAATAGGGGAAAGAATGGTCTTCAACAAATGGTGGTGGGACAACTGGTTATCCACATGCAAAAGATGAAGTTGGACTCGTATCTCATATCTTATAAAAAATAATTCAAAATGGACCAAGTAACTAAATGTAGAAACTGTGAAACTCCTAGAAGAAAAAAGGTATACATCTTCATGACCTTAAATTAAGCAATATTATTTTAGAAATAACATCGAAAGTACAAGCAATCAAAGAAAAAAACGAATTAATTGGACTTTATAAAAATTGTACAACTTTTGTTATAATGGAGAGAATCAAGAAAATGAAAAAGAGAATTCATAGAATCAGAGAAAATATTTGCAAATCATATGTCTGATAAAGGATTAGTATCCAAAATGTGTAAAGAACACTAACGATAAAACTATAGATAACCTAATTTTTTAAATAGGCAAAGGATAGACAATTTTTCACATAAAATATGTAAGTGGCCAATAAGCACATGAAGACATGCTCAACATTATTAGTCATTAGGAATATACAAACCCAAATAACAATAATATACCACTTCCCACTTACTAGAATAGCTACAATCAAACAAGACAATAACAAGTGTTGATGAGAATGTGGAAAAATTGAAACCTTCATGCATTGCTTATGGAAATGTAAAATGGTGTATCTGCTTTGGGAAAAGTTTTAGCAATTACTTAAATTGTTAAAAATATAATTAAAATATAACCCAGCAATATCATGCCTAGGTATACACATAAAAGAATTGAGAATGTCCATAAAACTACTTGTATAGTACTGTGCTTAGCAGCACAATTCACAATAGCCCAGAGGTGGAAACCACCCAAATGTGCATCAACTCTGTTTATCAACAGATAAGCAGAAGTGTTATGGCCATGCAAAAGAACACAACTGAGTCATAAAAAAGGAATGAAGTACTTATGCTTGCTACAACATGAATGCACCTTGAAAATATTATGCCAAGTAAAAGAAGCCAATCATAAAGCACTGCATGGTGTATGATTCCATTGATATGACATGTCCAAAATAAGCAAATCTATAGAGACTGAGGAGAAGGAAGAATGGAAAGTAGACTGCTAATGGTTGTAGAGTTTCATCTGGTGGTGATAAAAATGTGGAAATTCGTGGTAATGGTTGTACCACTGTACATATGCTAAATCTCACTGAATTATACTCTTTATAAGAGTGAATTTTGTGATATCTGAATTATAACAAAATTTAAAAAGTAAAACGTGAAAAAGATAAGCTATGTCAATCTTAATCAAAAGAAATCTGAAATTATTTTATTAATATTACACAAAGTAAACTTCAAAAAAGCAATATTACCTGGAAAGGAGGAATATTAACCATTTTACAGGGAACAATTCAGCAAGAAGACAGAAAATCCTACTTGCATATATATATTATTTTGGAGGTTCAAAATGCATGATGGAAAATCTAATAGAATGGAAAAGAAAAATGACAAATCTACAATTTTGGTCGGATATTTCAACACTCTTGCCTCCACTTATAAATGGAATAAAGCACAGGGGCTGGGATGGAATAAAAAGAAAATATGTAAGAATAGTGATATAAACAATATTAAGCAAATTTATACAACTGGCAGTTTTAAACACTCCACTTAACAGCAGTAGGTACATATTGTTTCTTTACAGATTTATTGGGATATAATTTACATACCATAAAATTCACCTATTGTTAGTGTATAGTTTGATGCATTTTACTAGGTTTAGGTAGTTGTGCCCCCATAACAATAATATGGTTTTAGAACACTAGGATGACCGCAATAAGTTCTCTTATGTGACTTATAGTGAATTGTTGCTCCCATTCTTAGCCTCAGGCAACCAGTGATGTACATTTTGTTTCAACAGTTTAGCCTCTTTAAATTTCATATGAATGAATTCCTGTAGTAAGTAGTCTTTTGCATCTGATTTCTCTAACTTAGTAAAATCTCTTGGAATTTTATCCTGGTTGTTGCACGTAGCAGTATTCTGTCCCTTAAATTGTGTGCATTATTCTAGTGTAGAAATATATCACAAATTATTTATTCATTCACTACTTCATGGGCATTTTGATAAATTCCTATTTTCAGCTATTATGAATTATGCTGCTATGAACATTAAGAGAACAACTTGATGTAGACATATGTTTTCACTTATTTTGGGTAGATGGCTGGGAGTAGAATACTTAGGTCATATGGCAAGTGCGTGTTTAAATTTTTAAGAAGCTTACTAACTGCTTCCTAGATTAGATTGCTATGTCTTGAGTACAGCCCCTTAAGTTCGTGTGTTGGGAACTTAATCTCCAATGCAACAGTGCAGAGAGGTCGGACCTTTAAGAGGTCATTAAATCATGAAGGTTTTGCCCTCATGAATGAATTAATGCTGTTACTGCAGGAGTGGGTTAATTATCAAGGGGGTGGGTTCCTGATGAAAAAGAGTTCAGCACCTCACCCTCCACCCAACTCCTGTGTGTGATATTGCCCTTCTGCTTTCTGGTAGGGAATGATGTGTCAGGAAGGCCCTCCCCAGATGCAAGTCTCTCCACTTGGGACTTCTCAGACTCCACAACTGTAAGCAATAAATCTTTCTTCTTAACAAATTACCCAGTCTCAGAAATTCTGTTACAGTACAAAACAGACTAAGACATGGGTGTACAATCTTACACTCTTACCAATGATGTATGAGAATTCCAGTTTTCTTCCCACCCATATCAGTACTTGATATTGTCTCTCTCTCTCTCTCTTTTTTTTTTTTTAGTCCTTCGTAGTGTGTATGTTGTAGTATGTCATTGTGGTTTGAATTTGCATTTTCCTAATGGTTACTGATATTAACATCTTTTTTGTTCTTAATAGCCTTTACTATATCTTCTGTGGTAAAGTGTCTATTCAAATATTTTGCCTTTTGCAAGGGTAGGATGTGATGTTTATCTCTTTATTATTAAGTTTGAGAGTTCCTTATAATTTCTGGATACAAGTGTTTTATAGGACATAATGATTTGGAAGTATTTACTCCCAGTTTTTGGCTTGCCAATTTTTTTCTGAATGGAATCTTTTGGAGAGCAAAAGCTTTTTATATTAAAGATATCTATTTTTTTCTATTTTTGATAATCCTTTAGGTGACATACCAAAGAAGTTTTTGCCTAATTTGAATTACAAATATTTTCTTCTATGTTTTTTCCTAGTTTTAAAACTTTATCTCTTATATTTGGGTATCTCACCCATTTTAAGTCAACTTTTGATATACATTTTTAGGATCACATAGAATATTAGTCAAGATAGACCCTATGTTTGGCCATAAAACAAGCCTCAATACATTTAAGAGAATGAAGATCATATGAAATATGCTTTCTGCTACAACTGAATTAAATTTATAATTTAAATTTTTAATTTAATTTAATAAATATATTTATAATTTATATTTAATTTATAATATAAATATATAATTATAATATAAATTTATAATTTAGTTTAATTTATAATTTAAATTAAAATTATAGAATGTATACATTCTAAACAAATATATAATCTAAACAAATATATATATTCTAAACAAATATATAAAATTTTATTTATTTATTTATTTATTATGGGAATTGGCTCATATTATCACAGAAGCCAAGAAATCCCATGGTGTGTCATCTACAAGCTGGAGAACAAGGAAAGCAAGTGTTGTAATTTAGTCCCAGTCTGAAGATCTGAAAACTAGGAAAGCTGATGGTGTAATTTCCAGTTGAGCATGGAGGCCTAAGAACCACAAAAGGGGGCACTGATTTAAGTCCCAGAACATGTATCTTTGAAGGCAGGACAAGGTGAATGTCCCTGCTGAAGAAGAGAAAGTGAATTTGTGCTTTCTCTACCTTTTTGTGTATTCGGGTCCTTAATGTATTAGATAATGACCATCCACCTTGGTGAAGGTGATCTTCTTTACTCAGTTCATCAATTCAAATGGTAGTCTCTTTTGGAAATATTCTTACAGGCATTTAAAACATCAAAAACATTAGAAATTTTTTTTTTAGCATTCTGGGCATCCGCTACCCCAGTAAAGTTGACACATAAATTAACCATCACAGTTAGTATATTTCAAATGTACATGTATATTCAAATTAAATAATCACAAAGGAATAATAATAAATTTAGAAGTAAATTATAATGAAAACACAGCATATCAAAATTTGGGAAATGTAGATAATGCAGTGCCTACAGAAAAATTTATCATTTTAATGCTTATGAGGAGAAAACCTAACTCAATGATTTATCCTAATACATAGGCCAAAGTAGAAGTATGAGAAGAAATTAAATAATATTTTGAACTAAATAAAATGAAAATATAACCTATCAAACTTGTGGAATGCAGCAAAAGCAGGGTCTAGAGGTCAAAAAGTTAAAATCATATGATCACATCAATAAGTGTAGAAAAATATTTGAGAAAATCAAGCCTCCATTCATTTTTATCATTAGAACACTAGGAATAAAAAGACATTTTCACTACCTAATAAAGAACAACTACAAGTTACCTACATCTAGCATTATATTTAACAGAGAGAAACTAGATTCTTTCCCCCTAAGACTGGAAACAAGGTAGGGATATCCTTCTCATCTCTCCTATTAACATCTTAATAAAAGTCCTAGCTAATGCATTAAGACAAGGAAAGGAAATTAAAACTTACAGATTACAAAGGTAGAAAACAAGAAAAGTAAATTAAAACTTATAGATTAGAAAGGCAGAAAATAACTATCCTTATTTGCAGGTAACATGTCTGTCTATGTAGAAAATTCCAAAGAATGAACAAACAACAATAAAACTTCTCGAACTATTAAGAGATAATAGCAAGATTGCAGGTAACAAGGTGAATATACAAAAATCAATCACATTATTATACACCAGCAATAGGCAATTGAAATTAAAAATTAAAAACATAATACCATTTACATTAACACCAAAAAGGTGAAATATCTAGGTTTAAATTAACAAATTATGTACAAGATATATATGAGAATAACTATAAAACCCTGATGAAGGAAATCAAAGATCTAGATAAATGAATGTGGGAGGACTCAATATTGTCAATATCTCAGTTCTTCTCAACTTGATACATAAATTCAATGCAATCTCAATCAAAATCTCAGCAAGTTACTTTGTGGATATCTACAAACTTATCCTACAGTGATATAGAAAAGAGAACCAAAATGTCCAACACAATGTGCAAGTAGAAGAACAAGTTGGAGGACTGACACTATCCAATATTAATATTTACTATAAAGCTATAGTAATAAAGACAGTGCAGTACTGGCAAAAAACAAACAAACCAAAACAGACAAATAGACCAATACAACAGAATAGAAAATTTAGAAATAGACCTGCACAAATATAGTAAATTGATCTTTGACAAAGAAAGAAAGGCAATACAATGGAGAGAAGATAATTTTTTCAACAAATGGTGCTTAAACAGTTGGACATCTGAAAGCAAAAAAATGAATCTAGATGCTAATCTTACCTCTTCCACAAAAAATAACTCAAAATGAATTATAGGCCTAAATGTAAAACACAAAGCAATTAAACTTTAATAGATAACATAAGAGAAAATCCTTGTGACCTTGCACTTGGTAATGAGTTTTTAGATACAAAACTAAAAGACAATCTATGAAAAACAAATTAATAAATTGGACTTCATTAAGATTAAAAAGTTCTCCTCTGTGAATATCACTATTAAGAAAATGAAAAGGTAAGCCACAGATTTGGAGAAAACATTTGTGAAACACATATTCGATAAAGGACTTGAATACAAAATATAAAGAAACTCTTGAAACTCAACAATAAGAAAAAATGTAATTTAAAAAATGGGTAAAATATCTGAATAACTACTATACCAAGGAAGATATACAGGCAGGAAATAAGCATATAAGGTGATGCTCAAAATTATATGTTACTAGGAAACTGCAAATTCAAACAACAAGATACCACTAATGCCTACTAGAACAGGTAAAATTCAAACACTGACAACAGCAAATGCTCTTGAGGACATGAAACAAAAGGAATTTTAATTCATCACCGGAGGAAAGGTGCAGCCACTTTGGAAGACAGTTTGGCAGTTTCTTACAAAGCTAAACAAAGTCTACCCTACAATCCAGAAATTGTGCTTCAGGTATTTACCTAAATGAGTTGAAAACTCATTTTGTGTGTCAGCACAAAAACCTGAACATGAATGTTTACAGCAACTTTTTTTTGCTTGCCAAAATTAGAAGCAAATAAAATGTACTTCAATAGCTGAATGGATAAACAAACTATGGGACATTTATACAATGGAATATCATTTAGTGATAAAATGAGCTATCAAGCCATGAAAGGGTATGGGGAATCTTAAATATTTACTGTTAAATGAAAGAAGAAAAGCTATATACCACATAATTCCAACTATATAACATCTGTGGCATATTGAAAGACTGTAGGGAGGAATAAATGGAGTACAGTGTATTTTTTAAGGCAGTGAAAATATCTTGTATAATACCACAATGATGGGCACATGACACTATATATCTGGCAATACTCACAAAACTGTACAATACCAAGAGTGAACCATAATATAAATTATGAGCTTTAATTAATAATAATGCCTCAATATTGGTTCCTCAATTTTAACAAAGGTACGTCACCCATGCAAGATGTTAATAGTAGGAGAAACCATGGGCAGGGGAAAGGAAATGTATGGAAACTCTCTGTACTTTCTGTTCTGTTTTTCTGTAAATGTAAAACTGCTTTAAGAAATAAAGCTTATTAATAATGTATATATTTTTCAAAAACTTCAAAAAATCTAATTAAATAGAGATCTATACCATGTTCATTGATTGGAAGCCTCAATATTTTTAAGATGGCAATTTGCCAAAATTGATCTACCGACCTGAGAAAATTCCAATAAAAAACATAATTTTTATTTAAATTGACAAGTTGACGTCAATATTTGTATGGAAATGCAGAAGACTACAAGAGCCAAAAGAAATTTGTAAAAGAAGAATAAGATTGTAGTACTTGCCGTATCTGATTATAAGATTTACCATAAAGCTAGAGTAATCAAAATAATGTGAAATTGCCATAAGAATCAATGACATGGCAGAGTTCAGGAACGGACCTATATATGTATGACCAATTGATTTCTGACAAAGATGTTATGGTCATTCAGTGAGGAAAGGATGGTCTTTTCACAAAGTAATTCTGGAACAACTGATATCTATATGGAAAAAATAATCAGTAATACCTTATATCATGTCTATTAATTTGAAATAGATCATAGAAATTAAAACTACCAAATTTCTAAAGGGGAACAGAAAAAGGTAGCCCTGGAGTAGATGAAAGATTACTTAGATATGACCAAAAAAACACAAAGCATAAAAAGAAAATTTGATTGAGGAAATAGGGCTTTATCAAAATTAAAGGAGTTCGCACTTCCAAAAGATAACATTTAGAAAATGAAATGCAAACAAAAAATTGGAGGAAAATATTATCAAAATACATTCCTTATATATTCCTTGTATATTGGAAGATACACAACCCAATTAAAAGTTAGAAAAATATTAGAACAGACACTTCACAACACAAAATGTGATGCAAGAATAACCAATAAGAACACAGAGACATATTGGCATCATTGGTCATCAGGGAAATTTGGTTCTTCTCAATAATTTTAGTTTTTCTACTGAGATTCTCTATTTTTTTCACTTATATTTCCTTTACTTAATTGAGTATATTTATAGTAGCTGATTTTAACACTTTTCTATTAATTCCAACATCTGGGTCATCTAAAAATTAATTTCTGTTGATTGTCTTTTTTCTTGAAACTGGGCCACATTTTCCTTGTTCTTTGAAGGTTGAATAGCTTTGGGTGGTATCCTGGATGTTAAGTTGTGAAGACTCTGGATTTCGTTATATTACTCCGGTGTTGAAGTTTTTGTTTTAGTACTCATTTAATTTGGTTAGATGCACATTGCAACATTTGTCACTCGGGTAGCAACTCAAACCTCAGTTCAGTATTTGGTTATTGTTTTTGTTTGGTTTTAATCTTTAACTGGGAAGCATTGAATCTGTTCCATACACACGATTCAGGGATAAAGTGGAGATTTGTGTGTAGATTATACCTAGAAATTTGGACTATTCCAGTGTCTCTGTTCTTTTCAGTCTTCTATTTTCACTTTCCATCTCAGGACATTGTCCCAAACTCTATACTCTATTTCAGGAAAACTGTAATTTTTCTATGAGTGTTTGCCCCGGCAGTACTGTGTGCAATCTTCTCTCAAGCTAAAAGGCATTGAATGTGCCATTCCTTCTTCCAAGCGTTAATTCCCTTTTAAAATATGCCTGTTTTGTTTACATTCCAGTGCTTTCTGGTTTTGGTTGTTTCACTCCTACAGGAGACGTTATCTGGGGGATGGTAAGATCTAGTAAAAGTCTACTCAGCAGTACTGAAAACTTAGACTTCAATAGTTTCTTAAAATGTTAAGCATATATCTACCATTCGACCCAGAAATTTCACTCTTGGGTATATGACTAAAAGAAACAACAACATATCCACAAAAAATCTTATATAAAAGTTCATAACAACCTTATTACTAACAAGCAGAAACTGAAAATAACCCCAAATGTCCACTAGTTAGAAAATCGATATGCAAAATATGGTATATCCATACAATAAAATACTACTGAACAATAAAAAGGAATAAACTGCAGATAACTTATAAAATAAAGAATACATCTCAAAAGTAATATGTGTGCAAAAGAAGCCAGACGTAGAATAGTATATATTGTCTGAATCCTTTTATAGGAATTCCAAGAATATGCAAAGTGAATCCACAGAGAAACATAATCAAAAGTGTAGTTACCTCAATGGGTTGGGGCTGAAGGTGTAGATTGAACATTTCTGATCTGTGCTTTTAATTGAATGTAAATTATATCTCAACAAAATTTTTGAACAGAATGATACATTATGGTCCAGAAGAAGTCAATGATAATTTTACCACCTGTTCAATGAACTAGGCATAGAATTGGAAATGGGAGACCATACTACAAAGCTCATTTTTAAATTTTAAAGCCATTGCAATGGTCAAAACTTTTGAAACATGATAGAAATTTTGATAGATTTGCATCTAGTCATCCATAGAGAAAAGGTCAGGAAATTAAAAACAAAACACAAAAAGCCCATTTCACACATAGAAGGTAAAAGACTTATGAGTGTCTGCTCTTCAGTGTCATACCTGCATCTTGCATCCACATCTTTTCTATGATGGGTTGCACATGGTATCAGCATTATTTGTGTATGTATGAACCTTGCTCATTGCTTCTTTAGGGGCCACTTAATTAATGTTCATCAATTTAATAAGCAAATCCTCAGCTGAGCTATAATTTCTCATAGCTTTATAAAACTAAAGTGACCTTAGGTGGCATGTGGTTGAGTCTCCTCATTTGCTAATAAAAATATTGAGGTTCAAAATGGTAGAGAGATGTACCCAAGGTCACACAAGCAGGGAACAGCAAATATGGGCCCTCAGATCTGACTTGAAGTCTGCTGCTCTTAACACTATGCAGTACAACCTCCTCAAAGGCTCACCTACTCTTTGACTCTCTGGGGAGAAGGTTTCATTACTTCCTATATACCAGTAGACCTTTCTCTAATCAGTAGAAATACATTTATTCGGATGGTTTTCTGACTGAGAAACTATCAGAAGGCCTGTCCCTGAGAAAAGGGTATGGTTGTTTATGTACATAATCTTCTGGGCCAAATAAATACAAATCAAGAATTTAGCCTGAAGACAAGACAAGTAATTGTGGAAATCAATATTGGCAGGCTCTTTCTATCTGTGGTTTACTTTTTGGAGTCCAGCACTGTATTAGTCAAGGCTTCTTCAGTTGAAAATGACAGGAATCCAACTACAGCAAGCTTAGAAAAGAAACAAAAATCTATTGGCTTGAAAAATGGCATTTCTACCTTGAGACATAGCAGGATCCATGGAGTCTTTCAAGGGTCCTTTCTCCATCTTTCAGCACTGCTTTTCTACATGGAAGGAAATACAGTCACTGACAACTCTATACCTATACCATCCGATTCACTATTGTTCATATGACACATCTCATGGAAGAAACCCTGATTGGAAATATTTGGGACCCTGGATCAATCACTATACATGAGGAGAACAGGTTCTATTATAGAGTTAGCCAGAGTCACATGTCCACCTCTGAGAAAGAGAAGAGAGGCACACATTTTACTAGCATATGGGGAATCATATGAAAAGGATCATTCCTCTAAGGAAGGGATGCTTTGCTGAGGAAAAAAAAAAAAAATAGTTCACTTCGACACAAAGATCCCTCATTAAACCGGAAGACTAAACACCTGGAGTCCAGTCCTAAAGTTGTTTGACATCCCAGGGCACTGACTCATGCAAACTGTATTTCTTAGGCTACTTTGTCAACTGACTTTCTTCTAGGTTCACCCAATGACAGGGTTTTGAAATACAGGTTAAAGGAGGGCCACAGTATTTCTTTTCACTCTCAGCTTTTGGAGGACCCTCCAGCATTATCTGTCTCCTAGTAAGCATCTCCACTGTGGTCTCGGTTCCCTTAATGTAGCTTGTGCTCCTCATTCCTGGTAAAGCCTCCTCTCTAGCACCCCTAGCCTGAGAGTGGTAGTACTTTCCTACTAGTAACTATCGTCATGTTGCCTCATCATCCCCTAGTTGGCTTTTTAGTCATTTGAGTCCTTTGTAATTTGTTCCCCATATTAAATTCTCTCTATTGAATTACAACATATAGATGCTATTTTTCTGAAAGAACTCTAAGATGTGTGTTGAGAGGAGGCAATCTCCCATATAAGGACCAAGTTCCCCAAAGAGAAAAGCCATTAGAGTTTGGCTGCCTCAGCTAATCTTAAAGTGGAGGAAAAAACAAACAAACAAACAACAAAAAAAAAACTAAACAAAAAATGCTGAGGAACACTGTACTTTAAACTATCGGAGAAATAATCTCTTTTTTATTGCTGTTTTTTAGAGACAGTGTCTCACTCTGTCACCCAGGCTGGAGTGCAGTGGTGTAATAATAACTCACTGCACCCTCAAACTTCTGGCTTCAAGCGATCCTCCCTCCTGAGCTGCTGGGATTACAGGTGTGAGCCACTGCTCCTAGCCCTGGAAAATTACTCTCAGTGAGCATCTGCACCTGCATGCCTGGTCATGAATGTCAGCTGCTAACACTGGTAGGATGCCTACTCCTTCCTCCCATCCACATACTGTCTATAATTTCCTAGTCTCCTAAGACCTCCTTCTCAATCAGGCCATCTTCCGAGGAGGAGCATCAACTCCTCCAACCTCCCAGCTCCTGGGTGTGCCTTGATACTTCCAAACTCACTGCAAGCATCACTGGCACATGGTATGAAGCAGAGCGGGAGAGGCAGGACACAGAGCACCGGGTGTGACTGGGGAGGCCAGGCTTTCACAGCTTCCTCTCTGACGGTTTCTAATCCTTGCAGGCTCCCATCATTGGGTCTCTTTCCATCTGAAAATGGAGGGAATTAGACCAGCTGCCTAAAACATCAACTCTAATGTTCTAGGTTCTAAGATTCTATGGTTAATTTAAGTGACAGAACCACATTATGGCTGCTGTTTCATCAGCACTGTGAAGACTGTACAAGCCACACCTCAGTATGTTGGCTGACCTTAAAAACACCTTGTCAGTACTTGATATAGACACTTGAAGTAATTCTAAGTTGCATCTTACTTTTCTTACTTACAATAAAATGCTGCTCTCTGATTATGAAGATTCATACTCCTTAGTATAAATGGTAAAGAATCATTTGTTTTCTCAGTTGGTCATTTCACTTTCAAAAGTATTTAAGAGGCAATTTTTTTAAGGGTGATATTTCAAGGTCAACACTTTCCGTGCTTTCTAATTCATTGTATTTGTATCATTCTTCAAAGATCCTTCATATTCATTATCTTTTTAAGCATGAGAGAATTGGGCTGTCATTTTTAGTTCTCATATGACACATGAATACACTGAGAGATTAAGTGAACTGTCTCTAGAGCATACGTCTGGCTATCTAGAATGTAATAATTATAAAGGGAGGGGATCTTTTTTATTAGGGTTGGGGGAAACGTCTGTTTTATTCACTGATATTTCTAATGCTTAGAAGAGTGCCTGACACATAGTAGGTGTCAATAAACATTCGTTGACTCAATAAATGAATGAATCTAATTCGTGACAGAGCTGGGTCTAGAATTCTCTACTCCCTCAGCCATTGCTCCTTTAGTGCTGACAAGAGTTGTTCTATGTTCTCAAGCGCCCCACATTTCCTTTGTCGTTTCTGGATGCACCTGTGGTTGGGTTTGTGAGGTGAGGCCAATGAGCTTTCCTAGTGAGGTGCCACTGGCACCCTCGCCTCACAGCGACACAGGGGAGGGAAGCAGGGGGTCTGTGGAGGTTATTCCTGAGAGACTAAAGCTGCTGCCCCCGATTTGCCAAGGACGCCAGTGAGGAAGGCCCGCCTGTCCCGCCGCCCGGGCACTGGCCTTACTTTGTCGCCGGAGTGGACCAGGGCTCTGGAGAAGGCCTGGGCCAGCGGCTGGGCGGGGCTGTCCGAGGCTCCCACCTCGCGGTCCCCGCCTGGCGGCCGGCGGCTGCGGCAGAAGGCGGGGCGGTCGTGCTCCCCCTCCCGGACACTGCGGCGGTGGCAGCGCCAGCCACGCCGCGGCCGCCCACGGGCTCGCGGAGTCGGGCGGGACCTGCGCTGGGCGGGAAGGAGGGGCCGGGGCGGGGCTGCTGCGCTGGGAGCCGGGTGGGGGCGCCGCTCTCAGTCTGGGGCGGGCGCTCGGGCTGCGCGGGCTCTAGGCAGCAGCAGCAGCAGCAGCAGCATCCTCTCTTCCTTTATTTCCCTTCCGCTTCTTTCTCTTCCTTCTCCTTCTTTTTCCCCCCCTCCCCTTCTTCCCCTAACCCTTCCACCCCTCTCCTTCTTCTCCGGAGGGCGCTAAGTCCGTGAGCGGTGGCAGTTGCGACCGCGGGTGCATCCAGTTTCTGCGCCCAGGTAAGAGACCGTCCCCACCTCTGGCTGTATGTAGGGCGCCTCTCCTTTTGCCTCGGTCTCTGAGTAGAAAGAGATGAGAATGGGGAGGGGTTGTGTCTCGTCCTCTAGGACTCGCAGCAGGCAGTCTGGGAGTTGGCCGAGTGGCCAGCCGTACACCTGGCGGAAGATTCGGGCCTGTCCTCTCCAGGTGTCACTGCGGAGCAGGGGGCCGGACGCTACTGGTACCTGAGCCCTGGCTTCGTAGAAGAGCGAGTGACCTTGTTAGGTACCACTTTGAAACGACTGAAAACTTACGCCAGGTTAGAATACGTGTTTCGAAAGCCAGTATTACCTGAGCTGTGGAAAGAAGGGGAGTGGATTCTACAAAGATAGTGGAAAATAGGAAATCGAGGTAGGGGATTTTTTTGTTCATTCAGCTGCAGAAAACTGCACACTGCCAAGTGAGTGAGTGAGGGAAGCCTTGCCCATTTCAAATCATGTTTCTCTGTAACTGCTTCAGAAACGGCTGGGAGAGGAGGACTGGTATTTATAATTGTAGGAAAATGAAAAATCAATGTCTGGTGGTGTTGGAGGGCGGGGCACGAAGAAATGAGTCTGGTTGAGCTTCCACTCAGTCGTTTTTCTTTTTAAACGATGGGGGTGGACCTCTGATCTACAGTACATCTATTCTTTTCTTCTTTTTCTTTTTAAAAGGCTTTTTTGGTGGAGAGAGGAGGACTGCAGTGCTGGCTGCCTTCCTTCCCCCACCTCGTCTTTTGTTTAAGGATGGAAATTTCAAGAAAGAGTGTGTGGGGGGCTAGGAGTGGGGAGCTGTATATTTGGGTGTGTATAGGGGGAGGTGTAGTAAAGGGAATGGAGTCAGAAAAAAAATCCTTGAAAACTGGAAATTAATGTTATTCTGCCTGGCATCGGGGCTTCAGGATTTTGTCAGAAAATAAAAAGCTTTCCTTAGCAACAAACCCATTTGTGACAATTGCTGTGTGCCATCTGTCCTAAGCCCTTAGCACAATGCTTCCAGGACGTAGACCCTTTAAAACTGAGTCCGGTGTAAAGGGTTTTTGTTTAAATGACTAAGCACACAAGTATGCTCACAAATGTATAATACACTATATACATGTTACACAAGGAAATAGGTACTTAAGAGACTGCTTTTTAAAATTGTATTTGAGGGTTTGGAAATTATGTTGTGAATAAAATCTGTAGTGCAAAACAAAAAAATATTGTTGGGTGGCATATAATTTTGGGTGTCAGGCAAAGGGATTGATGACTGTTGGTAAGGAACTAATTTAAATGTTAAAGATATAATTTATTTTAAAATGATCAGTCTAGAAAAGGAAATGATTGCAAACTGAAATTGAGGTTTGCAGCCACAGTGAGGCGATGGAGAACAAAGCCTTTTATGTGAGCCACATTATGCAAAATGTCCCATGCATGAGCTGCAGGTACCAGCCCAGTTCAAAAGCATAGTTCTTTCACTATGTCATTTCACTGTGGACAATTATAATTTTTTTTGGCAGTCAAATAGATTGAATAAATAGAAGCCCTTTAAAATGCTTTTAATTTTATGCCCAAGGAAAAGATTACAGCCTTCCATCAGAATATAACACAAAACAGCCCTTTAACCGGGCAATAGGTGTCTGTATTTTGGTAGAAATCCTTATGAATTTGCAAATCATGGATGTTCCAAAAGCCCCAGCCCCATGCACACAAAGAACCCTTCCTTCAAGAAAAAAGACATTTTTTTCATTCAGTAAGGATTATTGTATTTGTGTATGTGTGTTTATGTTGATTTCCTGGTAATTTCATCTGATTATCATAGATGTATATCTGCATTCATGATTTGTATATTATCAGAGCCATTGTGGCTTTAGGATCAGTGGTACATGCTGTTTATCTGTGGTTTACTTAATTTTAATTTTTCATATTTTATAGTTTGCTACAATATTATTTAATGTCCAAAGTTTTCTTTTTTTAAACCATAAGTAGAAAATTGCTTAACACACATCTGAAGATCTAAGTAATTTAAAAATAGAGCTACCTTTTATAAAATAATATTTAGTTATATTAATTTTTATTTTATTTGTTTATCTCCTCTCTTTTTCCCCCCCCCTTTTTTTTTTATCAAATAACCTGTTTCTTTATGGCTGCTTTAGTCTTCTATACTGCCATAGCAGGGCCGGTGTTTTCAAGAATTTTGAATTTAGGATTGTTCATTCTCTGCAGCACCTCTCAGGATGACTTGTTTACAGCACCTTCTCAGGGAGGAGAGAGGGAAAGAATGTGCTGAAAGAGCATGACCCAGTGAAACTAGCACAGCCATTACCTCATCCTAGTAGGTACTTCAGATTCATTGAGAGCGCAGGCATCCTCTCAGTGGAAACCAAACGCCAGGAGCACACCCATCTGAGGGCAAAAGCCTTTCTCTTCCCATAGCAGCCTCTACTAATGTTGTTCCACTGAGGTTAAAGGGATATTTTCTCTTTTATGTATTCCTTTTCAGGGATCTTGAACTTGGTTAGAAATATGTAGCCAGAAATGAAACTTGGCACAGAATCCTCTAAGCCTGAAGGAATAATCTCATTCCTTTACCCCTTTTGGTTTAAACCAGTTCACAAATTTTCTAAACATCAGAAGGGAAAAGGAAGAAAAATGTCGGTGTATTTTTGTGTATTTTCATATCACACACACATATTTTGTATTGAATTTTACTAGCAGTTAGACAACAGACTGGACATGCTTTTAACAAATATAGTTGCATTGTTGGCATTTTAAAAAATCATTATTACATTTGCTTATAGGACAATAGGTGCATCCTTCAGTGATTCATTGATGTCCATGTGAGACTGACCATATGAAACTGACTTGGGGATTTTAGTATTCAAGTTGGTAACTCTGATTATTGAATCTTTTCAATACTTAATTTCCTCTTAACAGATTAAGATAAAGAATCTGAAATAACAGTTACAGTAGAAGATAACACCACCCCCAGATCAATACTATCCTCCTTAATGCTAAAAGTAGTCACTTTAGGTAAGTCATTGGTAAATGCAAGAACCTGAAGGTAACAGTTTTGAAACAATCTCAATTTTTTTCTCTCTGTTATAGATTAGTTAAAGATGCTAATAAACTCTTTGAGTCATATCTGATTCTCTCAGATATATCTAGTCTTTTTGCTACTTTAATTATCTCCTTACTATTGCCATTACCTTTATCTACTCAATCTAGACCTTTTCATGTAAGGGCCATATTTTGATCATTTCACCATATTTTCCCTCCCTTCACATCATTCGTTTTAATTTGATATTTGGATGTTAGACTTACTGTTCTCTAGCTATTTTGGTTTCAGTAATGTTACTCTCTTGATACAAATTTGGCCTTTATTTTTCATTAAGGAGAGCACTTATTACCATTTATGTATTTATTCATTATGAGAAACAACTTTTGATATTCTCAGTTTTCAATTGCAGAAAATGATTCTAGGTACCAAAAGCAGTTAAAAGGCTGCAAATTAATATGTAGTACACACAGTCTGTATGGAGGTTTGGGTGGGTGGGTGGGTGGGTGTATAGGAAGATGTGGAATGAAAGCAAATTCTCAGCTATTAAAAGCTGTCCATGTAGGGTAGAGATGAGCCTTTTTGTCTAAGAGGGTGAAGAAGGAATAAATGTTTTGTTTTTCTGTTTCAACATATTTTGTCCCCATCCCTCCCCTGTCATGTCTTTGAACTAAGGCCATGGTGCTTCCTTATAAAAATTATACTGTATGTTTATTGGAAGGAGTTTTACAGTGAATTAGGTGAATTCAGAATTTTAAAATGATGTGAACACAATTAGATGAATTTGTATGAAAAACACTTTGAATCTAATCTTTGATCTTTCCTGTTCAAGACATAAACTTTCCTTTGAATGGTAGTACTTTAACTGTAACACATTTTACTTAAACATTTCAGTAAAATTCTATGGAAAGTTAGACAAAATAAAGAGCTCAGGATCCTCTTTCAGTCTATTGTTAAGTTTATATTGTGGAAGTTGGGGAAAGTTTTAGACAATTTGTTTTCCCTTAAAACACACACCAGAGGGAGCAAATTTCTTTTTTCTTTTTTTTTTTGCTTTTTGTTATGTTAATGAGCAAATAATTTACTTTTAAGGTCACATACCTTGACTTTTTTCTTTCCTTCTTTTTTGTCTTCTTTCTTTCCATTCTCCCCTTTCCCTTTTCTTCTTTTCTTCTTTACTTAGATTGCTCCTTCCTTTCAGTTTGTATTGGCAAAATAAACGTTGGTCTTTAGAAAATGAAATTATAGCCTGATATTCTTATTGAAATTTATTTTTCAATATATTTATATTTCTCATTTAACATGAAGTTTTATGCCAACCTCTCCTCCTTCTCAAGGCTCCATCCCTATCTTGGTCCTTTCTTTGAACTTGGCTTTTATATCCCCTAGGCTTCAACAGTTTTTTCCTTGTATACCAATCTTTCATAACGCTTTGTACCTCACAAAGTCCTTTAAAAATCAGAAAGAAAAGTTGCTACCCTATTTCTCTCCATTAGTTTGTATCCAAGTTTATTCAGGTTCCCTTAGGTTATAGGTAGTTGCTTACCTCAATGTGTCCTCATTAGCCTTCTTTGAATTACTTCAAAGACATTTTCAGACAAAAATAATACATGTATACAACGAATTTTTTTAAATAAAAAATTTGGCTAGCCAACTGACTTTTTATTATTTTGTTCATCAGACACTATAAAACATGGTTCAACTATTTTTTTTAACTTAACTAGTAAAGTTACTATGTGTCAGGCAGTCCATTGTCTTTATGTTAGTTAACTAATTCCACTAATGTATACCTATTAAGTGGAGTATGAACTACTCTATGAGCAATCAGTAAATGTTGAACTAAATTAATTTAATTTTAAGTAAAATATTCCTAATTACATTTCTCTGTATAGCATCATCATTAGCCATCTTAATCTACCTCAAAAATGACCATAAAATACAGTACTTGAATATCATGAGTATATTTCATCGCTTAACTGTCCAGGTCCTTTACAGTTAAAGCAAACTCACAAGTAAATATACAAACTGACTCTATTTGAGACAAAACAATCATTTCAATATGAACCCTTTACATTTATTTAAGTAGTAATGGATTTTAGGTGGCTACTACGTTGCATTATAACAATTTAAAAGTGACAACACTGTGTTGTTAATGCATGGTGCTGAAATTATATAATGAATTGGCATGAGAAAGTGTTTGTCAATTTTAGAATGAATAATATGGTATCATTTTGATTGGTATTAAGGGAATTAAATAATGCTCAGCTTTGACATTTTACTATTTTATTTGAGTATTGTACCTCTCAAATTTGTAATTTACTCTTCCCTTAAGAGTTTTACCTTTTTGAGCAAAATAATGTATTAAACAATAGGCTGCCTATTTTTTATTGTTGTTTATATGATGCACTACGTCCTTTTGGCCCACTTTGAAAAACAAGCAAAAAAGTTTTTAGGATTCAGTTATTCATTCTTTTTATCTTAATAGGTCATCTAGTATAGTCAGGAAAATATTTGATTCTTTAATTTGCTACATAAACTTATTTATTGTTTAAACAAAATTTTTAATCTGTAGCATACAATTTCTTTACTTAGTGGATGAGAACATGGAATTATAATACTTGTAACAACTTCTCAGCCTGCTAATTTTGTCCACCTGGTGTTTCACAAGGGCTAACATGATGGTGGCAGTGGTGCTATTTGTGTGTTTGTGTGTAATTACTTTCTAAGATAGAGTTAGACTTTTATATATTTGCTTTTTTCATAGGTGAAATCAATTATTATGCAATCAGTTGATTCCACATGAGAACAATTGGTATTAAATACAATTTAATAGGGAAAACAATGACCAAGTATTTATTAATGAAATCAAATTAGATTAATATTAAAGTATCGCTGTATTTTTCTGTTTGGATTAAGATAGTCCAGATTCCATTGTTCATTATTGAAATCAAATGGTAAAGCTAAATCTTGTGCTCAAAATTAAAGCATCTCCATGTTGATCAAAATGTCCTAAGTTGGAATACTGGCTACTTAAATGTATCTTTTAAGAAGTTCAGGTGACACTGCTTTTACATGGAAAATGCCCTTTATCTTCACTTAAACATCAGAAACCAGGACTGATGGAACTTTTAAGAATTTCGCTGCTAGGAAAACATAAAATATTAAGCATCTACTGAAACCTGAATCTTTTATAAAACAACCAAGTGACTATGATCTAGGATTTATTTAAAAGATCTTTGGCCACTGTATCTCAGACTAAAGTTTTGCCTCATTATTATAGAGCACTGAGTGGCCTTTGGTGAAACTGAACAGTTTTTTTCATTTGTTTAAGTTCTTATAGCTTTAAAACTCAGTCACGAATTTCATGCTTTTTTCTTCTTTTGTCTTCAGTAGCACCATATTGAGAGTGGTCAATATCAAAATTGGCAGTATGAAGCTTTGTACAATCCTGGACATTCTTACTGCCTTATTTAGTCCCTTCCCAAATGGTATCATGAGGGTATTAATAGGAATCCAAAGTTCTCCATTAAAAAAATGGTATTTAAAATGATAAGCTGATTTTTTAATAAAATCTTTTTATTCCTAACATATTTATGATTTATGTAATGGAATAGCCTTTTGTAGCCGTGTTAATTACTGGACTTAGAAGGACTGTGTGTTTACATATCTGGAAATATTTAAAATGCTATTAAATGCATTCTTTTTATAATTAGTTAATTATTTTTTACATTTACAAATGAGAGTTACAAATATATTCTTTATTTCTGTGCCTCTGCCCCATCACTGAAGAGGCATCAATTCTCAAGACTTGCTATTTATATATGAATTAGAGGATGTTTGGTGGGGAAAAGAGACTATCAAGAGCAAATGTTGTGAACCTGTGGAGTACATGTAAGTAAACTGGGACAGTGACCATTTCAGTGACTTTCCTTATCTAGTTAGTAGGGGAAGCAGGCCTGAGACTCAGTAATTCAGGCTTAAACTCAGTGCTTGGTAAGAGGTGTCACTGAAGACTCATCTCATTCTGACTGCCATTCCCAATTCTGAGTATATTTCTGTTCTCTGAGCTGAGGGTGGAGTGAGGTGGCAGTCATACCTGCCCAACTTTGTGACTCAACTATGACTTTCACATGGATATAAAAGAGGGAGGGGCTTGGAATTCTAGGGTCATTCCAACCAGCTACATGCCAGCTACACTACTGTAAGCACTGAGACTAAATCTGATCCAGGAAACACTTACAAAGCTACTGCTCCAGGGCCATTCCTGTGGTTTGGATCTCTCAGGATAGTAGTTTAAACTCTGGGGATGTGTGCCCAGACTTGGAAAGCCAATGAACTTTTCTGTGAGCTTGAACTATCCATACTGATGCCTCCAGACTGATTTGAATCTGTGTTTAAACTTGGCTCAACATATAAGGGGAATCCAACAAAAATAGGTAGGTTGAAACTTTTTTCTCATCTGTAATGCCATTAAATTTTCTTAAAATTGCTTTCCTTTTGCGTTTCCCCCGGATTTAACATTTTTAGCTAAGAGGAAGTGAGCTAGAAAGGCTGTGGGCCTCTGCGTTTGTGCCTGTTTTCCACTTACCTTCCTACTCTTATGTGCCTTCCTGTTTCTCTGCCTACAGTGCTCTATCCCTCTTGGTGGTGGTTGTTGTTGTTGTTTGTTTTTTCCAAGACTGCATATTAAATAAGAATTGGGTGTTGCTGTGGTTCCTGTGTTCAGCAGAGCTTCACCTGCACTCATGCTACTTAAGCTTTATGGAATCTTTAGTTGACAAATACTTGAAAGCCATGAAAAGCATCTTAAAGGAAAGAAATTAAGTAGAAATTGTGCTTAAATATTAAGGAGAAACATATTCCTGGTCACTGAAAACTGAAACCATACCACTATTGGGAGAGTGAAATAATTCTAATGCCACCGTTCTGTTAGAAAATTCCGTGTAGTATGTCTTAATTCTCTAGATGAACATGTCTAAACATCCATCAGAATCAGAGTGACTGTTTTATCACTGAGTAGATAGAACAGAGTTTCTTATAATTTCCATATACATTGATGAAAAATGGGTTGTGCATATTGTCTTCCTCTAAAGTGTCTTTATGTGGTACCGGGAATAAAACCACCTTAATTGTATATCAAGAGTCAACATATATAAATGCAGATCTCTTAAAGTAAGATATTTCATACTCTTCTTAGTTTATTTTGTTTGGTGGTCTGAAATTTAAATAATCTGTAAAGAATTAAGATAATGCCTTTTAGAACATGATGTTCTTACTTGGGAGGGATTCACTGTCTCTTCTATTTGAATATCAGGCTAGTGTGTCCTTTCTTAGATCATAGCCCATGGTTCATTCATTTATTTATTTAACACATGGTTATTGGGTTCCTAATATTTAGCAGGCACTTTTCTGAATGTGGAGAATATCAGAAGAAACCACATAAATTCCTGTCCTCATGGAGCTAACATTCTAGCAGCAGGAGATAGACATTAACAAGTAAAATAATAAATAAACATTTCAGACACAAATACATGCTGTAGGGAATATACAATAAATATATATAATAGAGCTTGTCTGTGGTGGGATAGGCTGCCTTTGGAGGCATGAGTGATGAGAAGTAGCCAGCCATAGTAGAACCCAGAGGAAAAGCTTTCAAGTGAGAGAGAATAGGCTCAAAGTAGGAAGAAGTTTGGTATATTTGGAAAACAGAAAGACCAATGGCACTGGAGTCCAACAGACATGGTAGAGGATACTGGGACACTTAGCTCAGAACAGAAGGCAGGTACCAGGCCACATTGGTCCTTTTGACCCCGATAAGGAGTTTGTCTTTTATTTAACTTGCACTGCACTGTAATTTTTGAGGTTAAAAGCAGAATTTTTTAAGAATCTCATAAAAGCTTTCAAAGATTAATTATATCTTCTAAATCCCTGTAGATATATCTGTATCTTATTTGCTAATGTGTTAAATCACAAGAGAGAAATAATTTAGAAAATCAAAAATCAATGGTGGAAACAAGTAGACTTTTGGTAAGCTGTTCTTTTTTTTTTTTTTTTCAGAGGAATAGGTTATTTATATGATCTCAAAGTATTATCCTACA
>NW_026652276.1:32332415-32553308 GCF_009828535.3 Hylobates moloch | reverse complement strand
ATACACACACATATATATACATATATGTGTACATACATATATATATATATATAGACACTGGCCTTGGAAAATAAAGCAAAAGAACAAAGATTAATTTCTATTTAATTCCTTCTAATTTCTAGGCCTTAATGGAAATGGACTTCATGACTTCACAGAATAAGTTAGTAAACACTTTTTGAAAATCAGTTATATGTATGTATATGTATGTTAACAAATTGTCTTTCAGAAGATTACAAACACATTCTTGTTAGATATTTATTTCTAATTTTTAAAATTTTCATTAAGACGTATTAATATTTTTATAGTTAATGTACTGTGGTAGGGATTGGCAAGTTATTTTATCAAAGGGCCAGAGAGAAAATTTTTAGGCTTTGTGGGCCATGTATTGTCTCTATTACAATTACTCAGCTCTGCTGTTGTAGCAAGAAAGAAGCCACAAACAATAAACAGTTCTTATCATGCTCCAATAAAATTTTATTACTAAAAACAAGTGACAGTCCCATTTGCCCTTCAGACTGTATTTTGTCAACCCCTGGCATATGTTGTCATGGTTGAACATGAATCCAGAAAATGGCTTTGAAATTATAAAAACCATACTGTTAAAAGATAACAAATAAATGAAGACTATATGAAGACGATAGTTAATATATTTCCCTTTATGAAGTCCCATGGATGGAATCTTTAGATTTCTCTCAAATCAGAGCATGTTAGATACTGGGGACTCTTTCCTAAGCCACTAGCTTGGTTTTGGAATCAGTGTTTGTGACATTGATTGTGTCTCCATTTTTTTCTTGGCTTCTAGTTATCTCAGAATAAAATCGTGTCCCCCTTCAAGTAACTGTGTAGAATCTTTAGTAGACATTTCATACACTAACATTTTCATGCATCATTTTCTTATGATTTGTCTTTATCCTAATTTTGTTGAATGTTTTTATTAAAAGGTAAAATGTAAATCAAACTACATTCTGTATTTTCATCAGAGATCTACTTTTAATGAAAGTCTGTGACCAGAACAATATTCACTTTTCAGAAAGAAAAGATGGCATGGCCTTTCAATCATATTGTACTATCAAATTAGGACAGATTGCATTGTTCTTGTTCAGTTTTCACAGTTGAAATCATTTTCTCAAAAATAAATTATAACGTGTTCGTGAATATGCTGTCGGAGGACATTTGTTAAATCTGTTACCCTTGTACTTAAAAAAAAATGGGGTGGATTTGTTTCTTCTGAACCTTTCACTGTTTGTTATCACAAATGTCTTTTAAACAGCTTTTCAACCCTCTCAACTTTAGTGGTCCTGGTAGGAAGATGCTAAGACCCAGATATTTTGTCTTATAAGTGCATGGTCATGAAAATATTCTGAGAATTAGAATTTAGATATGTAAGCACTATTCTGTCTCTCTCCAGAATGCCTCATGAGGTTTTCTCATTCAAACTGAAATCTGGGACTTACAGTATAACTGTGAATTTTGATTTTGTTTTGTTTTACATATTCTCATGTGAAATTGCAGTGTTGCCTTCTAATTTTGATAATAGGTAGATATTGTGGATACATTGGAATTAGAATTAAATAATTGGCCTAATTTTAACTGTCCTATTAAATCAATAGTGAGATTGTTTGACTCTTCGAGAAATGACATGATGGGCAAGAGAGCTCCTCGTGTGACCATTAGCCTGAAAACAAAAAGTTACTAATTAGCTGCGACTTGATAATGATTCTTAGACATAATCAATGGGAGTGTCAAGGGAAATGGCAATATTCTTCTTTAAAAGTTAAGAAAAATAGAAGAATACTATACAAAAATACATGATAGAAAGTTCTTGGTTGTCAGATAGTTAGTAGTTTGTTCCCCCTTATCAGGACTTGTCTTTGAGATAAGTCGTTCCCCTGTAATCATCTTGCATTGTTTAGAGTCACAGAGAATTAGATATGTAACAAGTTGCATTTCAACCAGATGTGGAACATAGACAACACCTTGAGTGATGAGCCATAGGTATAGTCAGAACCAGATTTCAACAAATATTATTGCCTAGGTGCAATTGCAAAGAAAGTACAATAGGCATGAGACTGTACTATTGTTATGGTAGTGAAATATATAAAGTATCTCAAATATTAGCAAGAGGTTAGATTAAGCTAAGTTAGTCAAAATGAAAAGATGGTGTTGTACTTTGCTAAAGTGAGTTCAATTTTATTTTCCTATGGCAAAGAAAAAAATTCATATTTTATTATAGAGATCAGATACTTATGGAAACAGTCTGTAGATAAGGATGTAGATGTAAATGGGGTATGAATATTTAACCTTGAGAATATTATTTTTATTATTTTAAAATAATTATTTCAAGGTAAAAATTGCTTAGGGTTCCTGTATTATGCTGGGTTATTTTTTGCATTACAAAATATTTCAAAAACATAAGAGCAGCCACTGGAAACTTTGTGATGAATTAAATATTCATGACTTTATATCTTGTGATTAAAACATAGTTTATTGTGTAAATAACTCCATCGATTTTATTCAGTATACTTTTTCTGGGAATATAATTAGGAAAAGACGTTGAACAATTGCAGTTGCCTTTCTCAAAATATTATGCACCTTCTTAAACCTGCAGAGAAGGTTCTATATGTCTATGGAGAATCTACTCTTACCATTGAGCTGAGGAGCCCTGGTTTAGGCCAAGGCACATCTGGAAAATGCTTCTCCTTAGAAAAATACTATTGGCTTAAACAGAGTGGCACCACTTATTCATGCCATTTCTGGACTCATGTCAGCATCCTCAGGATGGAATGAAAAGTAACCTTATGATGACACAGCTCTCTGGTGGTCAGTTTTGCTGTTACGTATCATCTTCATAAAATCTAGGTATACATATATTCAAAACACAGACAATATTTCAAATTTTGGGATAACTATATTATTATTTATAATATAATCTAATAATAGAATAAAATAGACCTCCTGTTGGAAAAATCCATACCAACTCTAATAAAAGTTTCATTTTGCTCTTAAAAATAACATACTGATTTTTATTCGGTTGCCATTTAACTGCATAAAAATTTGTAAGTTAAACATTTGAAGTTATACAAGAACAGTGTAATGCCTCCTCATTGATGGTATATAAATAAAGTTTCTTCTCTATTTCTGAGGTTGGAGAGAATAAAATGGAGAACAAAGAGGGGTATCATATGGTGATCGCTTTGTGTAACTCCAGTTTGGCTGAATGCTGTTATTTCTGTGTACCCACATTGCTGCTCTGTTTTGTCATTTATAGGATTATACATTTGATTACCTAATTCCATGACTACATGTGATTGCTAACGTCCACATTTATTAATACCTATACTTCTTCGAACAAGATGCCTAATATATGTGTGTGTATAAACGTGTACATATATATAATTTACAAAGGACAACTTTGCATAGACTCATAAAGGAAGTGCTGAAAAAAAATCTAAGTTGAAACTAAACTATGACTTTCTTGGCCCTGGTTTCAGTATTTTTAAGGTGAGGATAGTTACTAAAGATCTCTTGAGTTTTTTGTTTTATTTTTGCTTACATCTAAGAATCTGGAAGTCAAATTAAGGCTATCTTTTAGGGCAAAGACTTACTGTTTCTCAGGAAGTGAGAGAGAGTGAACAAAATACTCTATATGCCACAATTATAGCTCCATAGAAAAAGGCAATGTCAACAGGTTTACCATACATAAGAGATGCTGATCACTTATCGGTCACATTAGCCATTAGAGAACGGTCAGAAAGTAAGCAACCGTCACCCTTTATAAAATTGTATAAAGTTTATAAAATTTTAAGTCGATGTTACATTATCCCAGTGCTTGGTACTGGGATATACAACATGAATAGATATAGACAAAGCACTGAATTTATCTGGAGGAGAATGTAAATCAAATAACATCTTACTGACCCTTATTTATTTTATGGTTTTATTGTCCACACAATAACTTTAAAAAACATGATAAGTTACAAACTGTTCTATTACACTGTTTAGATTTATCACTCTATATCATTGTATAGGCCACATAATTTTTATGGAATAGTTCACTTTTTAAATATTTATCCTTGAAACATTCACTAATTTCAGTTTTGAAGTAGTGTACAAGACACCATAGTCACTACATAATTTTTGTTTCCTTGTTTGTATAGTATCTGCAATATTTTATTCTCTTATTCACTATGATATCCCAGTTGTGTCTATGAAGGGAATGATCAATAAGTATTTTTGAGTAAATGAATGAATAGTTTTAGCGACACAAGCTTAACATCCCAAAAGATTTAACAAAACTTGTTTCATCCTATACCAAAAAGGAAATGGTGACTACTTTTGGAGAAAATAAGATTTGAAAGAATCAACACTGTCTGTTTCTCTTAAAAAGAAAAAGAAACCTCATTCATTTGTCTAAAATATCCAATTTTTGCCTTTGACACAGAAATTCTTATAACATCGCCCTCTTATTGAGTCCTTGAGAAAGTCATTTGACCCTCTAGGCCTTAGTTTTCTAATAAAGTAAGGGGATAAATTTGTCTCCAAGACTGCTTCTGTTTCATGGTTAATTGGAAGAACATTACATTAATTCACACTTTTACACAAATCAGTCATCTTAGCTACCTGTTTGCTCAACAAAGACTGCAGTGGTTGGAATGCTGAACAGGTAAGTGTTTTTGGTTTGTTTGTTTTAATTAGGGAAATCTGAATGTTGTAAAGAAAGGTTGGAATTATAAGGCACCTTTCAGAGGAAACAAATCTATCCATAGTGAACACTTACTTTATATTCAGCAAGTGTTTATTAAGAACAGTTTCCTACTGCGATGAGCCATGTTAGCAGTACAAAGTAAAAGACAATCCCACATCCCTGCCCTCCTGAAGCCTGTTACCCAGTTGAAGTCAGCCACCTCACATCCTTTTGGCAACTAAACAGACTATAAATAAATGCTTATCATATCACTAATTTACATTTTTAAAAGTCCTTGGGGGAGGAAACATACATGTGATACACTTAAATAAGAGCCCAGTCGTAATTATAGTTGTGTGCTAAAATCATTTATGGTCATGTATAAAAATGATGATTCTAATACATAACCATGTAAATAACGATACAAGTAATCAGAGCTGCTGGAAAGATGAGACTGAGACAAAGCTTTGGGAAAAGATACAACTTTACATTCTTTGTAGATTATATTCACCCTTCCCATAGGTGGTGTGGATTTTTAAAAGAATAAAAAATCTTTTTGAAAAAAAATAATTTGCAATAGAAAGGAAACAAGGTTGTTTTTCTTCACTAATGTGCATAATACCACATTTTATTTCTTTGGGCAGTTAAGTCTTAAAACAATTCATCAGGCATATGGATAAAACATTACTCATAAATCCTTTAAATTTTTTGTTATATACAGATGATCTACAAATGTCTATTTAAATTCTCTGAGAATGTCTTCCACTTCAAATGTAAGTCCTTTGGAGGACTTGATTCTTTGGAAAAGAAGGGAAAAAGGAGGTATCCCCAAAGGATTTATTGTACTGCTTTTCGAAGTGGAGGCCAGCTGTTTTTGGAACTAGAATTAAAATGTAAATTATCAAAGGGAAATAATGAGAGCCATTCCTTTTAAACAATGCCCAGTGCAATCAGAGTAAGAAAAGGATTTAGGGAGATTTCCTACTATGCACAAGTCACGAATGATGAAGTGAAAGGCTGGGAGGGAAGTGATTTGCAAGGAACTAAGTGAACACAACCCACTGATTGTCTAGGACACTTAGAAGTTGAATTAATCGAGAAACAGACCTTCAGTTCTGTTGGGCCTGAATCCAAATCACAAGGTAACTGTGCATGGAACTTAGGAAGTCACTACATTAGTACTATAGCGGGACTGTAAATGGAACTACAGTGCTGGCATGAGTTGCATTTCAATTCATGTGGTTTTTGAATCAAAACAGAGGTCTTTTAGCACAATGCAGTCAGTCAGTGCCACATGGGAACAAAACAGAAAGATTATACATGTTTCCTCAGGATCGTCTATATTAATTATTGGACAAACACCCATAAAAGCTTTTAAATTTGAGGATTTTCACAAATAAATTAGTTTTTATTATGTTTTTCTACAAATTTAAGTGCTTCAGAAAGGCCCAAATGTTCTAACCAGGGCTACATACATAGAGTATACTCATTTAACTATTTCTATTAAGTCCTAATATTTAATGTCAATCAGATGTCATAGTTATGTGATGAGGAAATATAATGTTGATGAGGAAAGGAAAAATGTAGATATATTGATTTGTAATTGGTTTTTACACAAGTAAACCACTAAGTTGAGGGAGCAAAATAACTTTAACCTTAAAAATTTGGGGGGTCTAGGGGCCCCCAAGACATTGATCAATGATTTTGCCTTTTTGTATGGGCTGGTGAACAATTTCTATAGTGTCCAAATGACTAAAGATCAGATTGCAGTTAATGACTGAAATAATAAGGGATTTTATTAGCAAATAAATGTTTAATTTTCAGCTTAAATTTTGGCATTATCTCCTCATCCTCTACCTCCAGTATTTTATTAAGGTCCCTGACTCTTCTTTCTGTTTACACTTTCACTGGATGATCTTTTCCATTGTCCAATATTTAACAACCATTTGTATTCTGACTACTTCCTAATCTGTATCTCCAGTTTGGTAATCTTCCTTGAGAGTCAGGCTCATATATCCAACTGCCTGCCAGGTGGCTTCACTGGTGTTCTGCAGGCACCTGAAACTCAACATGTTCATAATGAAACTTATTTCAACATCCACCCTTACATTCCTCTTAGAGTCCCCATTTTAGGTCATGGAACTATTCCAAGTCAGAAATGAAAAGACATCCTAGACTCCTAAATATATATTTCTTTCAAATTTTTCTCCTTTCATCTCTATTGTCACTGAATTTGTTTTTCACCTTTCATCTGAAATATAGCATTTGATTTTCTTGCCTCCAAACTTTTCCCATTAAATTCGCTATTTATATGAGCCAGCGTAATTGATCTTTCTTAACTGCATATTTAACCAAATCACTCCTCTGTTTAAAATCTTTCCTCCAGTATTAATATAGCATATAAAACCATGCAAATCTGGAAGCATGCTATCTCTTCAATCTTACTTTCAGCCACTCCCTTCCTGTATTTTTGGCCTCAGAAATACCAATCTACTGTAGTCTCCACACATTACTTGCTCTGTTCTTCCCATTATAGGTTTTTTTTTTTCTCCTTGGCTAGCTGCTTTTAATCTTTCAAAACCAGCTCAGTTTTTGTATTTCTATCCCACTGGCTATTTATACTTCTTGCAGGAAGTAACCATAATATTCATTTTTGTAAATCCAGTTTCTAGCAGAGTGCCTGGCATATACTATGTACTGAATAATTATTTGTATAATCAAACGACAGTGCAGGTTCACAGTTCTGTTTAGCTTTTGCTAGTGATTACTTTGATTAAATTGGTGCTTGTCTACTGCACTGTTTCCTTCTACAGAGCTAGCATCAGTCAAATGCTTTAGTATAACAAATATTTTTATCATACTTCTTGATGTATGCTACCAGTCTCTTCAACACCCACTCCCAAAAAACACTTGTTCCATTATTACACCCTATCCTGGTTAAACTAAAGACTCAACCTCAGTTTCTTCACTTCGGCCATGGGGATAGTTTATTTTCCAAAGTTTTGTGAGAGTTAACTGATGGAGAGCTTATGTGAACATGGAAGCATGGTGTCAGGCACACATCATTGGAGTTGAGTAAATATTCAGTGAATTTTCATGAAACCTGAAGACTCAACATTTTCTAAAATGTTTCAACACTGTCATTGGAAAATAAAGATGATGAACAGCTGCTCATGGGAAAGAGGTGAGCTAAAACTTTAATCTACTAGAGGAGGCTACTATGGGGCTCGGTTTCCACACTTGTCATCACTTTGGATTCTTTACACTCAGCAAACCTCCAAGCAAAACCAGTTTTAGGAATATATTATTCAAGTACTGAGAAAGAATTTTAACATTTCCTTTGTATAATAGTTAAGTATTTTGTTTCAATTTTAGAGATTTTCATAAGGTCAACAGAGATGCCTGTATGCTTGAAATCTATATTGTTTTGCTCAGGTTAATTTAATTTAGTGACAATAAATGATTTACCAAGCACATTAACCATTAACACCAGCAAAGTAGTCAGAAGTTTAAGACATCTGTCTCAAGTTAATGCAGGAAATTAGAACCCCCATGTTTAATTCTTTCTTGGGGACTAAAATTTGAAATGTATGTGTCTCTCTAGTTCAATATTTCTTGTCTTTGCCCAAGGATTAATTATATTACTCAGTCTCAATGAATAAGGAAATTAATAATTCATGCCTAAATATTACATAAGTGAACATTTTTGTTGTACTAATTAGAATCTTGTAATTAAAAGTCTTGTATGACAAGTACGTGGGACTGTCGGCTGAAATAACCATACATTCCAATTAGATTCAGTAAGTCAGTATCATGTATGGGGAGAAAGCCTATTTGTCTAAAATTAGAACCTGGGCTGGGCTGATATTTTGAATCAAAATCTGAAGTGAATTTTGGTTGCAGTTTAGTAAAATTACTTTAAGATATTTTGCCAGAGGGAAAATGAAAATTAAAGTAAAATTCAAACCTCATTGTAGTAATTACTAAAGGAGTATGTAAGTTAATTGTTTAACTTGAAATTTAATTATAATGACTATTTTTATTTTTCAAACTGAGTCTTCGCTGAAGCTTAGTTTGCTATTCAATCATGTATTCTTTGAGGAAATTTGAAAGACACTTGATTTCTTGATTAAAAGTTCTTATCGGGAGCAATTTTTAAAAATAGTATATTTTTAAAATTTTAAAGTACTTTATAAAATCTCACACTTTCAAAAAGAAATATTTGATTGTCACATATAAAAAAGCTTAAGTCAAGCTTTTTTGTGATGGTGTGTTACCATCACTACTCTGACAGACATGGTTTTTTTTGTTTGTTTGAATGCTACATTGTTTTTGCCCGATTCTATAATCAATAAATTTCCTAAGGACTATTTAGTTGTAATTCTCTTGAAATTAAAAAATAATATATATGGATCACTCAGATTTTGATTTAGAATCAATGAGAATATTCATATTGTGATAACTTAACACATAAGTATCTAATTAGCTCCAAAACGGCTTCCACATTTAAGTAATATTAAAAATTGCTAACAAAGCCTAATCCTATTCAAATACTTCTAATGGGCAATAGGGACACTACAGTTATTTTGCCTTCATGCTCTCAAGAGAGAGGTTTACGTTCACCTTTATTTTTGTAAACTGACTCCATGATATGCACAATGTCATTCTCTGTTGAGGTAATGGTGAAAGTGAATATCACTGAAAGCAAAAGCTACATTATAATTATTATGCAGAATAGATTGACAAGAGTATGGTTTCAGTGTTTGGGTTTTCTTAAAACCCTAAAGCTATGTGGCACAGGTTTTTCAGCAGAGAAGTTGCAACACATTTAAAACATATAGCCAGAAATGTGGGTGGAGACAAGAAAAGTTGGTGCTCTTGTTTCTTATGGAAAAGCAAAAATCACTCAGAACACAAGATCCTTCTGGGCACATAAATAATCTGTATTAAGAGTAAGATGTCATTTTTATGTAACATCTTAACTATGGTGACTTATTAAATATGATCAAGAAAATCATGTTCTACCAACAGGACTGAACTTGAGACTAACAATCAGAAGCATTGGCAAACCATTCGAACACCCACATCTTCCAAGAAAATTACTCATAATAGCAATTTGCATTGAGGTATTAGGCAGCATGTTTTAATATGTGGACTCAGACTCAGCAAGAAAATATAGCAGTTCTTTTCTTTTTGTCCACAGACCATAAAACATACCATAACCTAAATGAACAAAAAGCCACATGTTTTTTGACAATCAAAACCTAAGTACCTACACTTCCTGTCCATTATAGAATACCATAAAAAAATCAATGTTCCATCACAAGATTTATCTGCAAGAACCCAAACAATAGGTATTAAAAAGAAAATATTTGGATTTTGGGGGTAGTTGTTTAAAATTGTTCAATTTAATGCCATAATATGGTCATAAGCTTGATGTGTTTTCAGAAAAAAAAGTAAAATTATTTAAGAAAAGTGTCAGTTTTCATATAGTTTCTTACTTTTTTTAATCAATCATATTTCTATTGACTAGTAAACCTCAAACACATACATTGCTAAATGTGGTTCTGGCTTATCATACCTGGTTTCTTTGGAGACATATAGACCTTTAGTCAACAATTTGACTGTAGTTATGTCCAGAGTTCTGCCCTGGAGTTTTTCCTTCTTTGACCTAGCTTTAATATTGCATTGTATATTTCATCCTTTCCATTGAAAAAGAAAGATCCCAAGAGTAGCTTGCATGTATTTTTCACCCTCCAAACCCCGACATCACCAATCTCAGTTCTGGAAAAAAATAGAACCACTGCATTAAATTACTTTGGAAAAGTTGGGTATTTAATGACTAAAAATGAAACAGACTGTACATTTTAAAATATAGAAAATTTTTGATTTAGAGGCTTAACCTAGAACTGCCTAGATATGAATGAGCCAAGGAAAAAAAAATTATGGTAATACCAAAAGCATTTAAAATTACATTATTAAAATAGGTGGAGGGAAATGAGGTTCCAGCTGACTTTTCTCCCCACCCCATTTTGAATAAGTACATCTTGTTTTCTCAAATCATGGGAGGTTTTCTTTAAATTTTAATTGTGAAACCAATAATAGTAGGAGGGTGTGAAGTAGAAGGCTGTTTGAAAGAAAGAATCCTACTGCTGTGTTTAAATAGAGTACCTTTGGCCCTCTATTGAGATTTAATTGACCCATCCAAGTTCAAAATTAAAGAGTGGTATTAGTTTTCCAAAACTTCAGAGGTTTGACAGTGTCACTTCAATAGCAGATATTTTCCCAGATACTACCTACCTAGGTAATGTAGGTATTTCAAGATTACCTAGGACCTCTAAGGCCAACCTTTTTTTCTGGTAAAGCTGCAGCTTGCCACAACCCACATCTTGATTTTTCTTTCTGGAGCTAATATATAAGTAGATAACTAAAAGCAGTAAAGCACTAGAGTAACTCGTTCTTCTTCCAGACAGAAGTTCTACATGGACATGGAATTGTGGCCTTCTTTGGTGCCTGGACTAAAACATCCTTTTTGTTCAGCCCCAAGTGACATTTCATTAAATTGATCATGAACTTTCTATTTTATAAAAATGTGGCTTTTTAGTGGCTCACAAGTCTGCAGGCTTGATTTTAGGAAAGAGGCCACTTTCATAGAACTACCAAATATTATCCTACCTTGAACTGCTGACCTTTTGCTAGCCATATCTTCTAAACTACCTGTTGTGGATCATATTGGTCTGTTTGGGCTCAGAATTTCACCTTTAAGGTTTTGCTAGGGATAAAATGTAATATGTTATATAACCCCAGGCTACTGAAATCTCCTTTGCTAGCACCTTGGTAGCAACTCTCTCATTCATATGGAGAAATTCTTACTAAAAATTTGAGTAGCCGTCAAAAGAAACGATAGCATTTTGTTTAGAGGATCTTAAGAGACAGCCTCACATGCTGATGGAGCGGGTAGTCATGATGAGGGTATCAATTCTTGATACTATCCTCAGTGATTTTGCTAACCCCAAGGATCCCTTAGCAGATCATTATTCAAGCCAGTGTCAGGTTGTTTCCCAATTCTCTAAGCTTGAGACCTGTACTATCAATACTTCCAAATAAGAGACTATCAGTTATGTCCTAGTCACTCAGAGAATAGTGGAAGATAACTCCATGCCCTAGCTAAAAAAGACACATCAAGGACTGCAAAGTTCAGTAGAGAGCTCATCAGCTCTATTGTAAGTGGTTAACTCATAACTGAAAATTCTGCTTTTAAAGCAGCCCTTCCCAAAGTATGTTCCCTGGACTAAGAGTATCGGCCTCACTTGAAAACGTGTTAGAAATGTAAATTCTACTTCATATTTACTATGTTTAACAAGCCATCTGGTGATTCAGATGCACACGAAAGTTTTGAAAGCACAACCTTAATATGTAGTATCATCCTTCACCATGTAATATACAACAAGTAGAAGAAAAATCTACTGTCCTACAACAGCATTGCTCCAGGGTAATTCAATGAGGCATTGAACCTGAAAGATGATCCAAATAAAGATGTCTATTGTTGAAATTTGGGCAACATGTATAAATATGTAAAACATAAAATTGCTCTCATATAACCACTTGAGGTTGGGAGATAGGTAGCTGTTATAACCATGAAAAGACCATTTCAGTAGTTTTTCCCCTCCTGTTGACCATAAAACTGGCAGCCAATCTTCTTGCATGCTCCCCAAACCAGAATTATTAATAATTAACTGCTTCCCAAGGATTAACAGAGGAACATACCTGGACCACATACTAGGACTAAAGAGTCTTCACTTGGTTGTGTTAATTTCTTGTAGCTGCCATAAGAAATTATCACAAACTTGGTGCTTTAAAGCAATAGAAATGTGTTCTCTTACAGTTCTGGAGGCCAGGGCTCTGAAATTAAGGTATTGGCAGGATGGTGGTCCCTATAGAGGTTCCAAGGAAGATCCCATTCCTTGCCTCTTCTAATTTCTATTAGCTGTTGATGCTTCTTGGTTTGTGGCTACATCACTCCAGTCTTTGCCTCCTTTTTCACATGGACTTTTCTTTTGTCTCTCAAATCTCCTGTGTGTGTCTCTTATAAAAGGTTGCTTGTCACTGGGTTTCAGGCCCGTCAGATCCAGGGTCTCTACATCTCAAGATCTTTAATTTATACCTGTAAAAAACCTTTTTCCAAATAAGGTAACATTCACGGGTTCTGGGAATTAAAGCATGGACATATCTTTTGGGGGGGCCACCATTTAACCACCATACCATGTGGTAGCCACCTGCATACTTATGGTACTTATGGCCACAGTTTTTAGACTAGAGAGATATGGGGGACTCTGTAACTAAAGCCTGCTTTTATAATGTCATTATTAGAGTCCCATAACTAACCAGGGTAAGTCTTATACGTGCTTCTATTAGGTCTTCCCTGACTTGGCACATGATTTTTCTCTAGTCATTAGAATACGGAGCTTCCAAGTTCAGCACCTTGGTCTAAAGAGGCAATGGAAGACTCAACCATTAGGTTATACGTTCCACAGTCTTATTTAGCACTGTATCACCTAGCACACTGGCTGGACCGTAGTAGGTGCTTAGCACTTTTTAAAAAAAAATTAAAGAAGGAACAATAGAATCAAAAAATTGTTTCAGGCCCAACAGACACAGGCAGTCAGGGAAGGAACAAACTGTCACGCTCCTTATTCCAGAACTACAAAAATACTTTACAGGGACTGCTTAAGAAAACTGGATGTTTAGAGAATGCCTTTCCCTCTCCTTCCATGTCCGTAGTCTATACCAATTATCTCAAAACCTTTTCATGACATACCTATTGCTAAAACAGTATTGAACATACTGCCTAAAATGCATAGTAATTTATTATACTTTTAATAGTTATGTAGTTCAGAACTTGTTATATATGTATAATATAAAATTGAAATTAAAAAGAGCAAATTAAGCATAAAATAAAGAATAATTTCAAATATCTTGCAAATCACAATGGCTTAATATCTCAAAGAAAAATGTAATTTGAGTGAGTTTCATCATTAATGATATTGGATATAAAGGTATATTGCAAGTAGTCTTGATGATTTCCAGTTTCTTTGTCTGACTTCTCATCAGATCTGAATAGGCTTTCATTGTGTATGTCTGAAAATATTTTGTATTGAAGGTTAGTGACACTTTTTATTGCTGTGTGTTGCAGGAGTATACTTGTATTATCAGTATTATCCTCCATTTGTCCTTTATGCATAGGGAATTTTTTAAGTCACTTATCTTTTCAATTTTCTTTTATTCTATTTTATTTTATTTATTTATTTGAGACAGAGTTTCACTCTTGTAGCCCAGGCTGGAGTGCAGTGGCGCAATCTCATGTCACTGCAACCTCCGCCTCCCAGGTTCAAGTGATTCTCCTGCCTCAGTCTCCGGAGTAGCTGGGACTACAGACATGTATCACCACGCCCAGCTAATTTTTGTATTTTTAGTAGAGATGGGGTTTCACCATGTTGCCCAGGCTGGTCTTGAACTCCCGACCTCAAGTGATCCACCTGCCTCGGCCTCCCAAAGTGCTGGGATTATAGGCGTGAGCCACCGTGCACAGCCAACTTATATCTCTTTTTAACAGATTATTAAACTTCACATCCACTGGCCAAGGCACACATAAACAGTCACACATGTAATAAGCCAAGAGCAATGAACAAAAGGAACCTTTTCTTACTCTCTTTATTAAGAGCCATCCAGTCATCACTTGGCCTCAGTAACAAGTTGCTTTTGACTTATAGGCCAAGTGAAGTCTCCCGTGTCAATTTACAGATTAGTAATATTTCATTCCAGTTATTCTTAGGGAAGAATTAAAAATATAATTTCTAATATCTGCTTCCTACACTTCAATATAAATCACATATTTTTACTGCATCACTTAGTACTTGAATCTAAAACTCTTCATTATTTGCTTTTGTTCAAGTATATTTATATGCTCCTCAGAATGTCTGTAATGAAGATGGGGTTCATGTCTTACACTTCTTCAGTATCTTCTATATCATCCAAGAGTATCTTGTAAAAAGTTAATGCTCAAAAATACTATGTGATTAAGGACTGTAGCTCATTGGAAAGTCTGACTTCTCTATAACTTTTTCATTACATATATTTAATAAATCAGAGAAAAATAGAAATCACCTCAGTGTAGCTTATTAAAATGGGCAGTATAGTATATAATATCAAAAAAAGAATGAGATTAGAAACTGTAAGCTACTGCAGAATTGTAATTAGAATTATATAATTATTAGAATTTCTAATTCTATAATCATTAGACTTCTAAGTTATGAAATAATTTGTTTTTGGTTTTTTTTTCCCAAGCCATTAGCAAGTTTGTGTTTTATTCCTTATTTCTTCTGCTGGGTATGTAAAGACTATCTGCTAACCTGGTAACCTGAGGAATGTAATCCAAATCCACATGCATTGAATCTGAACAATTGAGTTATTTATCCTCTGATACTGATATAAGATACACCTAGATACAGAAGGTTCTATAACATGAAGTTGGACCACGTTTAGGGAAAAAATGTATAAAAGATAATCTTCATTTGCTCATCACACCCATCCACTCTCCACCTTTCTCTACCCTGGTGAGGCGGTGAGTGTGACCCTCAGCATCTGCCCATCAGGCTGCTGCTCCTCTGGCTTCCTGTTGGATTCAGACAATTGGGAGCAAGAATAGGTGATCAGCAGGTGAGAAAGGAGCAAGGCCAGCTCTTTATTTCCCCCTTCCCTCCATGCCCTGCTGCTAAGATTCCCACAGTGTCTGTGCCTCCCAGGTAAGTAGTTCAGGCCCCCTTTCCCGGCAGTAGCTATGGTGGGGTCTGTTTACACTGTTCCCTCCCCTTGCTCCCATGGCTCCGAGGTGGTAACGGTTTTCTACTTTTCTAGCCCTGGCTGTTGCAATATCCCTCCTTGGTTTCCGTAACCTTATCCATACATAGCTCTTTATGAGGGATCCCTTCATCAAAAGCCCACTTTTCTAATTGGAGCCTGACACATACACATACTAAACAGGGCTTTAGTGTTTAATACAGATATTCAGCAAACTTGCTGCTGGGTGTATGTAGGCACGGCTGTAGGAGACTAAAAATAGCTCTGTCTGCAGCATTGTTTTTTCTTTTGAAATTCTAAGCTCCATTTTGGGGGACTCAGTAAGGACTTTATCTTTAGGTGCCAGCTTTTCTCTTGCAACCTAATCCTCTCTCTACTCTCACAAAGAACCTGATATTGGTCACCAGTTACCCTTGTTACTGACCACACAGTATTTTAAAATTGATGAATTTTAGAGAGGCACACCTCAGCCTAGAACTCTGTTTTTCAACTTTCTCTCTTTTCAATAAAAAGATTGTATTGATTGGTAATGCAATTTTAGAAAGCACCAAGTTCATGTAGAACTAATTGAGGACCCAAAAGAACACCTTGAAATCGAAATAGGCTGTTTGCAAGTCTAGCCTTGAGAATAAACCATATCATTTCTTTGAGGTTAGGAGTGTGAAAGGGTATGAAGTGACAGTCTAGGTATTTTTCTCCTTTACAGATGGATCTGTGATCTCTACAAGTAGACAGAGTAGGGGTTGACCTATATGCAAATACTAAAGACCTATTTCTAGGAGCTATTTGGTTTCAGCAGCTTCTTCAAGGATGTAAAACCCACTGTCATCCAGTCCCCTGGCAGGTCCTTCTCTCTAGAAAGGCATTCTATCAGGAACTCTCCTCTTTCCTGTTGAGCATAGATCAGTTTCCTTTCATCTAAACACCTCTGAATACATTTTGCATTTTTTCACATACCTAGAAAAAAATCATGGTATTTTAGCACCCCTTTATGGTATCCTGAGGCATATCATATCCCTAGGCATCCCATTTTCTTTTTGCGTCTGATAATGACAGGGCGAACAAAGTACATCTTTTGAATGAAATTTCATCAATTGGATTAGAATAAAACCATATTAAAGGATGGATCCACATTTTAGAATTCTGGATAGCAATATATTTGGTACTTCCAGCATACAGTCCCATCTCTTACAATGCTTCTCTTCCCTTCAGTTTTTAGCCTGCATACATACCTCAGTACCAGCCAATGGCTCTTTATGCAATCTGAAACATGCAGAGAAGTAGAGGGGACTGGTTTTAATATCTTACCTTAACACCTTTGCTGCAATCTTATAGCATTCTTTTATTTAACAATCAAAAGGATACTCTTAATTGGTCACAGTTGTCTCTATAACACTGTTGATCTTTTATATATATAAATAATTTATACCTATCAATTTTTTTCTTCTTCATTGTAAAAGAAATTGGAAATATTTAGCTTTAATCTTTTGTTTTTGCTCAAAGTTCTTATATTTCAATCCTGCAATTTTATTTCTTTCTCTTTCTGTTTTGTCCTGCATGTCTGTATTTTAAGTGTAGGGTAGCCAAAAAGTGATTTCTGTGGCTTATATGAAAACACAGTTCATACAGTGTGCCTTATGGTCTTTGTGATTAATACCCTGTTATTCCATCTCAGAATGACAAAATAATTGTAGTAATGTTGTTGTTCCCTTGATGAGCTATCTGAACCCCTGGATATTTCTCTGCTTTAATGATGCATGATCAGCCATTATCTATCTTGTATTTTCTTTGTTTAAGAAATTAATGACAAACTGGCCATGATAGTAACAGTTTGGCATTTTGCTTGGCAAATTCATTCCTACATAAGTTGAATTTCATGTGTTAAAAAGAAAGCTTTCTTCCCCACTTAAGAAATAAAATATCAGATTCTACCCACTTAATGTGAAAGTACTTTAAGATTGGAATGTACAGTTTTAATACACAACAATGCAACATAACAACTTAAAAGGGCTGGAAGAGGATTAACATTACATATATATATATATACCTCTGACTGTTACTGTTTATATTTTTTCCTAAAAATTAAAGCCTAAATGATCCCAAACATTTATATGTGCCCATTTTATCCTTCCATATAAAAAGATTACATAATATTCTCTTAGTAACTAAAATTCTTGTTTAGAATTTTTTTATCAATAAATTTTTTTTTAACCAAAGGATCCCCTATTCTTTCTTTACATAGATGGGGTGTCATATCAAGTGATATTTCTCACATGAGTCACTATCTTAATGTGGACATGATTAGGGTACACAGATGGCACTATACGATAACCTTTCTACTGGACTAAAAAATATAGAGGACAGGCTGGGCGTGGTGGCTCACGCCTGTAATCCCAGCAGTTTGGGAGGCCGAGATGGGTGGATCACGAGGTCAGGAGATCGAAACCACCCTGGCTAACACAGTGAAACCCCGTCTCTACGAAAAATACAAAAAATTAGCCGGATGTGGTGGCGGGCACCTGTAGTCCCAGCTACTCGGGAGGCTGAGGCAGGAGAATGGCATGAACCCAGGAGGCGGAGCTTGCAGTGAGCCGAGATTGCGCCCCTGCACTCCAGCCAGGGCAACAAAGTGAGACTCTGTCTTAAAAAAAAAAAAAAATAGAGGACAAATTTTAATGCAATTAGCTCAGCCCAGGAGATTATGAAAAAGCTCAATTCTAAAATAAGAAAAAAGGAATCATTCTTCTTTCTGGTGTAAGGCAGGATTGTTCAACCAAAGCTAATATGTTAGGAAATCATCAATATATTCACTGAATGCTGAATATATAAAGAGAGAGATGGAGTCTCACTCTGTCACCCAGGCTAGACTGCAGTGGCACGATCTCTGCTCATTGCAACCTCTGCCTCCTGAGTTCAAGCAATTCTCCCTCCCTCAGCCTCCCGAGTAGCTGGGATTACAGGCACCCACCACCATGCCCGGCTAGTTTTTGTATTTTTTAGTAGAGATGGGGTTTCACCATGTTGGCCAGGCTGGTCATGAACTCCTGACCTCAAGTGATCCACCTGCCTTGGCCTCTCAAAGTGCTGGGATTACAGGCACGAGCCACTGCACCTGTCCTGAATACTGAGTATCTTAATAAATTCCACTGCATAGCAAACTAAAAGAGTCTTTTAAAATATAGAATACATAATCATATGTAGTTGCATTATTATGTAAATATATAATAGCAAATATTTGTGTACTTGACTAAGGGTTAAACATGTGCATTGCACTCTTTGTGTGTGTGTGTGTGTGTGTGTGTAATCATTTACTCTGTCTTAGTCGACTTTGGCTGCCATAACAAAATACTATAGATTGTGTGTCTTAAACAGCAGACATTTATTTCTCACAGTTGTGGAGGCTAGAAAGTCCAATAACAAGGTGCCAGCAGATTCAGTTCCTGGTAAAGACTGTCTTCCTGGACTGTAGACAGCCGTCTTCTTGCTGTATCCCCACATGGTGGAGAAAGGGGGAGAGCAAGCTCTCTGTTCTCTTCTTATAAGGGCACTAATCACATCATGAGGACCTCACCCTGATTAACCTCATCTAAGCCCAATTATCTCCGAAAGGCCCCATCTCCAAATACCATCACATTGAGGGTTAGGTCTCCAACATATACACCTTGTGGGGACATAATTTAATCCCTAGTGTTTTCCTTATAACAATCTTATTAAATAGGTACCATTATCAACCTTACTTTACAAATGAAGAAACTTACATGAGGAGATGATAGATAATCTGTCCAAGGTCACACAGATAGTAAGTAGTAAAGTTAGAATTTTATTTTTTGATCTTATTTTGTCTTTATGAACAATCACATTTTAAAGGCACATTAAAATATAATAGATTAACAAGTGGTTTTATCTCTGAAATTGCTCCAGCTCTGTGCTATTATTGTCAAAGCTGGCCTCTACTCAATATAACCAGAGTGAAAGGTGGAAGTGTACTATTGTTTCATATTTATCATCCCTTGTAATGATCCTCAAATGTTCAAAATATGGATGCATCTTTAGGAAGATTTCCTGACACAGTTCAAAAATTATTAGCATGAAGTACTTGTATAAAATGCAGAGCATTAATAAAAAACATGGCTTCATATTCTTAATATATGTAGAGCTGGATGACTGTGATATATAAGTAAATTTTTTAAGGTTTCTAGTAATATTTTAAAAAGCCACCTTGTAATCCTGGTCCTGAGGAATGGATGTCTTGCTTGTGGTGATTTAGAATAACTGGATTCTCATTCTTAAGGTATTAATTATTCACTTGGCTCTACACCTTACTGACCCACATTATCCTTGCGAGTTACTGCCATTCTACTACTACTACCACCATTACTGTGAGTGGTTTTTTGGATTTTCTAAGTGCCAGGCATATTATTAAGCATGATATCTACACTATTTCATGTAATCCTCAGAATGATCTTGTTAGGTCAATGTACCCCAGTTTTATTGACAACTCCTTATGACCCAAGGTCAAAACCTCTGCATCTTTGATCTAAAGCAGCCATAAAAAGAAGTGACAATCACTGATACTCCCTGGCATCTTATCACACTTGTGCCTTTGAGTAATTTTTTAAACGAACCTTATCATGTGGTAAGGTACATCCGAGGTGCTAAATGGTGAATCCTATCACTTTCAGGAATCTGAAACGATTTATAAGATCTTCCAGTGCATCCTTAGGAATTATAATCTCAAACCAAGAAGATTGGTTTTCTGCTTATAGTATTAAAAATATCAGGTCTGGGAGGGACTTTAGATGTCACTGTTCTAAACCTTCATTTTACTAATGGGGAAACTGAGGCCCATTGAATGAAGCAGCCAGTTTAAGGTAATGTACTGCATTTGTGGTATAATGAAGAACCATCATTTTACTACTCAGGCCTCTTGCTCTGAAACCAGTATGGGTCCTAGTGAATCTATGTTAGATATGAGAAAGAATGGTGGAAGCACAAAGGCTGCAAACTGAGTCTGTATCTGTGATTAGGGAAAGCCTGCAAAGATACCAAGACATATAGGCCATGTGGGAGGGAGGAAGAAAAGAGCCAATGACAAACTAGGAGTAGCTCTACTTTCTCTGTTTTGTTTATTGCACTTGTCCTTGATCCCTCAAAGAGGAAGTGTTGTGGTCATTGTTGTTCACTGTGATCACATGTTAACAAGTAGAGGCCACAAGTTACCTGTTTACTTCCTTAGGTCAGACATTAGCCTATAAAACAGTGTGCCTTCTTCATATGAAATGCTTAGCTCACAATAGCATGTTATAAATTGCAAACTCCATGTAAGTCACATTCAAGAATTGGGAGTTGGGATAAAGAACAATCTTCATCTTTGTGTCATAGTATTTGTTATAGATAAATTGTCATCATTGTAGGAATCTTAGGGAAGTAAATTGGTGGCCCACTTCAACACACACACATGTACACACACACACACACACAAACACATGCATAGATCAAAAGAAATCAGGTAGATCACTTTAAGGAGAACTCCATTCCACTTACAGGTAATCATTTTAATCACAGTTAATATTTAGGTAGTGTTTTACTGTATAAAATGTGTTTCAATAACATTATCTCATTGAACATTGCAAGCTGTTTTGAGGTGGTTTTGAGGTGGTAGTTATTTCTTTGTTGGTTTTACAGATGAAGATATTAAGAATCGTGAAGGGTGTGAATGGTTTGGCTATGGCAGCTACCCAGATGAGCTTTTGGATGGATATTGGCTCATCTTTTCTGCACTTTCACTGAGTCTGGCAAAATCTTCCTAAATTACCCACCACCTAGTCTGGAGAGGTACCTGTTGACCTATGTATCTTATCTTGGGAGCAGTGAACCAGCCGCTAGAAAATGACTGCATACATGCACAAGTGCATCCTACGTTATTGCCCATTTTTGGAAGCAGGAATGATACAGTACAAAAATGGAGGCCTAAGGAAGTTCATTCAGTTTAGATTTTTTGTGTGAATGGGATGCTTTGGTATGGTAGAAAGAATATTCAATTGGTGGTCATATAATGAAACTCTGAACTGCAACTCTTATGAGTTCTGTGACCTGAGCATGTAGCTTATTCTCTCTGAGCGTCAAATTCCTCATCCATTAAAAGAGGACAGGGATATCCACTGTATGTACTTCATAGGATTGTTGGAATGACTAAACTCTATGCATCACATGAAAGTTCTCTGAAAATGGGAGGATACATGAGAAGTGTTCTAGAGATAGGGACATGGAGATGGGGGATTATAGCCCAGGTTGTGTCCTATTAGTGTAGATACCTGAGTTTCATTGCCATCTTTGCCTTTCCTTCTTAAGTTAGGATGATCCAAAGTGAACCACAAACCATGGGCCACAATATGCTACTGCCCTTCTCAACCACTCAAATGAATTGCAGCTGTAAAGGAAGATATCTCCATGCTGTGTTTTTATCTTGATTTTGTTGGGACTTCCAAATTTTTTTGTTGTTAAATTTTAAAAGGCTGCACTATGTTTGCAGTATTGATTATTAGTGTGTCCTGAGCATTGGGATAATAATATAAATAAGTAGGTATTTTTTTTTTTTTACTTTGGCAGAACTCTCTGCTGCTAAAATGCCAGAAATCCCATTTAATAAAGTAGAATCATTGTAAAAGGCTTGGCTATACTCCCAGAACAGGAGATTCCCCAGTGAGAAACCACCTGTTAGTAAAGTCTTCATTACACTGTTTGGAGTCACAGAAGAATGTAAATTATCCAGAGCAAGCAACACAGAGGGTCTGGAGGGAAATTACCTCCTCCCTAACAACTCAAAGACTGTATAGTTGTACCACTATTATATGAGTGGATGCATTCCAACTATACCCTTTGTAACTAAAACTTTTTAAAAAGGAACTGTTCTAGGGATAGGGACATGGAGGCAGAAATAATATCGAGAGCAAAGGAAACAGGAAAACTGAGATTAAGATTAACGCCAACCAAAATATGGTCCACGCAATGTAATTAAGTAACTAGAACTCATTCACAGTAAGAGGTCAGGCTGCCTATTGAGAGATAGTTGCGATTGGCTAAAGGGGATGGTCACTGTGTTTGAATGATAAAGCAACTGGGGGTTTAGGGAAAGTGAAGATATTTTGGATTTTCTCCAGCATCTGTGTTGTTTACCTCTAACCACAATAATAATTCATATGGGTAGAGCTCAGTATTTCCAAACCTGAATCACACAGGCTGCCTCCTGCCCATCAGAAGTCCCATAGAGGTGTTTGAGGCATACGATGCTCCCTCCACCTGCCTGAGAAGCAGTGAAGGATACTGTTTAAGAGCATATGGTCTAGAGTAACTTTGTGTAAGTGCTCTAAGCTCCCTATATCTTAGTCTCTTCATATGTCAAGCAGAGATGATACTTATATGTAGCTTATAGGGCTGTTGGGAAGATCGCATAATTTTTAATACATGTAAAGTGCTTAGAAAGGTGTTATCTGACAAATAATCATTGAGCAAAGTTGAATGATAAGGAAATATAGATCAAGCTATTCCTATTTGTGAAATTCATTTTACCTCTTAAGACATTTTAATTTTTTCCCTAGTATTCTGGTTCTTTCATGCCCAGGATATATAGTGTATTAATTAAGAGAATGAGTTATGTAGTCCAACTGCTTGTGTTTAAATTATGGCTCCACTCTTTATTAGCTCTAATCTTGGGTAAATTATTTAACATCTCATGCCTGTGTTTTCTCATCTGTAAAATGGAGCTAATACCATTCATATGGTTTTGAGGTTGAATAGTGAGTCAATGAAGTGAGACATGGAAAGCCCTAGAACAATGCCTGGCACATCTTAAGCGCTTGTCCAGTGCTAGCTGTCATCATCATTATTATTATTTTCTCTGGAACTTACTTTTTCTCCATAACTGGGACCACTAGATACTCCCTTAAAATCTACCCCTTTCCTAATATTCAAGACGAAGCCTGGCCTAAAGTTAAAGATCCAGGAAAACAACTCTAAGTCTGTCTTGGCAGTGCATCATCCCATTCTGCCCTCCAGGCAGATTCAGATCTTGGTGTCTAGCTCTCATATGTGGGTTTCTACTGTAATTCTTTTGTCCTGATTTCTTTTTTTTTTTTTTTATTATACTTTAGGTTTTAGGGTACATGTGCACAATGTGCAGGTTTGTTACATATGTATCCATGTGCCATGTTGATTTCCTGCACCCATTAGCTCGTCATTTAGCATTAGGTATATCTCCTAATGCTGTCCCCGCACCCCCCCCACCCCCCACCCCACAACAGTACCCGGAATGTGATGTTCCCCTTCCTGTGTCCATGAGTTCTCATTGTTCAATTCCCACCTATGAGTGAGAACATGCGGTGTTTGGTTTTTTGTCCTTGCGATAGTTTACTGAGAATGATGTTTTCCAGTTTCATCCATGTCCCTACAAAGGACACGAACTCATCATTTTTTATGGCTGCATAGTATTCCATGGTGTATATGTGCCACATTTTCTTAATCCAGTCTATTGTTGTTGGACATTTGGGTTGGTTCCAAGTCTTTGCTATTGTGAATAGTGCCGCAATAAACATATGTGTGCATGTGTCTTTATAGCAGCATGATTTATACTCCTTTGGGTATATACCCAGTAATGGGATGGCTGGGTCAAATGGTATTTCTAGTTCTAGATCCCTGAGGAATCGCCACACTGACTTCCACAATGGTTGAACTAGTTTACAGTCCCACCAACAGTGTAAAAGTGTTCCTATTTCTCCACATCCTCTCCAGCACCTGTTGTTTCCTGATTTGTTAATGATGGCCATTCTAACTGGTGTGAGATGGTGTCTCACTGTGGTTTTGATTTGCATTTCTCTGATGGCCAGTGATGATGAGCATTTCTTCATGTGTTTTCTGGCTGCATAAATGTCTTCTTTTGAGAAGTGTCTGTTCATGTCCTCTGCCCACTTTTTGATGGGGTTGTTTGTTTTTTTCTTGTAAATTTGTTTGAGTTCATTGTAGATTCTGGATATTAGCCCTTTGTCAGATGAGTAGGTTGCAAAAATTTTCTCCCATTCTGTAGGTTGCCTGTTCACTCTGATGGTAGTTTCTTTTGCTGTGCAGAAGCTCTTTAGTTTAATGAGATCCCATTTGTCAATTTTGGCTTTTGTTGGCATTGCTTTTGGTGTTTTAGACATGAAGTCCTTGCCCACGCCTATGGCCTGAATGGTATTGCCTAGGTTTTCTTGTAGGATTTTAATGGTTTTAGGTCTAACATTTAAGTCTTTAATCCATCTTGAATTAATTTTTGTATAAGGTGTAAGGAAGGGATCCAGTTTCAGCTTTCTACATATGGCTAGCCAGTTTTCCCAGCACCATTTATTAAATAGGGAATCCTTTCCCTATTTCTTGTTTTTGTCAGGTTTGTCAAAGATCAAATAGTTGTAGATACGCGGCATCATTTCTGAGGGCTCTGTTCTGTTCCATTGATCTATATCTCTGTTGTGGTACCAGTACCATGCTGTTTTGGTTACTGTAGCCTTGTAGTATAGTTTGAAGTCAGGTAGCGTGATGCCTCCAGCTTTGTTCTTTTCGCTTAGGATTGACTTGGCAATGCGGGCTCTTTTTTGGTTCCATATGAACTTTAAAGTAGTTTTTTCCAATTCTGTGAAGAAAGTCATTGGTAGCTTGATGGGGATGGCATTGAATCTATAAATTACTTTGGGCAGTATGGCCATTTTCACGATATTGATTCTTCCAACCCATGAGCATGGAATGTTCTTCCATTTGTTTGTATCCTCTTTGATTTCATTGAACAGTGGTTTGTAGTTCTCCTTGAAGAGGTCCTTCACATCCCTTGTAAGTTGGATTCCTAGGTATTTTATTCTCTTTGAAGCAATTGTGAATGGGAATTCACTCATGATTTGGCTCTCTGTTTGTCTGTGATTGGTGTACAAGAATGCTTGTGATTTTTGTACATTGATTTTGTATCCTGAGACTTTGCTGAAGTTGCTAATCAGCTTAAGGAGATTTTGGGCTGAGACAGTGGGATTTTCTAGATATACAATCATGTCATCTGCAAACAGGGACAGTTTGACTTCCTCTTTTCCTAATTGAATACCCTTTATTTCCTTCTCCTGCCTGATTGCTCTGGCCAGAACTTCCAGCACTATGTTGAATAGGAGCGGTGAGAGAGGGCATCCCTGTCTTGTGCCAGTTTTCAGAGGGAATGCTTCCAGTTTTTGCCCACTCAGTATGATATTGGCTGTGGGTTTGTCGTATATAGCTCTTATTATTTTGAGATACGTCCCATCAATACCTAATTTATTGAGAGTTTTTAGCATGAAGGGTTGTTGAATTTTGTCAAAAGCCTTTTCTGCATCTATTGAGATAATCATGTGGTTTTTGTCTTTGGTTCTGTTTATATGTTGGATTACATTTGTTGATTTGCGTATGTTGAACCAGCCTTGCATCCCAGGGATGAAGCCCACTTGATCATGGTGTATAAGCTTTTTGATGTGCTGCTGGATTCGGTTTGCCAGTATTTTATTGAGGATTTTTGCATCAATGTTCATCAAGGATATTGGTCTAAAATTCTCTTTTTTGGTTGTGTCTCTGCCTGGCTTTGGTATCAGGATGATGCTGGCTTCATAAAATGTGTTAGGGAGGATTCCCTCTTTTTCTATCGATTGGAATAGTTTCAGAAGGAATGGTACCAGTTCCTCCTTGTACCTCTGGTAGAATTCGGCTGTGAATCCATCAGGTCCTGGACTCTTTTTGGTTGGTAAGCTATTGATTATTGCCACAATTTCAGAACCTGTTATTGGTCTATTCAGAGATTCGACTTCTTCCTGATTTAGTCTTGGGAGGGTGTATTTGTCGAGGAATTTATCCATTTCTTCTAGATTTTCTAGTTTATTTGCATAGAGGTGTTTGTAGTATTCTCTGATGGTAGATTTTATTTCTGTGGGATCGGTGGTGATATCCCCTTTTTCATTTTTTATTGCATCTATTTGATTCTTCTCTCTTTTCTTCTTTATTAGTCTTGCTAGCGGTCTATCAATTTTGTTGATCTTCTCAAAAAACCAGCTCCTGGATTCATTAATTTTTTGAAGGGTTTTTTGTGTCTCTATTTCCTTCAGTTCTGCTCTGATTTTAGTTATTTCTAGCCTTCTGCTAGCTTTTGAATGTGTTTGCTCTTGCTTTTCTAGTTCTTTTAATTGTGATGTTAGGGTGTCAATTTTGGATCTTTCCTGTTTTCTCTTGTGGGCATTTAGTGCTATAAATTTCCCTCTACACACTGCTTTGAATGTGTCCCAGAGATTCTGGTAGGTTGTGTCTTTGTTCTCATTGGTTTCAAAGAACATCTTTATTTCTGCCTTCATTTCATTATGTACCCAATAGTCATTCAGGAGCAGGTTGTTCAGTTTCCATGTAGTTGAGCAGTTTTGAGTGAGTTTCTTAATCCTGAGTTCTAGTTTGATTGCACTGTGGTCTGAGAGACAGTTTGTTATAATTTCTGTTCTTTTACATTTGCTGAGGAGAGCTTTACTTCCAACTATGTGGTCAATTTTGGAATAGGTGTGGTGTGGTGCTGAAAAAGTTGAAATGAATGAAAAAATGTTAAGGGCAGCCAGAGAGAAAGGTCGGATTACCCACAAAGGGAAGCCCATCAGGCTAACAGCTGATCTCTCCGCAGAAACTCTACAAGCCAGAAGAGAGTGGGGGCCGATATTCAACATTCTTAAAGAAAAGAATTTTCAACCCAGAATTTCCTATCCAGCCAAACTAAGCTTCATAAGTGAAGGAGAAATAAAATACTTTACAGACAAGCAAACGCTGAGTGATTTTGTCACCACCAGGCCTGCCCTAAAAGAGCTCCTGAAGGAAGCACTAAACATGGAAAGGAACAACCGGTACCAGCCACTGCAAAAACATGCCAAATTGTAAAGACCATCGAGGCTAGGAAGAAACTGCATCAACTAATGTGCAAAATAACCAACTAACATCATAATGACAGGATCAGATTCACACATAACAATATTAACGTTAAATGTAAATGGGCTAAATGCTCCAATTAAAAGACACAGACTGGCAAACTGGATAAGGAGTCAGGACCCATCAGTGTGCTGTATTCAGGAAACCCATCTCACGTGCAGAGACACACATAGACTCAAAATTAAGGGGTGGAGGAAGATCTATCAAGCAAATGGAAAACAAAAAAAGGCAGGGGTTGCAATCCTAGTCTCTGACAAAATAGACTTTAAACCAACAAAGATCAAAAGAGACAAAGAAGGCCATTACATAATGGTAAAGGGATCAATTCAACAAGAAGAGCTAACTATCTTAAATATATATGCACCCAACACAGGAGCACCCAGATTCATAAAGCAAGTCCTGAGTGACCTACAAAGGGACTTAAACTCCCACACAATAATAATGGGAGATTTTAACACCCCACTGTCAACATTAAACAGATCATCTAGACAGAAAGTTAACAAGGATATCCAGGAATTGAACTCAGCTCTAAACAAAGTGGACCTAATAGACATCTACAGAACTCTCCACCCCAAATCAACAGAATATACATTTTTTGTCCTGATTTCTATTCTAGTACTCTATGAGACTCCCTGGACTCTCTTGCATCTGAGGTGCTTTTCTACTGCCTTAAAGAACAATCACATCACTGAGATTCATTGGTATATCTCTCTGATGTGCACTGCCTACCAGGCCACCATGCATTTTTTTGATTAATAGCAGTTTGGGACTTGCAGGCCCTAGTCCTCATGCCTGCAGGACTGTGCTGGATGTCCTGTAGGTCTTGGACCCATCATGTTTGACTATTCCATAGAGCTTCTATTCTTAGCACATGAAACCCTCTCAGGCCCATGGAGAGTCTCTCCAACTCTTAGCCCCTTTCTTTGTCTTTCTCGCCCATTAGCCACAACCTCTGATGAGCAAATAAGGCCTATTGCTAGATTAACTGATATTCTATGAGTCCAGCCTCCTTTATAAAACAAATACTTGGAGATTCAACTAAGTGGAGTAAAATTTTTCAACTCGGCACATAAATTATTCTGTTTAGAAATTATAATTCAGTTTTTACAAACCTATTTTAATTTGTGAGTACAAATGTGATATTTCATTGTGTGTGTGCATGTGTGCATAGTTTCCTCAATAAATTCTGGAATTATCATTTTCATGAAGTAAGAAGTACATAAAATAGATGAAGAAATTGGCCATCACAATGTATGAAGATTACTAATATCTGACTACTCGTGTTTACAATGACAGTCTATGTCAGCTATGCCTGTTTAGAGGAAAACAACATAAGTGGTTTTAAAAAGAACAAACTGGTTCTTTGGGGTGTGGATATTGGTTTCATGAGGTAGACATGGGCCCTAGAAAATCACTGCAGTGCAATAAATTTAGTGACTCAGGTGCCTTAGAGCTGAAAGAGAAAAAAATTCCCTTAGTAACTGGGATATGGGGGAACTAGGAGAAATGATCTTCCCTTTCCCTTTCCCTTTCCTTTCCTTTCCTTTCCTTTCCTTTCCTTTCCTTTCCTTTCCTTTCCTTTCCTTTCCTTTCCTTCCTTCTCTTCTCTTTCCCTCCCTCCCTCCCTCCCCTCCTTTCCCTCCCTCTTCCCTTCCTTCCTTCTTCCTTCCTTCCTTCCGCCCTCTTTAGTTTTTTCTCTTTCTTTTCACTCTCTTTTTTCATCTTTTAACTAATTTATAACAAATTTTCTCTTTCTCTTTTGTGGTAAGTAGAATCTTACTTTGTGGGTAATTAAAAAATGGAAACTTTTTTGTTGTTGTTGTTTTGAGACAGAGTCTCACTCTGTCTCCCAGGCCAGAGTAAAGTGGCATGATCTTGGCTCACTGCAAACTCTGCCTCCCGGGGTAAAGTGATTCTCCTGCCTCCTCCTCCCGAGTCGCTGGGATTACAGGCACTCACCACCACACCCAGCTAATTTACAGGCACGTGCCACCACACCCAGCTAATTTTTGTATTTTTTGTAGAGACAGGTTTTCACCATGTTGGCCAGGCTGCTCTTGAACCCCTGGCCTCAAGTGATCCACCTACCTCAGCCTCCCAAAGTGCTGGGATTATAGTAGTGAGCCACTGTGCCCGGCCAAAAAATAGAAACTTTGAAGATATAAACTTGTTTCACTGGAAAGTAAAAAAAAAAAAACAAAAACCCATTAAATACTTCAGAAAAGCTGATTATTAAGTAAACTTAGTTATTACTACCAGAAAACTATTCACAATGGTTCAAATTAAAAATAAAGCATTTGTTTAAAAATCTGTGCTCTCCAAAATTAACTACATGAGTACTTACATTTGAGTTAAATAAATGTAATAAAATTTGAAATTTAGTTACTCAATTGCACTGCCCTCATTTCAAGTGCTCCAGAGACACGTGGCTAGTGGCAACCATGCCAGACAGTATGGATTCACATCATTTTATATTGGATCATTGCAGAAAGTTTGACTGCATAGCATGGCTTTAAATAATTCCCCTGTTTAAAATTCGTAGTTTAATAGATTTTTTTTTTTTTTTGAGATGGAGTTTTGCTCTTGTTGCCCAGACTGGAGTGCAATGGCGCGATCTCGGTTCACTGCAACCTCTGCCTCCCGTGTTCAAATGATTCTCCTGCCTCAGCCTCCTGAGTAGCTGGGATTGCAGGCATGTGCCACCATGTCTGGCTAATTTTTGTGTTTTTAGTAGAGGCGGGGTTTCTCCGTGTTGGTCAGGCTGGTCTTGAACTCTCAACCTCAGGTGATCCGCCCCCCCCAGCCTCCCAAAGTGCTGGGATGACAGGTGTGAGCCACCGCGCCCGGCCTTAATAGATTCTTAATTAATTGTTTTTATTGTTTGTTTCTTTGATCTCTAATCTTCTAGTATTTCAGCCTCTTCTTTTGCCACTCTTCAAGTCTGTTTTATTCTCATTCATCTCAGTACTCTTACACATGTTATTCCTCTGAATTTCCCTTTTTCTTCTGATTTTTTTCTAATCCATGGAATTTAATCCAGATATAATCTGGCAGAAAACGTTCCCTGGCCTTTACTCTCTGGTTTAGGTGCCTTTAGCATCTAAGGGGCCCAGTAGTACCTCGTGCTTATTTTATGAGTCATCACACTTATCAAAACTGTATTTTAATTCCTCTCCTACCTTGAGCTGCTTTATAAAAAATCCTGGTAAAATATATAATAGTTAATTCAATTCAATTTTTGACAACTATGAAACGTTTTGTTCTAGTTTTCTTTTTGAGAATAAGTGTTGTGAGAAAAGGGGAAATTGGTGTTTGGATATAGAAAAGAGAAATAAAATAGTTGGCAGATGGTTAGTCTTTTCAATTAGACCTTATCGGGCAAGATCAGAAAAAATAAAGGAGGTAAAAACAGGCTTCAGAACTGCACTCCAGTGGTATCCTTGAAAAGTGAGCCATGTGTAAAAAGGACAGTGACTTTGTCATGGATTTATCACAAGAAGAGTTAATGCCATGGAACTAAAAATATCGGACCAGAGGTTTGAAAAATACTTAGTTATTCCAATTAGGTTATTTATAGACAACCACAAACCTTTTCAGGCATGTACACTACTTTGTATCTCTGAGAGCTCAATAGAACCTAGGAGCTGGGATCCAAGAGACAAAAAGAAAGTCAGTCTCTATTCATGAAACTGAAAACCATTGATCAATTAGAAGACCGCACCATGCTCTTACTTTGGATGTTCTCTTCCACAAATCTTTTACCAATTATTGCTATTATGGTAGCAATAATTAACTATTAAACTACTATAATTAGCTATTAAACTAGTCTAATTATGACTAGTTTGAGATGCAAAGGATATAATTGGTTTAGTATTTGGTTAGAGTTATGTCTTTGATGCTTGGGTTTAGTAAATAAATATATTGCAAAGACATCATTTAAATTCTAACGTTCTCCACTTAGTTTTAAGATTTTCAGCTGTAAATAATCTTATAATAGTGGCTTTTGGGAGCCCAATCTCTTTAAATGAAAAGGGATTTTTCTGTAATTGTCTGCTTGTATGCCTGCTCTTCTGTCAACTCCCAGCATAATGTACACACACACACACGTGCACACAAATACGTGCACACACACATGCATGAGCAACTTGAAGACATGAGTGTGTCTTTTATTTATGGATCCCTGGAATCTATCTCGTGGTTATTTGATAAATGTTGAGATGAGAAAAGGCAGGAAGAGATGGAGGAAAAAATGGCAAAAATTGTTTCTATACTGAGTCCTTATAGTGTCATTCCACAATTATAAGCTGGCTCTAATGACCTCATATTTATTCTTAATAGTATGGCCTTTTAAAATTTGTTCTGATAAGTCGTGCTATTTCTAATTTGTTTTATTTCATACAAAGTAATAAAAGTCAACTTCTTACCATTTGTTAACTTGTCTCACGAAAGTGTTCCTTTGGAGAAGTGTCCCTGTCATGCTTTCTGGTCTGCTTTTAGGTAAGGTCTGACTTCTGCCACTAGAGGCCTGAGAATGTTTTTCTTCTTTTTTTGGTCTCTCTCTGGGGAGGAAGCAGCTTTCAACATGTTCTTTCCTTGTGAATTTGTAAAAATTGAAATCAAGGCATGCTTGTTAGTAATTATAATTCTTGTATATACTAATGAGATATAATCATAAAATATTTACAAAGAGAAATCATAAAAATGTATGTACTGAAAATCAGTGCCCATATTTCACATATGAGGAAACTGGAATCTAACCTAAACTGCCCAGAATAAAAGGGTAAAACCTGAGTTATAACATTTTAGCTATTGCTAAAAGAAATCATTGAAATAATCTATGGTAGTTGTCTAGTCCCACTTTCTTTTTTATCTTTGTAGATGCCTCTTTATTGAAAGTTTGAATGTTGGTAAAATACTATTATTTGCCTAAGTCAAAGTAGAGACTGTAGATTCAGTGAAGTAAAGAAAATTGTTGGTGTAGGGATTGCCTTTTAAACTAGCTCTCAGTCGCTAGATTTAGAGTGGTTTATATAGTTTTTGACATACAGACATCTCCCTCACTCTGAGACATCTAATTATAAACATGACAAATGTTACAGGTGTTCAAATCACAGAGTTTAGGAATGACTAATGGATGACTGGGGAAAATTAGCTGTATTACTGTATTATTTTTCTTCATGAACAGGTCTGTCTACAGTAACAAGTCCAAAATTTGAGACTGTGCTCTATGCCATCCCAAATTCTTTGAATGATTGAAATGGTTCACTAAAATAGATGATTATATCTCAGTATAAAGAAAAAATTAGCTTGTCCCTTGTTGATATAGCTTCAATGTTAGTCATTTTTTCTGAGGAATTAATTAGCACATGTACTTCGATTGAAAATAATATAGATTACATTAGGAACTCACAACCATCTATTTCCAACTCTTGAATTAGTTTGGTAAAAATCTCTACATGTGATTATTTAAAGTAATGTCAATGAAATAATTTAGATTTATTCAAATTATACTACTTAATGAAGAATAAATTATTGCAGTCAGGCCCATTTTTGTAACATTATTAGGCAACGTTTGCTGTTTGGTGTGGGAGAGTTTGAGGACGCTTGAAGGTGACATTGTTTCTCTTTGCCTGAAAGAATGAAGCTGGAAAACAGTGATATTACTCTACAGATATTAAACTGTACATGATTGATTGATTCCAGTCCAGCATTCATTAATTATACTGTATTTATCAGTAACATATTAATAATAAAATTGCTTAGGTTAGAAAACAATCAACTTCTACTAAAGGTTACAAAGAATGGATTTTAAAAATAACTGTTTATCTAGTTATAAGGTCATTAAAGACAACTAATATAGTTTTGAAAATACAATGACATTAACTAAAATTGCCTGTGTTCCCCAAAACTGAAATCATCTTGTAACATCTTTCTTAAAAAAGTGTTCTTTTTATTGTTAGTGTAATTATACTGCTGTGTATGTGTATGTGTGTATATGTATACTCACACATCCAGATAATTATAATTGTGTGTGTAAATAAATACCATTCTGTATCCCACCCTTCTCATGTAATATCATAAGCTTTCTTTTCAGTGCTGCATGCATCATATCACAGGAATAGATTATAACCATTCCCCCAGTGTTGGGCATTTTAGATTTTTCCAAAGGTCGTGGATTAATAAAATTATAGAGCTGGAAGAAGCCTTAGGGAAGATTTAATCCAGCCCTTTTTCTCTTATAATTAGATTTTTGTGGTTAGGACTAAGGTCTAAAAAAGTTAATTGACTGAGAGATTATTTTATTTTCTTTAGGAAAATAATATAAATGACATAGTTCCAGAAATACTTTTGTTTAAAAAAAAAGTGAAAGAAAAAGAAACTAAATCAGTCAAGGCACATTCAAAATAGAATAAAAAATGTGCATGAGTAATCTATCATTGGAGTGAGTAATATAACATTTGCTATAAATATTTTTCACATTTTAAAAGGCAAAATAATTGCATATAAAATAACTTTTCTAGTTTCTATCATTGTAAGAGGAGGACTCACAAAATATGGTATTGCATGAAAACTGGAAAATAAATTTCTAGTCTCCTTTCTTTAAAAGTTCTGAGTTAATTTCATGACTGTATAGAGTGAGAACATGTTGAAAAGCAAACCTCGGTTTTAAAATTCTTTCCATTTCAATAGTCTAAGTTATTACAAAGAACAGTAATACTTTCTCCATTCTAGGATGTAACCACTTGGCATTTAACTTATTTTTCATTTCCTTATATTTGTTCACTACACTACAATTTATAGACTCCATAGGAGTCTAAATGATAATTTGCTTAGCAAACACCCTTAGGTCTAAAACACATGTTGGTTCTTGAGAGATTTCCCTTCTCCTGTTCTAGTTGTGCAGAGGCATAATTTTTTAAAATGAATATATCAGTGGGCTGTACTTCATTTTCCAAAAGCACTGTGATGGTGAAGCCAAGCCTCTGAAAGATCAAGGCCCAGATCTTCCTCAGGTTTCACTTTAGTTAAGACTGTTGCACAAGGAGTCCAAAGAATCAGAAATGCTGGAATTTGTTCTCGGCCATGAAGAATATTTCCTTACCAAATGACCCAAAGCTATCATTGAATGTATGACTTCAAGTATGATCAAACATTGAGCGGGCTGGTTTGTGTTAAAGTCCCATGAGACTACTAAAGAAATGGTTATTTAGTCCAAATAATCATAAACTATAGGTTTGTCTCAGTTTCTTACAGAGTAAAATTTGAGAGTAAAATTTGATTTTATCAGATATTAATGCCCACATTTGTCACCTAAGAAAATGGAATTTCTAGTATTAGTTTTTGATTAAAAGCCCCCTACAAATAAATGTCTACACTTGCCACATTCCTTCTCTCAAAGTAGCTCTAATCCATCCTGAATACTTTTTGTAGACTGATTTTTCCCTAAAATGACATTTGGAAGTAGATTTTGGAAAGTTTCCTTACCTCTCTAAGACTTAGTTTCCTTATCTGTAAAAAGGACTAATAGTAGTATCTTCTTTATCGGGTTGTTGGTTAAGCAAATGAAGTGGTCGGATCACATTAAATGTCCAATAAATAGCCACATTTATCAAGGACCTTCTAGGTACCAAGTACTTTACATAATCATATCATGGCAATAATACCTACCCATTTTTCACACAAAGAAAGTAGAACTTTGGATGGCAACTTAATTAAGAGATAATGGAGCAAAGATTTAAGCTAGCTTGGTGTGAGTGATTCCATGATCTAAATGCTACATATTTCTTTCTCCATGAAAACCCTTAAAGATAGGGAATGCATTTGTCTCATAAATAGAAGAATTGAAAAGAACTTGTGGAGTTTCTCTAATGACATGGTAAAAAGCTAAGAAAACAGTAGAAGATCAAATTCTTGCCACTTTCAAAATAAAAGAGCTACCTGGTTCTCACTGGATCAGAGGGACTGAAGACTTGAATTTCTCTCTTTTCCCACTAACCCCTCTCCTGTGTTCCTTAATAACATTTCCAGTTGCCCAGTGGCATTTTCTCTTGAGTGTTCCACTGCTACATTAAGCTCAGTATGTCCCAGTCAGAACTTATCACCTCTTCCACACATTCTCCTTCTTGCCAAATTTTCCTTATTTTTAAGGAGAACACTTCATACCCATGCGGCCACCCAGACTCTAATTGACAGAACAAAAGCTTTCTCTCACCTCCACATTTAATTTGTACAATTGTGTCACTTCTTACCCTTGCTATGTCTTCTTTTGGACTTTATTTCCACCTCACTTATTCAGGCCTTCTGCACCTTATTAAATTAATTGCAATGACCTCTTTACTGGGGTATTTCTGTTCAGTTTCTACCCCTGTCATTTTGTCCTACATAATATACCACCAGAAGATGCTTTCCAAATTCCATCTTCTGTCCTATCACCCTCCTGCTTAATCATTTCTAATGTCTACCCAATTCTTAAAAAAATAAATTTCAGCTTCCAACAACGTACCAATGAGGACTACTTAAAATATACTTTTTTAGATTTGTCTTTTCCTGCTACTTCCATTCATGGCCCTGAATCTCTGACCAGCCTGGAATGATCTCACCATTTCTCACATACTCTTTCTCTTTACATTCTTCTCATCATCCCTTTGTTATACCACTCTTTCTGTGTGTTACCATTTTGATTCTGTTCTACCAGGTAAAATCTCATATATGTATTATTTCTAAAGTATTTTATTTCTCTGCCTTTCTCCTTGGAGTAGGAATTATTTACTCTTTCTTGTCTAGACTGAAGAGGCAAGATAATAAAGAGAATAAGAGAGCATGGACTCTGCAGACAGATTGCCAGGGCTCAATCTCTCTTCTCCACCACTTATTAGCCATAAGACCATGTGCAGTTTCTTAGCATCCCTTTTCATCAGTTTCTGCATTTGCAAAATAGGGACAATAATGGTACCTGTCTCATAGGTTGGTATGAGGATTATATTAAATATAAAGCACTTGGAACAATGCCTAGCTCATATGAAGTGCTACAAGAGGTTATTACATAAAATAATTAAGAATTGGCTGCAGCAACTGGTTTATACTTACCTCATGACAGGGATCACATTTTATGTCATGTTATTTGCATGCATGTCTTACCTAAGCTTGCTCACTCCCTCAGCCCTAATTTGAGAATGAGATTTTTGCTTTTTTCATTGTATTTTCCTATAGTGGGATTTGGCACTTGATTCTTGAAAAATTCAACTTTCATCTCGGTAGTTGACTAGTCCATTCTCAATAGAATTATTCTAAAATTTGGGCCAGTTTTATCTGATCATTATTTTTTTCACATCTCTCTGAGTAGGCTAATTTCAGTTTGAGAAACTAAAAAGTCTCATGGAGGATTTTTTCAGTTTAGTGTTTCTTTAAGCACACAAAGCCTTACATTCAATTTATCGAGAGTTTGTCCCTTCAACACTCAGCAACATGAGTTTCATGATTCTTATATTTTTGCAAACTGCACCAATAGATAATGATGTGGTACCTTTGGAAAGAGTGTTACAGATCGCATCTAATTAAACCATATGGATATCTTTGATCTGGGTATATATTACCCTTACTTAGTAGGTGAGGAAACAGGAGGCAGAGGCACAGGGCAACCAAGTAATGTTGGTGGGACTGCTCCAGTGCCTGGGGCCACCAACATGTGGGAACATTTCTCTGTGGCTCTTAACTTCCAGCTTCCAGGATAACATCCAAGATGATACTATCAGGACCACACTGTAAGTTTATGGCCGAGCCAGAAACTGAACCAGGTCATGAAATCTTATTAATAAGAACCAGAGAATTAGAAGAGATTTGGGGAATCATCTTGATCAATTTTAAATTCATGAATCCTCTTTAAACAGATTTATGACCTGAGCTTATTTGGGCCTTATTTGAATTCCTCCATTAGGAAACTCATTATCTCTTGAGTCAGCTTACCATATTTTCTCATTGCTAGATAGAGCTTCTTAGTCTCAGGCCATAGCTTGTCTTCTTGCAGTTTTCACTCATTTGTGTAAGTTGTTCCCTTAAATTAGATACAATATGTTCCATTGTCTTCCATAAGATGTTTGTTCCTGGTTGAAAAGACAGATTCCATGCCTTCCACTGAGTCGTCTTCTCTGGGCCAAAATATGCTTAGTTCTCTAAAACATTTCTGATGTAACTTTTTTTTTATATATTTTATTTTTAAAAAACACAAAAATTTCATTTTGGGGGGGCATACTCAAGTAAGTATATGCACAATACACTTTTTTTGGTTAATGATTAATGGGCTCTATCTTCTTTCCATCTCCATCTTGTTAGGAAGAGAAGCAATGATATGCTCATTCCATCCTTTATCCTTTCTTACTCTCCCTCTGCACCTGCTGCAGCCTCCCTTCACATCTGTCCCTGTCTCTCTCATACACACGTCCCTCCATACACCCACAGGAATGTCAGTGCCTTGGTTCCTACTCAGGCTAAGAATTACCTAAGCAAGTGTAGTTCATTCTTGCAGACTAGGTGTTATAAAAATAATTTGTCTTTCAGCCACATGCACTAGGATTTGAGTTCTAGCATTGCCACTTACTAGTTATGTTTCTCTAACAGAATTATTTCAACTTGATGCACCTCCATTTTTTCAACCTACAAAATTGAAGTTATGATTCTTGTTTCACTGGCCAGTATTGATTGTTAAGTGTAATAGGAAATGTGAGAGTGTGTGGCTCACAATAAATACTCAAGAACTACTGGTTTCTGTTCTGTAGGTCTACATTCTCAACAGCCCACCTACCAGTTTTATTATGGTTTGCTGCATCAAACACATATGTTTGCTTTCAGAACTTAGTCATCCATATTTTTTAATATAGCAAATCTTCAGTGTTCAAAATTAGTATAGTATGTTTGAATTTAAACACTTGTAATTGAAAGAAGTGAAAATCCAAACAATGCTTTGGGCAAGGCAAATGCTGTGCAGGAGATGATCATTAGAAACAGCTTGTCATGTACATGCACAGTGCCCCTTGGCACTGTTTTAAAAGTGGGGAAGAAATGGTTTTACATATGGCAAGGGATCTTGTATATTTATCTAGCCAAGCATATTATTAACGTGTCTTCTTTAGCAGTTTGAATTTGTGCTATACTGTAATTACGCATACATCTCCCCCCTCACAGACTTCTCTTCTGCCTTACTTAGAGAGGAAATTAAGTAAAATATATATATATAATTATATATAATTGAATATTTTTTCTACCTTTTCCTGTATTTTTCCACTGTAAAATAAGTGATGTCACTGAACTGCAGTGGGTAAGGGTGAAATCTCATCAGAAAGATGTCTTGTCTTTGTCACCAAAAGTTTCTCAACCTCACCCACATCAACAGCCGCTGCCCCTGGCTGTTCTGTCTCCATCATAGCTCCCATGCACCATGTACTTTCAGTTCTGAGGTCAACTAGGGGTGCTTGGTGTGGCTATACTAACTCCCAAGTCCAACTTCTCTGCACTAATATACCTGGATTCCAAAAGTGAATACTGAAAGGGAACACTTTTTGAGGGCAAAAACCACTTGCACATCATCTTTCCCCATTCATCTTCTCTAATGAACATAAACATGGTCTTGCTTTTGACAATGACTTAACTGATTTTCCCATATCTCCTGAACATGCCCTTCAACTTGTCCTCCATATTGGAGTAGACTAATTTTGGAAAAATACAAACTTATCAGTATTCATGTCCCTGTTTAAAGGTCTTTAGTAGCTTCCCGTTTGTCTTCTGGTACAAAGACAAATCTTTCTATGATTGACAAGGTTCTGCATGGTCTGACTCTTGCCTGTTTTCCTAGTCTCACTTATACCATTCTCCAGATTGCCACATTTTACCTCAAATACACCATGTTTCTCTTTTCTAAGGCAACATGCATTTTCTTCTAGTTCACATTCTCACCCACTCTCCCTCTTTCTGGTTAATTCTGACTCATCCTACACAGGAAGGGAATCCTTACTCAAACTCCTTCAGGTTCTTTTGCCTCAGAATACTCACTTCAGGTTTTAATTATTTTAAACCTATTAATACCTGTCTTCTCTACTAGATTGTAAGCCTTTTGAGAATGGGAACTGGGTCTGGTTTTGGTCACCGTGATATCCCCAGTACCTAGCATGGTGCCTTACATGTCCTTAGGTATTGAATTGTTAAATAAAAGTAGGTGCTGCTAGGGTAAGGGAGGAATATTAAATGGGTTTTGACCATTAACTGTTCTAAAACTGTAGGTAAATTTGGTAAAGAAAGCTATTATTTCAAAATTAATTTACTAAAAGTGTTTTAAGAACGCTGGGAGCTTTTTAACCTAGTACTTAAATGATTTTTCTCATGTTCCCAACCCCCCACCCCCGGCACTTAATAAAAGAATAAAGAGGAGGGAATATGTTCTACAAATACTTTATTTATATTAATTTTCTTTTATCTGATATATGTTATTACCTTAAAAATATATCTCCTTGAGAATGAAGGGTTAAATTATGTTTTAAAATGCCAAATAAGGAGAAATTTTAATGATAAGATCAAATATATGTAAACCTGGTCTCTATTAGTAGGAATTTCTAACTTTAATAAGTCCTAACATAAGGACATGAAAACGAGATATTGTATTTTTGCTGCTGTGTTGAAAAGATAAATAAATCAAATTTTATGGTTAAAAGGAGTTTCACAGCCAATTTTGCTATTCTCCCCACCACCACTTCATCCCAATGATTTTCCATAAGGGTTAATATGCTAGATATGTTATGAACAGCTGACAATTACATATCATGTAACTACTGATTTTTTTAAAAATAAATTTTATTTTGTATATATGAGGTTTACAACATGATGCTATGGGATACATAAAAATAAAAGATGGTTACAATAGTGAAACAGATTAACATATCTATTATCTCACATAGAAGCTATAGATTTTTAATTTTCATTTGGAGCCCCTCCGGGATGTTATTACCGATGGCCTTCAGAGCAAGTGTGTGTCTGGGCTGTTAGCCAAGGATTTAAGTTGGTGACTAGGTTTATTAAGGAGAAAATGGATCCCTTAGGATTGTTGAAGGTATATAAACACCAAGCTGAAAACTGCAGTCAGGAAGCTGTTGAAGGCCAAGGTACTTGGCCTGCTGCTTCATTTCCACCAGAGTTCTGAAGGGTATAGCCAGCCCTGGGTTATGTTGGAGTTGTAAAGTGACACTTAAAAGCTCAAGGCCAGGTGAATCTCAGGAAAAGTGACAGCTTGCAGTCTGCTTTCTGTTTCCAGAAGATTGAAGAGCACAATTCATCAAAGTACTGACAAGGCTTGAGTGTTGAAATACTTCTTTGTGAATGAAAGAAAGAGAAGTTAAGCACTAATTACCAAAGACCATTTGCCCCCTTAAACCTTGAGGGAGGAGGAAAAACAACAGGCTTGTGTAGCACAGAGATGAGTGGTTAGAACTACTCAAAAAAAAATTATTGCCGTTACTGAAATTGCTTAGTCATTGTTTTATATCCAAGAGCAGTCAACTGTGAGTTGGTATAAAAGCATTATCCTATTGAATATAATGCTAGCAATGAATTAGAAGAAAGTTTAGAGATCTTCTAGTCAAGTCTGTTTTATAGGAAAGAACATAAGTGGATTAGTAATTTTCAAACAATGTACAGGGATTTCTGATTACTGTTATGTATATATTTATTGTTTTTACATTCTTCTGATTCTTTCAACATCAGACCAACATCTTTGATGGCTAGGATTGCAGTCTGAGCTCCAGGAGCAGGATGCTACTCCTTGGTGATTTCATACCCTTCTTAAAGTATGTCACAAATTGTCCTCCCCACATCAACTATGATTGCACTTCCTGCTTAGTGTTGTGCTGTATTTTGGTCTGGTCTGTCTCAAGTACCTACTAGCATTCCTGGAACAAAGTTTATTCATCCATAAACCCCACATTTTACAGTGATTGTCAGGTTATTGGTGGCAAATAATTATACTTTGGTGAGAAAATAAGTGGTAAAAAAGTGGTCTGTGCCTTTCTACTCAGTGACTTTTAAAGGATTTTACTTATGAGTAGACATGTTGCTTTCCTTCATTCTTCTTAGTATTTTAATGTAGATTATTAAATAATGAAAATCCATTTGTTAAAGAGTTAAGGTCTTGAGGGTGAAGAGTCTACAGCAGGACCTAGGAGGTAGAAGGAGGTATAGTACCATATATATTTAAAAGTTTTGCTTTTATCACATATGTTTTCATTAAGAGACCTGTACAATTTTATACTATGATTTGTCACCCCCAAGTGTCTAAATTTTAATTTAAAATTTTATACTTAGGGATATAGAAACAGATAAAGATAAAACAGAGATGTATAGTTATCTACTCTTACAGTTTTGGCCTACCAGGCAAAAAGTTACAGGAATTATTAATAGAGCTCTCTGAAGTGTTTGTGAGACTAGTTTGTGATGTATTTTATAAATACCTTAGATACGAAGTAACTAATGAAAAATTAGAACATATGAAATAGAACTAAAATTATTTATCAGTCTTAATAGCACCTTATTAAACAATGACTACATACATCATACATATTTGTATCCTTGTATTTTACAGCATATATTTTTAAAAAATTATCACATATTACTTCTTAAGATTTCACTAGGAGAAAATGTGATTATTTCTAGCTTACTGTATTTATTTGCCTTATGCAATCCTTGTCTATTTCTGTGTAGTTTCACTACTTAAGGATCTACCCCACAGTGCTCTACTCACATTCCACAAACCTGATTCATGTTGTTTTCTAACATTGAATCGATCTGAGGAGGCAAACTTTAGAAACAGTACTCATTACCTTAGATGCTCTCTATAGTGGTTTACCCAAGCGGAGCTTGAGATATGGGCACACTGCCAGGTGTTGAACCAAAGCAATTTTGCCTACAACTGATTTGTGGTTTGATCTTTGCAAATGTACTTAACTGTGGTCTAAGTTTTAGGAAGTCACTGCAATTCAGTGGAGTCAAATGTGGTAAGTGCCTAAAGACAATGACTTTACTGCATATGTTTTGTCAGCTGAATTTTTTTTCTTAGATAGTGAAAGTCATGAGTCCTTTGTATAATTTATATTACAGCATGATAGGAGGGCAGTTATATCACTTTTAAAATAATTATTTATTGCTTATTCCATCAGCCCAGGAACAATGCAGAGTCTATAAAAACAAATTCTCAATGCCGGTTTCTGAAACATAGTATTCCATTACATTCTAATATAATAGTATGGACCATTATATTCCATATTCTCCTGCTTTGAAGATCAGTATTGTTATAAGAAAGAAAGAGAAGGGAGAAGTATATTATATATGAGTGTGTATGTGTATGTATTACAAAAATTAACTGTTCGTATAAATAACAAAGTATAACTTTATTACATCACAAATACTAGGACAAACGGGTGGTACTTAAAGCTTGAAATGGGTGATTTTCAGGCAAATAAAATAAAACTGTATTTTACTACACAGTGAGTAAAATACATGGAGATTTTTACTATATGCATACATATATACAAACAATTGAAATCTATAAATAGGCATGAGGAAAGCATATATATTTTTCTCAATTCAACGATATTATTTCTGAATCCAGTTTGGTCAGGATTTATCTTCTCCCTCCTGCCAGAGATAATTTCAAATATCTTTTTCACTTTTTGCAAGTAATGGGTTTTCACTCTAATATTATTCTTGATTGGGTGAAAGCATTTTTTTCCTACCTAATAATTTTCTATGTGTATGAAGAAGAATGAGTTTTAGTTCCATTTCTTGTCTTAATCCTGCAGTCTGGAAAATTGATTTATAGTTAGATATCTTTAAACACAATCTGTTACAGTAAAGTAATTTGCTCCCGTCATGAAGTTTACATAAAAATGGTAACATCCTCCTGTGTGTTTATACACGTACACAAATCACAAGTCAGTGAATGTAAAACCATCTTCTAATCAGTTCTTAAAAATGCATATTTGTAAGATTTTGTCTTTATTCACGGTAAAAATATATAAACTGTGTATAGAATTCTCCTCTTGTTTTTGTTTATTTAAGCCACTGTATACAACTCTGAACTGAAAGGACAAATACTCCCCTTCATCTCTGCTCAATGCAATTGTTCTGAAACTGCATTACTTTATAACATTAGGGAAAAACATAGTATTTGAAAAAATGAAAACATTTAGAAATAAATGTTTAGCAGAGATATTACTATTTCATCTAAGGGTACATATGAGAGGAAAAGCCTCATAAAAGGTAAAATCAGAAATTATATAAAATAGTGAAGTACAGCTTAGGGGTCAAATCAATATTGTTATGTTCAAGTAGGAAAGAACCATTTTTTGTTTGAAGAGCAGGCAATAAAAAAATTCAGCCAATTTGAACTACTGTTCTGTTCTATTAATGTATAATTCTAAATAAGCATCAATCTTTGTATCTATGTATTCTAGTTTTTAATGCATATTTGACTTTAACACTATGTAATTATGTCAACTTGTATGGAATATATTTATAGTACTTAAGTACAAGAAATATGAACGTGGTGGAGCACAGTTTAGCAGTATTCCAGAACCTTCTATGAAGAGTCTCTAGAAAAACTGTAAATTTCTTTTCTCTAGGAAAAACTGATGAGAGGTCAGTTGGTACATGCTGAATGTTTATTAGACAAAGCTTTCCATTTCTCTCTTTCAGAGAAGACAATTTTAATATAACTCAGAATGCTTTTTTTTTTAGATTGAATGTATTTTACTATACTGGGAATTTCTCATCTAAAAAAAAAAAAAAAAAAAAAAAACCAAGTTTCTTATCATCCAGAATAGAGGAAGGTTCATCTAGAATAAACATTTAGAAAATACTTTAAAAATGGGTATGAATTTTAAGCCAAAGCCTTCTCGAGAACATGATTGTGGATCCTACTTTTGGAAATGAGAGTTCTGTCCATCTCAAAGTGATAGCAGTCACTTAGAAAGAAGATCTATTGACCTCTGACATAAGATTGTTTCCTTTACTTTGGAATTAAACATCTCAGTAAACCGATGCTGAAGAAAGAGATCCATTTACAGAAAGTGGTAAATTAGTCAAACCTGTAGTAGTCCTCCCCACGATTTGCTTTTCTTAGTTTTTTTTTTTTTTTTCATCATTCTACTATACGCATAATTCAGGCTGTAATTTAGGAAATACACTGCTACTTGCCACTAGCCATCCTGAAATATAGTATCCTGGTCAGATCCCTATTTCCCTAATGGTGATTAAAACTGGGCAGAAAGCCCAATGTAATAAAACAGTCTCCAAGCTTTTTCACCAACCTTGGTCTGGGAAAAGCCACATTAAAGGTTTTATGTCTTGAAAAATATACAACGTCCATATGATTAAGTGCTCTTCATTTTCTTCTCAACCACAGGGTGCACATTCAGTCCTTAATTGTGCCAGCTGTTCTCTTAACCCATCACCTAAATATTGCTTTTGAATATAGTCTGTCTTGACACAAAGCCTTTTAAGTTTTCTTTATTGCAATTTATCTTTCTTATACTAAATTAAACCTCATTTTCTCATTTGAGAAAAGTGAGCTCTTTGGAAAAAAATAAAAACAAAGATTTTTTTATTCTGCACATGTAAAGGCAATTCCTTTTTCCTGTCTTAATTGAATTCAGTTAAGCATTCAAAACCTTCATCACAAAGATTGGCTGAGCTATTTTTCTTTTTAAACAAGGCCAAGTCTTGTTGGCACCCATGATGAAGACCATACTGTGAGAGGGCAGGCTGCCAGCAGGTTTAACATTCAAGTCCAGAGTTTGATGACGTCTTCCCCAAGCTTCATCAAGAGTCTTGCAACAGAGCCACCTTGCAGGCCATTGGTGTGGGTACTGCACAAGTGTTAGTTTCTGTGCTTTTCAGAAGATTTGGAAACAATGAAGGTGATCCATTCACTTTTTCATATACAAAAAAATTAACGATGGAATTGGGGAAGCTGAGTGAAGGGCCACTTTTGTAACTTCTTGTGAATCTTAAACTATTTCAAAAGAAAACATTATATTGAAAAAAAAGCACAAATATGAAATATGAAGAAGCCAAACTGTAGTACATAAATATGGCTCTATTAAAAAGATTAAAAATAATGACAGAATAAAGAATACATCATGATTTTTTTTTCTTTCCATTGCTTTAGCCACATGTGTGAAAGGCTCATGCTATTCCTAAAACCCTTTACAATTGTCTTTAGTGGAGGGCACAGTAAAGAACATTAGGCTATTCTTTAACCAAAGGGAAATAATTTTAAATGGATATTTAAGTCTGTCTTAATCTCTACGTATGCTTTCTTCTCTCCCCCCTACCTCTCTCTCCCCTTCTCTGAATCCCTTCTAACATTTTTCCTTCTTTGTCTCTCCACTCTGACAGTTCTGGTGTTGAAAATACTAAAGGTTGGGTGTGGTGGCTCACGCCTATAATCCTGGTTACTCTGGAGGTTAAAGTGGGAGGATCACTTGAGCCCAGAAGTTCAAGACCAGCCTGAGTAACACAAGTGAGGCCTCCTCTATACAAAACATTAAAAAAAAAAAAAAAAAAAAAGCCAGGTGTGGTGGTGCATGCCTGTAGTCTCAGCTACGGAGGAGGCTGAGGTGTGAGGATGGCTTGAGCCTGGGAGATTGAGACTGCAGTGAGCTGTGATAGGGCTACTGCACTCCAGCCTGGGGGACAGAGCGAGACTCTGTCTCAAAAAATAAAAATACTAAAAATACTGGTAGATTACGCTTATTCTATTGTATTAAGAAAGTGCTACTTGGGCTAAAGTTTTGTAGCACCTGATTAGGATCAGTCAGGTGTGAGGAAAATAGAATGAAAAACAAACAAACAAAAAATTCTGGTAAACACGTCATTATTGCTAGTTACCTGCAAGAGAATGACATCAATTTTAGTGGTTAGGAACCCAGCCTCTGAAATCAAGCAGTCCAGCTTAAAATCCCGATCATGCTTTCTCCTGTGACCCTTAGCAAGTGACTCTCTGTGCCTAATGTCCTTATCTTTAAAATGGAGATGACCATAATATTATCTACCTCATACATTTATTTTAAAAACTATGTGAGTTAACGCGTCCAAAGAATTCCCAGCATAGAGCAGCACTCAGTGATTATTAGCTTAATTATCTAATTGAAGACAAATGTTTACTACTGCCAAGTTTAACATGTATCTGGATATTTGAAATACAATTTACAAAACCTCACTATAGAAGAATGTGAAACAGGAGCAGTAAGAGATAACATAGTTGTGTCATGGACACCCAGCACATCACAGCTGCTGCGACTCTCCTGTTGCAGAGTCCACTTTCTGAATATATGTAGGGCAGGCATACATAAATAATTTAGGTTTTTGATGTTTATCATACATTATTAAAATACCAACTTCTAGTGACTGCTATCTTCAACTCACTATAAGGTTCCACATTTTCATTTTGTTGATATGTCTCCCATTTCCACTCTAGATTTAATTATCTAAATAGAAATTTTTTAATTGATGTCTTGTGATATTTGTTTTAAATTTGAAGGAAATTGCCCATATTTTCATCAGACATTCTCCCTCTGATGAAATAGGATGGAATTAAATAGGCTGTATAGATTCTTCCAGGGTTTGAAACAACTTTTTTTAAAGGTGTCTAACATTTACCCAGTCACACAGTTTTATTGGCCTGCCTTCATTTAAGTAGTTTTATTTGTTGAGAATCAATTAAGAAACTGTTTTAAACAATGAATAAAATAAATATTCATTTCTAATGTGTTAGCATATGTGTATTCATTTTCAAATTACAAAAGCAAGTGATTTTTTTTCTTCCACGGTTGGACTTCAATAAACATGGAGTATTTTCTACCATGGAAAATACATTGGTTTCTCTTTTAAGATTGATCAATTTTTTCCTTATATAGTTGTGCAAAAAACATATATCTCTCCTTTTCATAAGGTTCTGTATTTAATTAAAATTAACAAAAGAAGGGATTTTGTAGGGTTTTGTTGAAATTGGCATAGGAACCTGCTGAAATATTAATACTCTGCATCACTTATATAAAATTTCATTACCCGAACTTCATTGACATTTACATTACTCTATTAATGCAATTATATTTTGTCATATTACTATTTGCTTAATAGACAGGAACTATGATAATAAAGAATTTTTTGATCAATTTTCTAGGGCTAGGCAGTAAGTAAAGAATGAGCTGGAAATCTGAAATTCAGAATAACATGGTAGTTAGATTTGCTTCATTCATTTCTAAATCTTAAAGTAACAATGTTGATTTCAGCATTCTCAGAACCAAAGGCAGGATATATGAATAAGCCAACAAATTATAGAAAAATTCAGAGATTCTGTAATTAAATGCAGTATACCTGACCCCTGGCTTGAGATAGAAAATAACACAATTTTGAACTACATAAAACAATATTTTTAGTCCTGTGTTTATTACCAAAAATAAAAGTGTCAAATAAAAATGTAAAGTTTTTAAATTACATTTTAAAAGACTTAGTAAATTATAACTTTCTTCAGCCTTAGCAGATATAATAGCCGAACATTTCAACCATTTTCAAATTATGCATCAAAATAAAATTGAGTTGCTCGTAGAAAGCTCAAATAGTTTTGCCCAACTGAGCCTATAAATGTGTTTTATTGCTGCTGTTTCCCATGTTTTACTTAAATAAGTCACATAAATTTGTTTAATTAAAATGTGACAGTTTGAGCTGCATTTGACATTTTTCACAACTTTCCTCATCATTCCTTACCTAATAATGTATATACTCAAATAGCTGATAGGCTTCTAGCTAAATATGCACATTGACTAAGAGTAGTTAGTATGAAATCAGTAGACTGTCACTGTGTCAAAGAGGGAGAGCTTGATAATGTTCTGCCAAGGATGAGGGTCTTCCTTAGGAGAGTGACAAATAGAACTTTAGAATATAATAATGTAGTCTACTAGACTAGTAGACTCCACTTAGTACTATACCCATTAGCTTTATTAACTGGGACTTTTTATTCCGTTCGGAGGGAAACTATTAGGTTCTAGTTTACGCAAGGAACAATAAGGCCATTGTATACTTTTTGTTCTTACACATTTAATTTTGAATAGTCTTGAATTTCTGGCTGAGCCTGTGGATACCTGGAAAAAATATTTAAAGATGATTACAAGCTAGCATTGCTTTATTTGTTGTTGGAATCACGTTGTTTTCCTTAGTACCTTGCAATTAAGATGATCTAAAGTTTGTTTGTTTGTTTGTTTTCTTTACTACATACTGTATGTTCTAGTCCATGAGCAGGATTTGCCAAACATGATGCTGCTTTATGTATCAGCCACTTTGTGTTGTTTGAAGTTAATAATAAGATTTGATATCAGTATTTATCTATAATAATCAGGCTCTTTCACCTGTAAATAGAAAAAATTTAAAAGTTTAGACGAAAATATTAATGCATATACGATATAAAAAGTCCAGAAGTCCTGTTGGTATAGGGATGGCAGGAACCAAGTTTACCGTTATAATCATTAGCTTAGTCTTGTTCTTCTTTCTTTCTCTTTCTCTTTCTCACTCTCCATCCCACTGTTTCCCTCCCTCCCACTCTTCGTCTCATTTTCTCTCCATTTCCCTGCTCTGCTTCATCTGGAAATGCTGTGTTCATCATAAGGCTCTTACTCCGTGGTGAAAACAGATACCAGTACCTTCAAGCTTACAAGATTGTTATATGTAGTTAACTGAGAGGAAAAAAGATCATCTCCTGTACAGCCTTCACATATCAGGGAAGACTCTTTTTGGCCTGTGTTACAAACTGAATTTCCGTGAGACTGACTCTGACACAGAATGTAGCTTACTGAATGTTTCTTGGGATAAATGCCCATGGAAGGGAAGGAGAAGGAAACAGGAATGGGCAGAGGGAGAACTTGAGCTGCTTTGCAACCCAGTGACAACATCTCCCAACAGAATAATGCTTTTCAGCTTGCCTCCTATTGGGTGAAGATGGTTCAGTCTTCATACTCCTGCATTGATCCATCACTGGATGTGTGCTACCCAGGGAAAGGGAGGCAATCTCTGAAGGGGCCCAACTACTGAGCTTTCTCTACTGACAGTAACTTCCTGTGGCTAGGACATTGTTTCATTGATGAGGGACAGGGCGGTACACCAAAGTGCCACTCCAGCCTAATATGGCCTGAATTCCCAGCTGTCAACCAATCAGTGTCCCCAAGTAATGGAGTCCATGGATTGACCTATACTATCCTATGGTTGAGGCTGGGGTAGGATTGGACTGTGTATGGTCAACCACATCTAAATCACATGAAATTGGCTCCCCACAAAAAAGATGAATTTGACTCCAGATGAAGGAAGGGAAATGCTGAACTGAGATACACATGACAACCTCTGCCTTAGGTCACTTAACTATGAAGCCAGCTTGTCTTTAGGTTTCTAAATAAAGGGAATTATGATAGTAGAATACATTTTTATTCAGAACATAGAATTTGGATATGTTTTATCCCTAAACCCCTCTTCTTCTGTGTTATTGAGCATGTATTAGCTCACCATATAGCATACATGAGAAAGGACAGCCAGCTTCCACAAACTTTTTTTCATATGGAGTTGATGATGTTACAGTTATTTGTGAGTTAAAATACATGAGCATTCTCTTCATCTATTTTGGAATAATGTATTCCTATATGTATGTATACATTTATTTTACTGTGGAACTTCTTTCTTTTTTAAGTAGAACATCTTAGAAGAGAATGCACACTAGGAAAGGCTGGGGTGATTAGACCGAAATCTCAAAGACAGCAGTAGAATCAGTGTTGACACTTCACTATTCACACTTAAAAAGTATTATTTGTAGTTCTGTTGTAGAGACTGATCATGTGTCTTAGCTCTGTTACTAAATGGTAACTCTCTGAGGGCAGAGTGCTATGCTTGCTTTCTATCTCATACAGTATAGATATCCAACATTACACAATATAGACATGAAAAAATGTTTGCATAAGTGACTGTCAGTAAGTTAACTGTGCTGATTTAAAAAAAAACCAACTCATAGTCATCGTGAGAATTAAGGTTAAAATTCAGTGAAATAATGTCACCATCAGAAATCCAATGCCAGCAGCATTGACTTCAGTGTTAATACATTTTAACCTGTCAGAGTCAGCCTCTCTAAAAACTATGTCAGTCCTTTCCCCTTTGACACGTGGCAATATGTATTCAGGTTGATATATTGTTGGTCACAGGAAGTGAACAGATTTTTGCAAACATATTATTGAATGAAGAATTAAACCCCCATTTTATACCAAACTTTCTGATAGGCTCTTAACACACATTATCTCATTATCTCAAAGAACTCTGGGAAATTATTACCCCCATTCTAATGATAAAAAAACTGAGACTCAGACATATTTAAACACTAACTGATAGAGAAAAGTCTTAGGATTCAAACACATGGCCTGGGCTCTTTCCATTCTACCAGCTACCTTGAATTTTTGCCTGTTTCTGTAAGATTAAACAATATTTATAGTAAATAAATCTGAATACTAATATGCTACATGATAGTGGTCCGTTTAAATGAACTCTGCATTTTACAGAATCATTGCCTGTTTTTATGAAATATTACAGCCTTAAACATACCGCATTTTATCTTGTCATTCCTACAGCTGTCCTATTGATTAGGGCGATGTAGATTTTAGTATCTTTTTTAGAACATGACATTTTATGTTAACAAAGCACTGAGTTTAGAACTGAAGTCCTGAAATTGTCCTCAGGGCTTTGCTAAGTCTAGATTATTCATACAACACTAATGACTGTAAACATGATCTGAAATTCTGCTTTTAAGAAATATTTTCTTAACATGAATTTTGTGCAGCCACCACAGAGAAACAAATTATATTTGCTTATACTTTCATTATTGGCTGTAATACATGTTGATCAAAGATAATTTGTGAATACAGAAAAGTGAAATGTCTGAAAGAAGAGAAGAATGTGAGTGTTATAAATTGTACCTTGTTTTAATGTTTATTTTATTACTGGTCCTGATACCTAGATTCAATGGTACAATTACCCTTTGTTTAAAAAAAGGTATTTAACCTGGACAACACAATAAGACCTTGTCTCTAGAAAAATAAAACAAATTAGCCAGTGATGGTGGCCTGTGCCTGTAGACCCAGCTAGTCAAGAAGCTGAGGCTGGAGGATCCCTTGAGCCTACGAGTTTGAGGCTGCACTAAGCTATGATTGTGCCACCACACTCCAGCCTGGCTGATGGAGCGAGACTCCATCTCTTAAAAATTTTTTAATTTAATTTTTATAAAAGATGTTTTTAAAATTCCTTACTGTATTTTGTCAGTACAGTCTACCTATTATGGGTCTTGTTTATCTACAAGAAAGATGATTTTTGAAATTGGAGGCAAAAGTGTAATAATTTACTGTTCAGTTTTGCTTGTGACAATGCCAGAGTTTGTGTTAGTTTTTGGAAAAATTTTCAAGTCACATGAGCATCTTTTGCCTTAAAAGAGCACACACCATTTACTTTTATCCATCCTTTCATCATGGGGAAGATTAAATGGAACACATGGAGCCAGGAAAGGTGGGTGACAGCTGGGAGAAATTTTCTTAGAGGCCTCAGAGCACTTCCAGAGGATTGATTTGAATCCATTTTCTGCCAGTTCCTTTAGCTTTACCCAGGTTATCATCTCTGCAGGGAGCTGGGAGCTGTATCTCATTGAACTTCTGATATGTTAGACAACCCTAGAACATTCCTGAATTTCCTTAAGCTTGATTTCTTTTTTAAAAAAATAGAGGTAAAAATCTTTACCTCCTCTATTTCTTCTAACAACAGTATAAAGAAAATGCATTTGCATTTGAAAAAAATGACTTTTAGCTTGTGAGGGCCATTTGTGTTCACTTAGTAAATTGACTTGCCCCTGAGTGCAGTAAAAAGGCACAGACTGACTTTTTACAGCACTGAAAGTTTACTGGTAGGTGGGTGGTGGTTTATATTTCACCACCAGGAAGTCGAAGAAAATGTATTTGATGGCCAGGCGCAGTGGCTCACGCCTGTAATCCCAGCACTTTGGGAGGCCAAGGCGGGTCAATCACCAGGTCAGCAGTTCGAGACCAGCCTGGCCAAGATGATGAAACCCTGTCTCTACTAAGAATACAAACATTAGCCTGGCGCGGTTGCAGGCGCCTGTATTCCCAGCTACTCGGGAGGCTGAGGCAGGAGAATCGCTTGAACCCAGGAGGTGGAGGTTGCAGTGAGCCGAGATTGCACCATTGCACTCTAGCCTGGGCAACAGAGCAAGATTCCATCTCAAAAACAAACAAACAAACAAACTTATCTTTCTCGATGAATTTGCTTGGGGGCAAATTACTGCAAGTCAGCGAATACTTATTTTGTACTTTTATTCTGCCTTTTAAATAACCTGGCCTTCTTGATTTGAGATTGGCTAGAAAATAAGGCCTCCTCAATTATTTAAATGTCCATTGTCAACTAGTAGCAATAGTGAAAAAAGAAATCTTCTTAAAGAACTTAAATGTGCTATCTCTGATCCCAAAGGCACACTGAAATCAGGCCAACGGAAACGCGATAGCAGTTGTGCACCATGTCTGCAACTGTGGCAGACACACAACCGAAGTTAGTAATTGGGCTGCTCATTACAGACAGGGAGAGGCCTGTTGACTTTCTGTAACTGCTGGAGCGTGTCTATAGTTTATTTGCTGTGGAACTAGATTCATCAAGTGCTGAGTCCTCCTAGAAGTGACAGGCTGACCTGCTGTACAGACTGATTCTAACTGTCTTTATGTGAGTCACATTGGGCAGCGTTTTGGTGGTACCTGACTGCTGTCAAAGCTTATTTCCCTCTCTGTTAACTGTTTGAAGATTTATGTACCAACAGGAATTTAATCAGTGCTGTATTTTAAATAATTTTGTGCTTGGCTCAAACAAGAAGAGTTAATCAATTCATTAGGGGTGGATTATAAGCCCCACCTCCTATAACTTTTTTTTATTGTGTCAGAAGTTTGGAAATAAAACACATGTTATTATTCAAAACATTTTATTGAATGGGGATTTCAAAAATTAGGTCGTTTCTTTTCCTTTATTTCTGGATTGTTTTCTTCTGCATGACATTTGAAACTTTGTCAAGCAAACAATTGAGGATAGCCCATAACCAAAGATTACCTGTCGTTGGGAAGCAGGTGTCATGCTGATGAATCAGAGCCAGATAAATCTAGGCCAACAGAGGTATGTTTGCTTACAGAACTAAGCAAGACTTTATATGTGCAAGAACTAGAAGACCAACAGATATAAGCTGTTAGTTTTAGTGTTGGCACCAACACTGCTACTATAACCCCACGCTAGTCTCCAAATATTTTTGTGCACATTCAAAATTCACATGAATTTGTCATTTGCACTTTCTAACTTAACACTCCTATGATTAATCTGTGGCTGGACAGTTGTAGATCAGGGATCTGTTAGTTGGAAATGTTCCCTTCTGAAAAGGCAGAAGGTTAGGGCCTAGCTTTCTTGCTATGATAGATGTCTTTTCAGCTTCTCCTTCTTTCTTGTTGCTTAAATTGGGGGTGGAGAAAGCTCCCAACTACCATTTTCTCTAACCTCATACCCTGCTTTATCTTCTTCATAGCAGTCATCATTCTCTTAAGTATTTGTGTTCCACTATAGGACTGTAAGCTTCAAAAGTGCAGGAACCTTGTTGACAACTTCTTCACCACCATTATATCCCAGTTCCTAGAAAAGTGTCTGCCTTGCCCTGAAGCACGTCTTCAAAAAACATTAGTTAAAAGAATGAATATTTCTATTTGCTTGGGAAATCTTTTTTTTTATTTTATTATTATTATTATTTTTTTTTTTTATGGAGTCTTGCTCTGTCACCAGGCTGGAGTGCAGTTGTGCGATCTCAGCTCACTGCAACCTCTGCCTCCCAGGTTCAAGCATTTCCCCTGCCTTGGCCTCCTGAGTAGCTGGGACTACAGGAGTGCGCCACCATGCCCAGCTAGTTTTTTGTATTTTAGTAGAGATGGGGTTTCTCCATATTGGCCAGGATGGTCTTGATCTAGGACCTGACCTCCTGATCCACCCGCCTCAGCCTCCCAAAGTGCTGGGATTACAGGCATGAGCCACCACACTCAGCCTAGGGAAAACTGTCTTACAGTAGAATAAAGATGCAGATATGTCTTGGTTCACAGTCAGGCTGTAAACATTCTATTTAGGTGTTCAGCACCACTTCAATTATACTAAAGATGAAATTGGTCAGATTAGAAATTAAACCATCATTTATAATGTTTTGCTTGTGGTTTTAAATACGTTATTGAAAAATTACAAATATAAGATTGTTTATATGTGAATTATAGGGGAAAATGTAAGTTGATTTAAGCTATTTTCATTCCAATATAATACTTTCTGCTCCAGTGCTACTTCGGGGGAAAATTAAAGCATTAACTCTTGATTACTACAGTTGAAAGATAATGGAATTTGAGGAAGTACTTAATATGTAACATGGATTAACAGCAGATCTGTGTCATAGATTAATATTTTCAGACTTATGGGAAACCCTAACTTTTGCTGCAGCTACATTTGTTCCAGACATGGAATTTCCTTTTGTAGTGTATAGATTCCATTAGAATTCTGACCGTTTTTTGGTCCCTTGTATGTAACATGAAATGCAATAATTATATTAAAATGGATGAAAATATACTTTATAATAAATAGGTCTGAAGTCAATTCTCGTATACCTCTTTTGGGGATTTGCAATTTTATTTATTAAATTATGCAGAACTTTACTTATAACAGCAACACAGAAGGAATTACATACACCTGGACTCACCCGAGAGAAAGCCTCTGACTCAGAGAAGTGGGTCCAGAAATCTGTGGAATGCTCTGTTTTGGCTTATTAGTAGTGCATTGCCAAAGTTTTCAGGAAATTAGAGCTTTGGGGAACAGATTTACTTTATTGTCAAGGATTGCCTATAGCTGTACATTCCTTTGAAATTCAGGTTTCACTCAGATGACAAGATGATGGTTTGGTAGGCCTAGGAGGATGTGTACTTTGCAAATTGGAGAAAATCTAGGTTGTGGTATTAATCTTAAAAGCACCCCAATGTTAGACACAGCTGCCTGCCTGACATGTGCCTCAAGTATATCCTACATGTTTACAAAGTTCAGTTGTAAATCTGAGTATTAATGAGAAGATGTTCCATGAAAGATTTTCAACAAATAATTAATAATGCATTCAGTTAACCATAAAAGCATTTCAAGGAAAAACTCCGACTTTGAAGACAAATGATTGAATAAATGGATAAAAATAAGCTTAGGGGCTTTTGCAGATTCATCACTCAACTCTATTACTTCATTATCCACATAAATACAGTGTTATTCAGATGCATTTTAACTTTCAAATAACTCATACTTCTTATTGCTGTTTTTATCATAAACCTTGAGTAGGGTAGCCTCTTAAACTATTTATATACCTAACATTGATAAAATAAAAATTAAAAAGAAGGAAAAGCAAAAGGAACTTGGTTGGGAATATGTAAGAACTTTTTGCCATACATCTTTGAGGTAATGGCAACAAGTTTCTTTAAAAAATAAATATTGCTGGATTCCTGTGCAAGATGGCCAAATAGGAACAGCTCCAGTCTGTGGCTCTCAGAGAGACCAACGCAGAAGGTGTGTGATTTCTGCATTTACAACTGAGGTACCTGGTTCATCTCAATGGGACTGGTTAGACAGTGGGCACAGCCCATGGAGGGCGAGCAGAAGCAGGGTGGGGTGTCGCCTCACCCAGGAAGCACAAGGGGTCAGGGAACTCCTTCCCCTAGCCAAGGGAAGCCCTAAGGGACTGTGCCGTGAGAGACGGAGCTATCTGGCTCACATACTATGCTTTTCCCATGGTCTTCGCAACCTGTAGACCAGGATGTTGCCTCGGGTGCCTACACCACAAAGGCCCTGGGTATCAAGCACAAAACTGGACAGTCGTTTGGGCAGACACTGAACTAGCTGCAGGAGTTTTTTTCTCATACCCCATTGGCACCTGGAAGGCCAGTGAGACAGAACCATTCACTCCCCTGGAAAGGGGGCTGAAGCCAGGGAGCCAAGTGGTCTAGCTCAGTGGATCCCACCCCCACAGAATCCAGCAAGCTAAGATCCGCTGGCTTGAAATTCTTACTACCAGCACAGCAGTCTGAAATCAACCTGGGATGCTTGAGCTTGGTGTGGGGAGAGGCGTCTGCCATTACTGAGGTTTGAGTAGGTGGCTTTCCCCTCACAGTGTAAACAAAGCTGCCAGGCAGTTTGGACTGGGCGCAGCCCACCACAGCGCCAAAAAGCTGCTGTAGCCAGACTGCCTCTCTAGATTCCTCCTCTCTAGCCAGGGCATCTCTGAAAGAAAGGCAGCAGCCCCAGTCAGGGGCTTATAAATCAAACTCCCATCTCCCTGCAATAGAGCACCTGGGGGAAGGAGGGGATGTGGGTACAGCTTCAGCCAACTTAAACATTCCTGCCTGCCAGCTCTGAAGAGAGCAGCGGATCTCCCAGCACAATGCTTGAGCTCTGCTAAGGGACAGACTGCCTCCTCAAGTGGGTCCCTGACCCCCATGCCTCCTAACGGGGAGATATCTCCCAGCAGGGGATGACAGACACCTCATACAGGAGAGCTCTGGCTGGCATCTGGTGGGTGTCCCTCTGGGACAAAGCTTCCAGAGAAAGGAGCAGTCAGCAATCTTTACTGTCCTTCAACCTTTGCTGGTGATACCCAGGCAAAGAGGATCTGGAGTGGACCTCCAGCAAACTCCAGCAGACCTGCAGAAGAGGGACCTGACTGTCAGAAGGAAAACTAACAAACAGAAAGGAATAGCCTCAACATCAACAAAAAGGACAACCAAGCAAAAACTCCATCTGAAGGTCACCAACAGCAAAGACCAAAGGTAGATAATCCACAAAGATGAGGAAAACAACAGTGCAAAAAGGCTGAACATTCCAAATACCAGAACGCTTCTTCTCCACCAAAGAATCATAACTCCTTGCCAGCAAGGGAACAAAACTGGATGGAGAATGAGTATGATGAAATGACAGAAGTAGGCTTCAGAAGGTGGGTAATAGCAAACTCCTCTGAGCTAAAGGAGCATATTCTAACCCAATGAAAGGAAGCCAAGAACCTTGATAAAAGGTTAGAGGAATTGCTAACTAGAATAACCAGTTAAGAGAAGAAAAGAAATGACCTGATGGAGCTGAAAAACACAGCACGAGAACTTCATGAAGCACACACAAGTATCAATAGCCAAATCGATCAAGTGGAGGAAAGGATATCAGAGATTGAAGATCAATTTAATGAAATAAAGCATGAAGACAAGATTAGAGAAAAAATAATAAAAAGGAATGAACAAAGTGTCCAAGAAATATGGGACTATTTGAAAAGGCCAAACCTACAATTGATTGGTGTATCTGAAAGTGATGGGGAGAATGGAACCAAGATGGAAAACACACTTCAGGATATTATCCAGGAGAACTTCCCCAACCTAGCAAGACAGGCCAACATCAAATTCAGGAAATACAGAGAACACCACAGAGATACTCCTTAAGAAGAGCAACCCCAAGACACATAATCATTATATTCACCAAGATTGAAATGAAGGAAAAAATGTTAAGGGCAGCCAGAGATAAAGGTTGGGTTACCCACAAAGGGAAGCCCATCAGACACAGCAGATGTCCCTGTAGAAACCCTACAAGCCAGAAGACAGTGGGGGAAAATATTCAACATTCTTAAAGGAAATAATTTTCAACCCAGAATTTCATATCCAGCCAAACTGAGCTTCATAAACAAAGAAGAAATAAAATCCTTTACAGACAAGCAAATGCTGAGGGATTTTGTCATCACCAGGCCTGCCTTAAAGAGCTCCTGATGGAAGCACTAAATGTGGCAAGGAAAAACTGGTACCAGACACTGCAAAAACAAGCCAAATGTAAAGACCATCAACACTATGAAGAAACTGCATCAACTAATGGCCAGAATAACCAGCTAGCATCATAATGATGGAAATCAAATTCACACATAACAATACGAACCTTAAGTGTAAATGGGCTAAACGCCCCAATTAAAAGGCACAGACTGGCAAATTGGTTAAAAGAGTCAAGACCCACTGGTGTGCTGCATTCAGGAGACCCATCTCATGTGCAAAGACACACATGGGCTCAAAATAAAGGGATGGAGGAAGATTTACCAAGTAAATGGAAAGCAGAAAAAAAGCAGGGCTGGCAATCCTAGTCTCTGATAAAACAGACTTTAAACCAACAAAGATCAAAAAAGACAAAGAAGGGCATTACATAATGGTAAAGAGATCACTGCAACAAGAAGAGCTAACTATCCTAAATATATATGCACCCAATACAGGAGCACTTAGATTTATAAAGCAGGTTCTTAGAGACCTACCAAGAGACTTAGACTCCCACACAATAATAGTTGGAGACTTTAACACCGCATTGTCAAATAAGACAGATCAAGGAGACAGAAAATTAACAAGGATATTCAGGACTTGAACTCAGCTCTGGACCAAGCAGACCCAATAGACATCTATAGAACTCTCCACCCCAAATCAACCAAATATACATTCTTCTCAGCACCACATAGCACTTATTCTAAAATCAACCACATAATTGGAAGTAAAACACTCCTCAGCAAATGCAAAAGAACACAAATCATAACAGTCTCTCAGACCACAGTGCGATCAGATTAGAACTCAGGATTAAGAAACTCACTCAAAACTGCACAACTACAGGGAAACCAAACAACCTGCTCCTAAATGACTACTGGGTAAATAACAAAATTAAGGCAGAAATCAATAAGTTCTTTGAAACTAATGAGAACAAAGACACAATGTACCAGAATCTCTGAGACACAGCTAAAGCAGTGTTTAGAGGGAAATTTATAGCACTAAATGCCCACAGGACAAAGTGGGAAAGATCTAAAATTGACACCCTAACATCACAATTAAAAGAACTAGAGAAGCAAGAGCAAACAAATTCAAAAGCTAGCAGAAGACAAGAAGTAACTAAGATCAGAGCAGAACTGAAGGAGATAGAGACATGAAACACCCTTCAAAAAAATCAATGAATCTAGGAGCTAGTTTTTTTGAAAAGATTAACAAAATAGGTAGACCACTAGCCAGACTAATAAAGAAGAGAGAAGAATCAAATAGACACAATAAAAATTGATAAAGGGGAGATCACCGCTGATCCCACAGAAATACAGATTACCATCAGAGAATACTATAAAACACCTCTACACAAATAAACTAGACAATCTAGAAGAAATGGATACATTTCTGGAAATATACACCCTCCCAAGACTAAACCAGGAAGAAGTTGAATCCCTGAATAGACCAATAACAAGTTCTGAAATTGAGGCAGTAATTAATAGCCTACCAACCAAAAAAAACCTAGGATCAGATGGATTCACAGCTGACTTCTACCAGAGGTACAAAGAGGAGCTGGTACTATTCCTTCTGAAACTATTCCAAACAATAAAAAAAGAGGGACTCCTTACTAACTCATTTTATGAGGCCAGCATCATCCTGATACCAAAATCTGGCAGAGACACAACTAAAAAAGAAAATTTCAGCCCAATATCCCTGATGAACATTGATGCAAAAATCCTCAATAAATACTGGCAAACCAAATCCAGCAGCACATCAAAAGCTTATCGACTATGATCAAGTCGGCTCCATCCCTTGGATGAAAGGCTGGTTCAACATATGCAAATCAATAAATGCAATCCATCACATAAACAAAACCAATGACAAAAAACACATGATTATCTCAATGGATGCAGAAAAGGCCTTTGATAAAATTCAAAACCCCTTCATGCTAAAAGCACTCAATAAACTAGGTATTGATGGAACATATCTCAAAATAATAAGAGCTATTTATGTCAAAGCCACAGCCAGTGTCACACTGAATGGGCAAAAGCTGGAAGTATTCCGTTTGAAAACTGGCACAAGAAAAGGATGCCCTCTCTCACCACTCCTATTTAACATACTATTAGAAGTTCTGGCCAGAGCAGTCAGGCAAGAGAAAGAAATAAAGGGTATTCACATAAGAATAGAGGAAGTCAAATTATCTCTGTTTGCAGATGACATAATTCTATATTTAGAAAACACCATTGTCAGGCCCAAAATCTCCGTAAGCTGATAAGCAACTTCAACAAAGTCTCAGGATACAAAATTAATGTGCAAAAATCACAAGCATTCCTATACACCAATAATAGACAGATACAGAGCCAAATCTTGAGCAAACTCCCATTCACAATTGCTATAAAGAGAATAAAATACCTAGGAATAAAGCTTACAAGGATGTGAAGGACCTCTTCAAGGAGAACTACAAACCACTGCTTAAGGAAATAGAAGAGGTCACACACAAATGGAAAAACATTCCATGCTGATGGGTGGGAAGAAACAATATCGTGAAAATGGCCATACTGCCCAAAGTAATATATAGATTCAATGCTATTCCCATCAAGCTACCATTGACTTTCTTCGCAGAATTAGGAAAAAGCTACTTTAAATTTCATATGGAACCAAAATAGATCCTGTATAGCCAAGACAATCCTAAGCAAAAAGAGCAAAGCTGGAGGCATCACGCTACCTGATTTCAAACTATACTACAAGGCTACGTTAACCAAAATGTTATGGTACTGGTACCAAAACAGATACATAGACCAATGGAACGGAACAGAGGCCTCAGAAATAATGCCACACATCTACAACCACCTGATCTTTGACAAACCTGACAAAAACAAGCAATGGGGAAAGGATTCCCTATTTAATAAATGGTGTTGGGAAAACTGGCTAGCCATATGCAGAAAACTGCAACTGGACCCCTTCCTTACAAATGTATACAAAAATTAATGCAAGATGGATTAAAGATTTAAACGTAATACCTAGAACCATAAAAACCCTAGAAGAAAACCTAGGGAATACCATTCAGGACATAGGCATGGGCAAAGACTTCATGACTAAAACGCCAAAAGCAATGGCAACAAAAGCCAAAATTGACAAATGCAATCTAATGAAACTAAAGAGCTTCTGCACAGCAAAAGAAACTATCATCAGAGTGAACAAGCAACCTATAGAATGGGAGAAAATGTTTGCTATCTATCTATCTGACAAAGGGCTAATATCCAGAATCTACAAGGAACTTATACAAATTCACAAGAAAAAGATAACCCCACCAAAAAGTGGGCAAAGGATATGAACAGACACTTCTCAAAGTAAGACATTTATGTGACCAACAAACATATGAAGAAAAGCTCATCATCACTGGTCATTAGAGAAAAGCCAATCAAAACCACAATGAGATACCATCTCACGCCAGTTAGAATGGTGATTATTAAAAAGTCAGGAAACAATAGATGCTGGAGAGGATATAAAGAAATAGGAATGCTTTTACACTGTTGGTGGGAGTGTAAATTAGTTCAACCATTATGAAAGGCAGTATGACGATTCCTCAATGATCTAGAACCAGAAATACCGTTTGACCCAGCAATCCCATTACTGGGTATATACCCAAAGGATTATAAATCATTCTACTATAAAGATACATGCACATGTATGTTTATGGCAGCACTCTTCACAATAGCAAAGACTTGGAACCAACCTAAATGCCCATCAATGATAGACTGGATAAAGAAGATTTGGCATACATACACCATGGAATATTATGCAGCCATAAAAAAAGACAAGTTCATGTCCTTTGCAGGGTCATAAATGAAGCTGGAAACCATCATTCTCAGCAAACTAACACAGGAAAAGAAAACCAAATACCACACATTCTCACTGATAAGTGAGAGTTGAACAATGAGAACATGCGCACAGGGCAGGGAACATCACACACCGGGGCCTGTCGGGGAGGTGGGGGCAAGGAGAGGGATACCATTAGGAGAAATACCTAATGTAGATGACTGTTTGATGGGTGCAGCAAACCACCGTGGTCCATGTATACCTATGTAACAAACCTGCATGTTCTGCCCAGGTATCCCAAAACTTAAAGTATAATTAAAAAAAAAAAAAAGCCAGCTAAATCCCACCGAAATCAAGATGGTTATGAGAGTGACCTTTGGTCATCCTCACTGCTATAGTCCTACCAGCACCATGACTGTTTACAAATCCCATGGCAATGTCATGAAGTTACCCTATATGGTCTAAAAAGGTGAGGCATGAATAATTTACCCCTTGTTAGGATATAATCGAGAAATAACCATAAAAATGGACAACCAACAGCCCTCACGGCTGCTATGCCTATGGAGTAGCCATTCTTTATTCCTTTACTTTCTTAATAGACTTGCTTTCACTTTAAAAAACAAATAAATAAATATTGCCATCTTCCAAAGTTTTTGTCCCACTGAAAACACAGAAAGAACTAAAAGAGATTGAGATATTTTCATTTCAAAAATTTATCATTGGTTTTCAAGTTTCTTCAAAGCATGTTTTCCCCTATTGTTTCTGCCTGAATTTGAATATGCCAGAACTCCTTAGAGAATTATATAGGTAGGAAAATCCGTCAGTGCTCTAAACTTAAAAACAAAAGATGAAAAAATAATATGTGCTGGCCATATATATGTATATATTCCACCTTATCTGTGATTTTTGTTATTTCTTTGCCTTAATAAAAGACTGATAAACAAAGCTGCCCAAAGTTTGGACTGGGCAGAGCCCAGCACAGCGCCGCAAAGCCACTGTAGCCAGATTGCCTCTGTAGATTCCTCCTCTCTGGACAGGGCATCTCTGAAAGAAAGGCAGCAGCCCTAGTCAGGGGCTTGTGGATAAAACTCCCATCTCCCTGTGACAGAGCACCTGGGGGAAGGGAGGGATGTGGGTACAGCTTCAGCCGACTTAAATGTTCCTGCCTGCCAGCTCTGAAGAGAGCAGCAGATCTCCCAGCACAGTGCTCGAGCTCTGCCAAGGGACAGACTGCCTCCTCAAGTGGGTCCCTGACCCCCGTGCCTCCTAACGGGGAGATACCTCCCAGCAGGGGACAACAGACATCTCATGCAGGAGAGCTTCGGCTGGCATCTGGCGGGTGTCCCTCTGGGACAAAGCTTCCAGAGGAAGGAGCAGTCAGCAATCTTTACTGTCCTGCAGCCTCTGCTGGTGATACCCAGGCAAAGAGGGTCTGGAGTGGACCTCCAGCAAACTCCAGCAGACCTGCAGAAGAGGGACCTGACTGTCAGAAGGAAAACTAACAAACAGAAAGGTACTGGATATTCAATCTTTATAAGCTTAGTTTTCTCCTGGGAATAAAAATAGTATCTGCTGTGTTTGGTCTTTGTGAGGATTAAATCAATAATGCATCTGACAAACTTTGTAGAATGATTGAGTTATATTAAACACTTAATGCTCATTTCCTATAATTGTTGTTTTGTATTAGAATGGTACTCTAGCCTTCATAAAACAAATTACATGATTTAGACATTTGAAAGTTCTTCATTTTCAATTGACACTCATTTATTTCTAGTTACTGCATCACCTAGTCATTTTATGTTCTGTGTTGTGACAGCAAATGGGTGAAATAGTTTCAATTTCCCAGCATGTAACTGGCCTTCTTTAGCCTTAACTTTCTTTTCCAGCATTGTTATGGCAGATACAGCAAACATGTCAGAGTACAGAACATTCCATTAAGAGCCTTACCTCGTGCCTCACTTCCTATGATGTTTTATATGAATAATACAATGTCTAGAGGTGAAATTAGTTGGAGTGCTCATGACTCAGCCTCTTTTTCCAGGGAGTGAGTCATTCCACATTTATAGATTCCTGACTTTGTGCTATATACCACACTAAGGGCTTGGAATACAAACATAGATTTGCTGGGTCATTGACCCAGAGCAGCCCACAGTCTGGGCAGGCAGGATATGGCATTCATTAAGAATGATATGGGCTTACACATAGCCAGCACTCTATTAATGTTATATCTACCTGTCAAGGCAAAGCGTGATTAAATATACAATAATATGAGCTGTCTAGACAACTTAATTCTATGTTTTGGAACATGTACCTTTGACCCTATAACCCTATATTGGTATATTTTGCCTAATTATATCACCACAAATTTAACTCCTTTATTGTTTTGTTTAGATATTGAGTTTTTATTCCTTTGCATATCACATAAAATCATACCCTCCATGAATAGGTCAGTTGCCTGATGAATACCTTTCCTTTATTATCCTGCCAGAAACTCACACTTAATGTGTCTAATAAAGCCCATTATCCTCTACTTTTACCCAGCAACCTGATCTCCCTTCAGGCTTTCCTGTTTCTAAGAATGTCCTAGGAGTCTGTTTTTCTTACACCCTCAAAATTCTCTTGGCTCCTTTCTTCATCCTGTGCCTTTCCTGGCCAATGAATCCTTAAATTCTTTTTTTGTGTGTGTGAGACAGGGACTCTGTTGCCAAGGGTGGATTTCAGTGGTGCAATCATAGCTCACTGTAACCTTATATGCCTCTGGCTTCAGCCTCCCCAGTAGCTAGGACTACAGGTGTGCACTACCATGCCTGGCTAATTTAAAAAAAAAAAAAGTTGTTTTTGTAGCAGTCTCTCTATGTTGCTTATGCTGGTTTCAAACTCCTGGCCTCAAGCAGTCTTCTGCCTTGGTCTCCCAAAGTGCTGGGATTAGAGGAGTGGGCCACTATGCCTGGCTTTAATCCCTAAATCCTGCATGGACTGTAAATACTGTTATGGACTGAGTTGTGCCCCACCCCATCCATATATTGAAGTTCTAAGTGCCAGTGTGACTGTTTAAAAATAGGGCTTGTAGCAGGTAATTAAGGTTAAACAAAGTCATCAGAGTGGGGCCCTAATCCAGTAGGGTTGGTGGCCTCATAAGAAGAGGAAAATAGAGTTCTCTAAATTTCCCCACCCATCTTCGTGTCTTTCTTTCTCCACCATGTGAGGACATAGTGAGAATGTGGCTGTCTACAAGCCAGGATTATAGCCCTCACCAGAACCTGACCATGATGGCACTTGATCTCACCCCTCCAACCTCCAGAACTGTGAAAAAGTAAATATCTGTTGTATAAGCCACATAGTCTAGGGCATTTTGTTATGTTAGACTATATTAGGCCATTCTCTTGCATTGCTATAAAGAAATACATGGGACTGGATAATTTACAAAGAAAAGATGTTTAATTGGCTCACAGTTCTGCAGGCTATACAGGAAACATAGTGCTGGCATCAGCTTATGGGGAGGACTCAGGGAGCTTTTTCTCCTGGCAGAAAGCAAAGCAGGAGTGGGCACTTCACATAGTCAAAGCAGGAGCAAGCAATGGAGATAACAAGAGAGAAAGAGAGAGTAGAATGGGAGGCTCCACACTCTCTTAAATGACCAGATGTCATGAGAACTCACTATCACAAAACAGCACCAAGCCATGAGGGATCACCTCCATAATCCAAACCCCTCCTACTAGGCCCCACCTCCAGCACTGGGGATTACAATTCAACATGAGAATTGGGTGGGGACAAATATGAAAACTATATCATCTTGCACCAGGCCCTTTCCAAATCTCATGTCCTTCTCACATTGCAAAATACAGTCATGACTTCCCAATGGTCCCCCAATGTCTTAACTCATTCCAGCATTAATTCAAAAGTCCAAAGCCTCATTTGAAACAAGGCAAATCCCTTCGATCTACAAGCATGTAAAATCAGAAAGAGTTATTTACTCCCAATATACAATGGGGGTATAAGCACTGGGTAAACATTGATATTCCAAAAGGAAGAAATTGGCCAAAAGAAAGGGACTAAAGGCCCCACGCAAGTTCAAAACCTAGCAGGGCAGTTATTAAACTTTAAAGCTCCAAAATAATATCTTTTGACTCCATGTCTTACATCCACAGCACACTGGTACAATGAGGGGGCTCCTAAGGCCTTGATTAGCTCTGTCCTTTTAGCTTTGCAGGGTGCATCCTCCCCATACTCCTCAGCTGCTCTCACAGGTTGTTGAGTGCCTGCAGCTTTTCCAGGTGCAGGATACAAGCTGCTGGTCTGAGGTCTGGGGGGTGGTGACCCCCTTCTCACAGCTCCACTAGGGAGTGCCCCAGTGGAGACCAGATGTGAGGGTTCCAACTTCACATTTCCCCTTGGCACTACCGTAGTAGAGGTCCTCTGTTGGGGCTCTGCCCCTGCAGCAGGCTTCTGCCTGGGCATCCAGGCTTTTCCATACATCCTTTGAAATCTACATGGAAGGTGCCAAGCCTCATTCACTCTTGCACTCCGTGCATCCGCAGGCTTAACAACACATGGAGGCTGCCAAGACTTACAGCAGTTTGTGCTCTCCAGAGCAGTGGCACGACAGTGTCTGGGGTCCTTTGAGCAGAGGCTGCAGCCAGAGCTTCCAATGCAGTACAGTATCCTGAGGCTGTGCGGGGCAGTGGGGCCCTGGACCTGGCCCGCAAAAACATTCTTCCCTCCTAGGCCTCTGGGCCTATGATGGGAGGGGCTGCCATGAAGGTCTCTGAAATGCCTTCAAGGCCTTTTTCCCATTGTCTTGGCTATGAGCACTTGGTGGGGTTTCGTTATGCAAATTTCTCTAGCAAGTGGTTGTTCCACAGCCTGCTTGAATTCCTCTCTCAAAAAAAGCTTTTTCTTTCTTTGCCACATGGTTAGATGGAAAATTTTCCAAACTTTTATGCTGTGCTTCCCTTTTAAGTATAAATTCCAATTCTTAATCTTTTCTTTGCTCCTGCTTCTGAGTGTAGGTTATTAGAAACAGCCAGGGCACCTCTTAAATGTATTGCTGCTCAGAAATTTCATCTGCCAGATACGCTGTATAGTCACTGTGAAGCTCAAACTTCCAAAGATCCCTAGGATCTGGACACAATCCAGCCAAGCTCTTTGCTAACACATAAAACGTGTGACCTTTGCCCCAGTTCCCAGTAAGTTCCTCATTTCCATCAGAGACCTCATCAGCCTGGATTTTGCTGTCCATATCACTATCAGCATTTTGGTCACAACAGTTTAACTAGTCTCTAAAAAATTCCTAAGTTTCCCTCATCTTTCTGTCTTCTTCTGAGCCATCCAGACTCTTCCAACCTCAGCTCATTACCCAGTTCCAAAGCTGCTTCCACATTTCCATGTATCTTTATAGCAACACCCCACTCTTCAGTTCAATGTGTTAGGCTGTTCTTACATTGCTATAAAGAAATACCCAAAACTGGGTAATTTATTAAAAAAAATAAGTTTAATAGGCTCATGGTTCTGCAATCCATACAGGAAACACAGTGCTGGCATCAGCTTCTGGGGAGGCCTCAGGGGGCTTTCACTCATGGTGGAGAGCAACGCAGGAGCAGGCACTTCACATAGTGAAAGCAGGAGCAAGCCAGAAAGAGAGACGGGTGGGGAGGAAAAGGAGAGGGAGAATGCTGGGAGGAGGTGGCACACACTTTTAAGTGACTGGATTTTGTGAGAACTCACTATCATGAAGACAGCACCAAGCCATGAGAGCTCTTCCCCCATTATCCAGTCACCTCCCTCTAGGCCCCACCTCCAACAATAGGGAATACAATTCAACATGAGATTTGGGTGGAGACAAACATCAGAACTATATCACAGTCTCAGCAGACTAATACATATATCCATGCAATAGTTGTAACACTCTCCTTTATATGGACACTGTCTCCACCTGAATTGTCTCTTCATTACCATTCACCTGGGCTTCTGAAGGAGCCACTTTAATGAACACTTCTTTAAGCACTCCCCTCTCTGATCCAATCTACATAATATTGCGAGATTAAATTTCCTAATTATGCCATTCTTGAATTTAAAACCTTCAGTGGTCCACTTTCACCTACAAAATTAAATATGTTTAATTGAATAGCCTCCTCAGATTGTCATTCAAGGTCATTACTTCCTATATAGAGCCAACTTAGCTTTTCACCCAATTATTGCTCTTCTTATGTGTCATACTCCAGGCTAGGTATTTTTCCAAACACCCTCTGGGCTTTGATTCTTCTGTTACTTTGTTTCTGTGGTGTCCTGTCCATTGTCTGTCTCCTTCCCACTCCATCTCCACCTATCAAAATCCCTTACCTCCTTCAAGGGCTAACTCAAATACAACTTCCTCTGTGAATCTTTATCTTCATAACAGGATTTTTCTCCCCTTGATTGATCTCCCAAAAGCCCTGTTAGTATTTCCTTATGACAATAGGATTTTTTCTTTTTTTCCATCATGGCTTTTTGTCTTTTGGCTTTTTCACAACCTCTGTTATCCCACTAGATTCTAACTAAGTGAACTCTTTAAGGTTAAAGAACACTGGATCCCTAAAATATTAATGATGCTAAAAAACATAACAAACAAACAACAAAAAAAACCCTACCCAGTTGGGTATGGTGGCTTATGCCTATAATCTCAGCAATTTCAGAGGGTGTATCACTTGAGCCTGGGAGTTTGAGACCAGCCTGTACAACATAGGGAAACTCTGTCTCTACAAAAAAATAGAAAAATTAGTTGGGCATGGTGGTGCATGCCTGTAGTCCCAGCAACTCAGGAGGCTGAGGTGGGAGGATCATCTGAGGCTGGGGAGGTCGAGACTGGAGTGAGCCATGATCATGCCATTGCACTCCAGCCAGGACAATAGAGTGAGACTCTGTCTCAAAAAAAGAAAAAAATCCTACTCTATACCTTAAAAATATGAGAATTATAAGAATTACAAACAAAAACATTTCCATTTTTTTAAATATCTTATAACTGCAGTATTCCCGACATTTGTTTCTGTAAGGTGTAACTCCAGTAGTAACTTTTCTGTTACTTAAGCAGTAACAATTTCTGTAATTTGAAAACTCAAGTGTAACTTTAACAAGGGAGAAGCATAAGAAATATAAAAATTGTGAATTTTCAGCTCACAATTAACTTTGATAATCCAATAGCTAAAAATGTCTGCTATTTTCATCTTGTATTCCTTGTGAGGTATAATCAGGCCTATTTTAGTTTGACATAGGCTTTATAATGTTATCTGACCATCACAATATGATTTATAATATGGAGGCATGAAGTCATTTTTCACTGGGGCAGGAGTGTGGCGGAGTGGGTGGGGGGAAGAAGAGCTTTACCAATTAACTCAAGATTATTTGCCGACATTTCTCCTACCTTTTAGGTGAGGGGAAAGAGACAGAGGATGGAGAATTGGTGCTTTTAGTATGCTGATACATTAAGCTGCCTGGAAGCAGATGCTAAATCCTATTGAAAAGAATTTTATTTGCGTTTTGCTTAGGGCATTGTTTAGCAAAATACTACACAAGAAGTCTTGATCTGTGTGTTTGAAATGGCAGATGTTCACAGTGAGGACTGAGCCTTGGGGCAACATCAGTCTTCACAATTCTGCGCCTATTTGCTCAATAACTGGCTTGGTTGGAAAAAAAGAAAAAAAAAGGTTCCAGGGAGTTATTTACAAAGCAGCTGCTCCTAGCACTGCAAATGAAAGTGCTCTCCTTAAGATAAGAAAAGCAAGCAAACAAACAGAAGCCACGGGACAGCTTGAGCCCACCAGGTCAAAAATGAATACCTCTTTTCCCTCAGAACTGTGTTTCCAATATTTTTATATAAAAATTGTATATATTCAAGTGTGCAACATGTTTTGATATATATATACACACACAGTGAATTGATTACTAGAGTGAAGCAAATTAATGTGTCTGTCTCCTCACACACTTATTGTTTTAAAAAATAAGAACACCTGAAACCTATTCTTTTAGCAAATTTTCAGTAGACCTTACAATATTATTAACTGTAGTCGTCATGCTGTACATTAGACCTCTAGGTTTAGTCATCTTGTATAATTGTGACCTTATATCTTTCGGCTAACATGTCCTCATTTCGCCAATCTCCCCACCTCCAGATAACCACTATTCTACTCCGCTTCTATGAGTTCAGCTTTTTAAGATTCCACATAAGTGAGATTATGCAGTATTTTTCTTTCTGTGTCTGGCTTATTTCACTTACCATAATGCCGTTCAGGTTTTTTCATGTTGTTGCAAATGGCAGGATCTCCCTTTTAAAGTCTTAATCATGTTCCATTGTGTATAGTATCTCACAATTTTTTAATCCATTCATCTGTCAATAGACATTGGTTGTTTTCATATTTTGACTATTGTAAATAATGCTGCAATGAACACAGGAGTGCAGATATCTCTTCAAGGTACCGACTTCATTTTCTTTGTGTATTTTCCCTGTAGTGGGGTTGCTGGATCAAATTGTAGTTCTCTTTTTAATTTCTTGAGGTACCTCCATACTGTTTTCCATAGCACTTGTACCAATTTACATTCCCATCAACAGTATACAGTGTTCCCTTTCCTTTTCGCCACATCCAACACTTATTTTTTTATCTTTTTAATGATGGCCATACTAACAGGTGTGAGATAGCTATCTCATTGTGGTTTTGATGTCTCTGATGATTTCTGATATTAAACACCTTTTCATAAACTTTTTAGCCATTGTCATGTCTTCTTTGGAAAAATGTCTACTCAGGGTCCTTTGCTCATTTTTAAATTTTTTTTTTCTTTGTTTTTTATATTTTTGTTTTTTTTTTTTTTTTTTTTTTTTTTTTTTTTTTTTTTTTTGAGACAGGGTTAAGGTAGCTGGGACAACAGGGCACATCACAATGCCCAGCTAATTTTTTGTATTCTTTGTAAAGTTGGGGTTTCTCCATGTTTCCCAGACTGGTCTCAAACTCCTGGACTCAAGCACTCCACCCTCTTTGGTCTCCCAAAGTGCTGGGATTACAGGCATGAGCCCCCATGTCCAGCCCTATATTTTGGATATTAACGCCTAATCAGATATATGGTTTGCAAATATTTTCTCCCGTTCTCTAGATTACCTTTTTATTTTGTTGATTGTTTCCTCTTTTGGACAGTTTGATGTAGCCCCATCTGTTTGTTTCTGCTTGTGATGCCTGAGCTGTTGGTGTCATATTCAAAAAATCATTGCCAAAGTCAATGTCAAGAAGCTTATTCCCTATGTTTTCTTCTAAGAGTTTTATGGTTTCAGGTCTTACATTTAAGTTTTCATTCCATTTTGGGTTGATTTTTATGCATGATGTAAGATAAAAGTCCATTTTCATTCTTTTGCATGTAGTACCCAGTTTACCTAACACCATTTATTGAAGAGACTATCCTTTCAGTGGAAGTCATGTAAGGCAAGGATGGGATTTTATTTTCTTATTCTCACCACAAAGGGTATTTTCAACTGTTTCTTTAAATTTGACATAGAATTGGAAAAAATACAACAGTAAGCACCTTTATTCATTTAACAATATTTATTGATATTTTGTGTGCTGCAAATGTTGGGTTCAAATACAAAGTTCACATACCTAAAAGAGTATTAATATTTTGAATACAGTTTGTTTTTCAATCATGCTGTATTGAAACCCCATCTCTACTAAAAAATGCAAAAATTAGCTGGGTGTGGTGATGCATACATGTAATCCCAGCTACTCGGGAGGCTGAGGCAGGAGAATCACTTGAACCCAGGAGGTCGAGGTTGCAGTGAGCTGAAATGGTGCCACTGCGCTCCAGCCTGGTTGACAGAGCAAGACCCTGTCTCCGAAAAAAAAAAAAAAAAGAGAGACTAAGCAAGGTTTTTCTTGGAGATGGGGCTTCCAGTGGTGGGGAGGAGGAACACTGGAAGAGGGACAAGTAAGTTGGAATGTCTTTCCAAACACATTATGGAATACTTAAAGAAGTCAGGCTCCTGTGTCATAAAACTCAACTTAAAAAAAAAAAATCTCACAGTATCATTTTGTTTTTGCTATGAAAGTGTATATTTGGGAGTGCACGTGGAAGAAATGAAATCCAGTCTATTTAAAAGAATATTAAAGATATCAGGATGCTGATCTGTGTTAAAGAGCAATTAGCAAGAAGTAGCTATAGTCAAATGATAAATTGAGGCCTAAAACTTGCAAGCAAACAAATGGGCAGTTTCAGGTTAGACTTTCCCTGACTCCAGGCAACTAGTGAACCACTTTCTCTTTAAAGAGTTGTTAAATGGCAATATCATCCTGGTATTCATTGCTCAGTATGCATTTATCGATTATAGAGTAGGTTTTTGTATGAGACACCATGCAAGATCCTAGGATAACAGCATCACTTATTTTATATTGTAGTAAAACATATGTAACATAAAATTTAACATTTTAACCATTTTAAAGGGTTCAGCTTTGTGGCATTAAGCACATTCGCGTTGCTGTGCAAGCTATCATTTTTTTTTCCTAGTGAATATTTAGATCTAAATCACAATCCCTTTCCAATGTCTCCTTTTTTCTTAGGGGATAATGATTGATAATATAATTAAAATGAACACCTATGCAGTGTATCCACTCTGTCTTTCATAGACTAGTGTTCTTATGTACATTCTATTTTAGCCATCTCTTGCACACACAATAGTGCACATGCAACCCAGCCACACATACACAGTCACTGAGTGTGTTGAATCACTGTCCTTCCCACTCTCTTAGCATTTTTTCTTCATATTTTAGAGACATATTTTTTCTTTCTCATTTTTCCTTTGCTCTCCTAGTATTTTTATTTTAAATTTCTCATGCTTTCTCTTTAAATTTGTGGAGCAAAACAAAAAATAAACAACAAGAAACTATGCTTAACAGGAATGTTCCAAATGTTCTCAGTTTATGGCACCCTTAGTATCTCAGTAATTTTATTTTCAAGATTCCTCTAGGCCAAAAGACAAAAGATGTACCTCACAGTTTCATTTAATTAACATAATATGTTTAAGTCCTAACAACTTAGTAACCTTTTGAAAAAATAATACACATAAATTGAAATCAAATCTATTTTTGTTTTATGCTTAGAAACCCACAATCACTTACTAATGGGATTTGTGCCTGTTGAATACTGCCTAGCCCTCAAACCTTGAAGTCACACTGGACACTATCATTCTTATTTCTTTTATTTTTTTTATGGAAAAAAGGTTTTTGTCATTCTTACTTCATGTTGATTTTCATGCAGTATTTGCTTTTATATCACAAACATCATCAAAATCCAACTTTGCAAAGCTGTAACATCATTGAAAGGAATGTAGCATGATCTAATGTTGAAACCGCAAACCACTTTAAGTTAATAGTTTTTGTGCTGCCTAATGGATATTGCTGTGGGTTTTTTGTTTTTGTTTTTGTTTTCATATATTGAAAACATTTTGGCCAGGCACGGTGGCTTATGCCTGTAATCCCAGCACTTTGAGAGGCCAAGGCGAGTGGATTGCTTGAGTTCAGGAGTTTGAGACCAGCCTGGGGAACATGGTGAAACTCCATCTCTACAAAAAATACAAAACTTAGTCAGGCATAGTGGTTCACGCTTGTAGTTCCAGCTACTACGGAGGCTGAGGTGAGAGGACTGATTGAGCCTGGGAGGTTGAGGCTGTAGTGAGCCATGATCACACCCCTGCACTTCAGACTAGGTGACAGAGTGAGACCCTGTCTCAAAAAAAGAGTAGAGAAAAAGAAAACATTTCACCATTCCCCTGAGAGTTTACAGTGGTGCCCTGGGCCACCATGACAGTTAGGGAGCTGTTGGCTTTATAGCCAAAAAGCAATATTTGTATCCAAGTAAAATAATGTCATTTGTTTGAAGTCAAGATAGATATACTAAAGGCATTAATCTTAAATGTCCTTCATAATTTCCTCAGATACTTAAAAAAAAATCTCCACAGATGTATCAACCCATCATTTCGTTATTGTAGGACAAAGTTTACTTTTCTTAAACACCTGCCCTTAGGATTAAAAATCAACTATTTCATATTCAGTTGTATTTTCTGTGGTTTACTAGTATTTTCTTTGTCTTATTTTATACTGTTCTTTTCAGTAAATAACTAGTTTTAGGCTAATTTAGTTTTTGGACTTAGCATAGGAGTCTAATAATGAAACATTTCTAACATGTAGAAGAACATATGCTGTTTTCTATCCAATTAACTCACAAACATACTTCTAGAACCTAACTTGCTTTTTATTTTTATTTATTTATTTATTTATTTATTTTGAGACAGAGTCTTGCTCTGTCGCCCAGGCTGGAGTGCAGTGGCGCCATCTCGGCTCACTGCAAGCTCCGCCTCCCAGGTTCACGCCATTCTCCTGCCTCAGCCTCTCCGAGTAGCTGGGACTACAGGCGCCCGCCACCACGCCTGGCTAATTTTTTTTGTGTATTTTTAGTAGAGACGGGGTTTCACCGTGGTCTCGATCTCCTGACCTCGTGATCTGCCCGCCTCGGCCTCCCAAAGTGCTGGGATTACAAGCGTGAGCCACCGCGCCCGGCCTAATTTGCTTTTTAATTAGAGACTGCCCCATAGATGCTCCCTGTGGCGAGTTGAGTGTCTTCTGTCATTTTGAAGTTGTTTTGTTTACTATCTGTTCAAGAGGCAGGCTGATTTCGGCACAAAATTTGTTTTTGTCCCTGGTTTACCTTCTTTATACTTCCATTTGACAACATGCTTTTCTGCATATTTACTTCTCAGCATATTTTAGTAGCAAGGCTTAGGTGCAAGAGACCAATGGAAAGATTGATCCTTTACCACTGAATTGTCTTATTTGAACTTTGCTACCTTTAGCAAAGGTTTAGACTGCTTGTCGACCCAGGACTAAAAATCTACAGATTCTCTGTGCGTATTAAATCAGATTAAAGACCTGTGTCAGTCTGTACAGACTGTTGTAACAAACATAAAAGAACAGAAATTTATTTTTTCCAGTTCTGGAAGCAGTGAAGTTCAAGATCAAGGCAGCAGCAGATTGGTTTTGCTGAGGTCCTGCTTCCTGTTTTTTCCTCCACCTTCATATGGCAGGCAGAAGGTGTGAGAGTGCTCTCTGTGATCTCGTGTATAAAGGCACAGTCCACTTTTTATATTTCTGGGATCTCTTTTATAGGGGCATTAATCACCTTCCAAAGGCCCCACCTCCAAATATTACACTGGGGGATTAGGAACTCAACATATGAATTTGGGTTGGTGGGGACACAAGCATTCGGTCTATGGCAGGATCAAAATGCATGAGTTTTATTATTTTTGATTAAACATCTCTTAAGAGCAATGGTAGTATATTAGGAACAGAATGTGTTAAAAATTCTTTTTGGTTGGTTGTTTTAGACTATAAACATAGGACTTCTACTTTAAATAAGTATAAAATAAAAATAGGACCTAATTTTGTCATTTAATATATATTTTTTTCAATAAAATGTAGAATGTATTTTTAAGTTTAAAGTTGTATTATACATAACCGTCGTGTATTGTAAATGGATGTGTTTCAGACAGTGCATTTTATGGAGTGAGGAACAAGTCACTTCTGATTTTATCTTCCTCCATAGTGAAAGAAAAAGCCAGATTGTTCAACTGATTTAACTTACTGGGTATTTTTCTTTTCTTCTTTTAGATTTTATTGATCTAATCCAAAGTATCTTATAACTTCTGGCTGGAATTAAGGTCAGTACTATATTTGTGTCAATCACGAATAAACTATGAAATAAAATAAAGGCATCATGGGTCTTTAGATAGCTGTGTCAGAAATATGCTTGCAATGTGTGGTAAAAGCTCAAATTTGGTAAAAACTGGATATATTTCAGAGTTGGCCTACTAGCAAATATGGTTCCCTAAGTACTGTTTTTCTAATTAGTATAATTTATTTGGTTTTTGAATGTTGAATTTATTTCACCTGACTTTCGAATAATGAAAAAAATCCAACTTGAATTCATTTGTTTAATTAACAGAAATATTAAAAAAATGACTTCTTGGAAGGCTGACCTTTCAAAGAATGGTCAGCTTCCTGAATTTGCAGGAAAACACTTTGAATTCCACAATTATATACTCACAGAGAATATATTTCCTAAAGAGGGTAGTGTTGAAAACGTACTTTTCAATAAAAAATTTCAGTTAGCAGAGTGTTAAGATATCATTCCTTTTGTTCTGTGCTTTCATTAATTGGCTTTGAGACTCGAAACTAGCTTAACTGAGTTTAGAGTAATAACAGAACCTCAGAAGTCCCTCACAGCAATAAACTTGGGATTTTATTTATGCCTTCTATTTTTTTTGAACATGTATTCAGATTTAAAAAAAAAACTAAACACTGAATGAAATGAAGACTTTTATTGCTTATGAAAGAACAACATGCCAGGTGTTGCTAAACTTTTTGTATAGGCTTTTGATTAATAATTAACACAAAGGAAAACATTGGCTTTTCATTTACCCTTACACTAATCAGGAATTTTCCCTTTAAAGCCCATGTTTAACTCTTCAGATTGCAGTGTCTGTCATATAACAGGCACACTGTAAATATGTACCTTTTCTGGCCTCAATTCTGACCTCATTTTCCTACAACCAAATACACATAAACACACAGACACACAGACACACTCTGTCCCTCACACACACACACACACACACACACACACACAGATGAAAAACTATTATTTCTCTTTTCAGGTTCAAACTGTGCTTTCCTATCTTCGAAATCTGTATAGAATGAAGCAAATAGAATATATTAAAATTATGCCTATAGATAATTGGAAACTTAATAAAGAAAAAAGTGAAATGTCTACAAGTATTGGTTTAAAGTTTATAAACTGTATTATTTTATTAAGTGTTTTTATATAGTTCGGGGTCAAATTTATTAAAGTCTCTTTTATTCACTTTTTAGCATATACTATGGAGATTTGTGAACATTTAAATGTGCAATTTTTTAAGACTTTTTGAAATTTTTTCTACTTTTATCCCCTACTAGCCCCTATCCCATCCACCGACAAAACCAAAATTACAAGTAGAATGAGATTTTTGTAAAGTACACATCATTGAATCAGTAATATTTTCAATTCACAGAGTTAAGTTTTAATTATAAATAAATCTGTATGAGAGGTAAACTTTTCCTTTCTCTTCTTTAATAAGAAATAAACTCTTCCCTTCCTGATTTTTTATTTTATAGTTGATATGGTAAACATGACAATTTGCAATCTCATCTTGTTCTGACCACTTTCCAGAATGAAAGAAAACTGAAAAGAAAAAAGATTTTTGTTAGACTATAAAAAACTAACAGTAATGCACAAAGATTTTTCATAATCTGATCCCCTAACCATCTTCCACATGGAGATTTCTGTTGTGGGAATATGAAAATCAAGTGTGTTTGGTCAAGATGACTTGTCTATTTTCAAATAAATAAATATATCAGTGAAAATAACGTGTACATAGAAATGGAAACGTTTAAACCTCTCTTATTACCAGGTCTTCCCACTTGGATATGTGTGGTTTAGTATTTATTAGTATTGTTTTCCCTTCTATCTGGAAATGAAAATAATATTAAATTACATTTGGTTAATCAGTTATCTAAATCACATTTTGTAAAAGCAGTTAGATGTAGTAAGTCTCTTAAAAATATATTAACTCACCAGAAACAGCCAGGTTATCAAAACAGAATATGTGTAATGGAAATTACCATTTTTTTCAACTATAACTAAGTACTTTTGGTTTAAGATAAAAGGGTTTCCCTCACAGAAAAAGCATGTTTTTCTGTAAAACTGTTAGCTGAGCAAAATAACTAGTGTTGCCAGATAAAATCAAGCTACCGATAGGGGTATATAAAATAAGACATCAGAAATGCCATTGCAATATTTTATCAATTCTGTGATGCATGTAATTTTACATTAAGTTATGTAAAATTAAGTGATGCTATAGTTAAATTGACAGCATTTTTTTTCCTAGTAGTAAATGAGGTATGTCTTGTAATAAATGGTATCTTAGATTTTATGAACCACAATATTACTGAATTTAGACTGGAAATGTGTTTTAATCTCCTAAAGTTATTACAAAAAAAAAAAAAAGTCAGAATGAAGTCCAGAAACAAGGAAGGTAAATTTGGCATTGATTCTTAGCAACATTTTAGGCTACAATTTTTGCCTTTTTAAAAAAATGTGTATTGGTTTTTCTGATCTACTTCTTTTTCTTTATTATTAATACTGCTACCAGCATTTTGGTATATTTTCCTCCAGTTTTTGTTGTGGTTTGTTTTCACAAAAGTTAAATTAAATTTTCTGTTCTATACATTCCAGTTACTTGAAAAGGTGATTTTTTAATGGCTCTATGATATACTATCCTATGGATATTTCATAATTTATTTCACCATTTACTGATTGTTGGACATTCAGACCATTTTTAATATCTCACTATTATAAATAGCACTGCAGTAAATATGCTTCTAAAATGTTTATGTTCACTGCTGACATTGTACTTAGGATTAATTTGTAGAAGTGGGATTATGTAGTATAAAGAAATAAATATATTTGAGATGACTAACGTGTACATTGTGAGTGTTCCCCAAAATTATATACCAATATGCACTTCACTGGTAGCAGAAGCAGTCTGAGTTTTGCAATACCCATGTCAATGTTGGAATTAGGATTTTAAAAATTTCTCTCAGTTTGATAAGCAAATGATGGCTTCTCAATTTTAGAATATAAAATAGGAAACAGATGCTTGTAAAGGAATATTCATGGATCATTAAAAATATCAATCTAAACAGCATAACTTGTTTTTTAGATAGAATGATCAGGTAATGTTAATTTCATTGGCTCTGCCACTCTCAGCTTGGGAAGGCTGTTTGATCTTATGCTGTTGAAGACAGAATCAAAAGCTAAATGATTTTCATTCTTATAAAGATAGATGATCATGTTAATTATATTAATTATAGTTTTCTTGAGAAAGAGGTTGAGGACCCTAAGGAATGGGGCAAGGGAGACATTCTTTAATAGAGTTCTCAAGTTTACTTACAGTGGAGATACTGCTCAACAAGTGACATGAGGTGCAGTAGCTTTTCTGGAAGTGTTTGGAATGCTGTGAGCAGAAAAGAACTAAGATTACTCTACAAATCTAAAAGTGAAATGTCATATTGTGTGCTAGCTAGTGTAGATATTTTATAAATTTCTCTCCTCAAAATTTTAAAAATACTTTTCTACATTGATACTTTTAGTCTCATTTTGCAATATCAAAAGTTAAAAAGAAAATATTGGATATAACTTGTTGCTATTTTGTATCTGTTTCTTCTTCATCCTATTCACTAACCTTTTATCCTTCCTCTAATGCAGTCAGTACTTAGCATATATATTCCATGAAGACGCTACCTCCAACCCTATCCTATCTTGCTCCCAAAGAGGGATCATATTCATCATACTGACACCTAGTTCTAAGGGATACATTGCTTAACACAAGGCTCTCAGTGCTATAAGACTTCCCCTGCCTTTGCAATTGCACTTGACTATATTAAAGTGTTCTGGTGGTGTTGGTTGAAGCACCTGAGTTTGAAATTAGATGAATTCATGCTTTCTTGGTGCTTAGACTTCTTAAAGAGATGATTTCCTATGATTTTTTTTGAAGAGATGGAGTCTCCGTCTGTCACCCAGGCTGAAGTATAGTGACACAATCATGGCTCACTGCAGCCTCAAACTCTTGGGCTCAAGTTGTCCTCTCATCTCAGCCTCCTCAGTAGCTTAGGACTACAGGTGTGTGCCACCATTCCTGGCTATATTTTTTATTTTTTGTAGAGACTGAGTCTCGCTTTGTTGCCCAGGCTGGTCTCAAACTCCTGGCTTAAAGCGATCCTCCTGCTTCAGCCTCTGAAAGTGCTGGGATTACAGGCATGAGTCACTGTGCCTGGTCAATTACCTATGACTGAATCATTAATATTTATCTGAAATTATTTATCCAAGCCCTGATTTTGATCCAATGCTCCTGGATCTAGTCCTTCCTCCCAGTTCTAATCTTTTCCTCTGGCTTAACCTCTGATGCCCTCTATGCTTCTACATTGCTAAGCTGCTTGTGGTATTCCTTGGTCAAGCCCTCTGATTTTATTATCTGTAAAATGGAAACAAAAATAACTTATACTTCATTCCAAGATTAAATGAGATATTATTATGAGTCTTAAAAATTATAACTTTTAATCCACTTTTAAGCCCTCTATCAAAATATGCTAATTACTTTGATTATTACATAATGTATACTTGTATCAAAACACCACATTGTGTCTGATAAATATATAAATTATAATAAATTACATTTTAATGCAAAAAAAGACTCTTAGAACAATGTCTGGCATATGGGGATTGCTAAATAAATAGGAGTGTTTACTCCATTGAGCCTTGAAAACAAACAAACAAACCAACAAATGCTCTATTAAAGTCTTTATTTCTAGATTTTACATGTGTAATAAATTCTGACGCTTCTCTTAAAACAGAAAATAAAATGAATGAGGATCTTTAAATTATTGTTATAAAAGCTTCAAAATATATAAATGAAAGAAGCCAGAAGTTTTAAGTGTATATATATATATACACACACACACATATATATAAAATGTATTATATATATAAATTAAAACAATATTTCTTTTATAGAGATAGGGCCTCACTCTGTTGCCTGGACTGGAATGGAGTGGTGCAATCACAGCTTACCATAAGCTCAAACTTCTAAGCTCAAGTGATTCTCTTGCCTCAGCCTCCTAAGTAGCTAGGACTGTGGTAGCGTGCACCAGCACACCCAGCTAATTTTTTATTTTATGCCTTTTATAGAGACAGGGTCTCTCTATGTTGCCCAGGCTGGTCTTGATCTGGCATGAAGTGATCCTCCTGCCTTGGCTTTCCAAAGTGATGAGATTACAGGCATGAGACGCTGCACGCAGTCCCATATATAGAATTTTATACGTATTTCAAACTGGCCAGAAAGTAATTTCTCTATGCTCTGCTGAGTAGTAGTATATCTTTCATTAAAGATGCTGTTAAACTAAACAGCACATTGCACAATTAAGCAGACTTGCACTTAAAAAAGTGTAGAAAATGCTAATACTCTAATGAAATAGGAAGTGGGGAGAGGAGGATGTTCTTAATGTCTAACCAGTAAGCTTCAGTACTTTGAGCTTTCCAGAATTAAGACAAAATTTTGATTAGCTTCTTGGTCAACTTCCAGTACCTTCTCGGGGAGACGCTATATTTCTCTTCCAACTTGCTTCATGTTGCTTCACACATTTCTTATAGACTTGTTATGCTTCATGTTATGATTATATCTGGATAGGTCCATTCTCCCCTAGCAGCCCATAGGCTTTTTAAGGAGAAACTGGGTCTTTACCCTTATGCGTGCTATCTCAATAGGGCCTTGGAGGAAATGGACACTTAGGAAATGCTTATATAATGAATTTTAAAGACATTCATTATATAACAAACAATTATAAAATTGCAAAACAGAATATAAACAATTGTATTACATATGAAGACTATAGGGCTACATATATGTGCGTATATGTGTGTATGTTATAATAATCATTAATCACTGTATCCTCTCTCGGCACCCTATCTTTCTCTCTTGAAAAAACAAAAAACAAAAAAACACCACAGATCCAATACTTGTTCGTTAAGACTCTTCCAGTGGGTAGTATTTTTGTATTCATCTTTCATGGCATCAACAAGCGTATTTCCTCAGTATATCAGGCTGTCAAAATGAAAGAGCAATTCTGGAAGCACGTATCCCCAAGATTCTTCATTAGGTCATGCGAACAAATGAGGAGGGATAGCAAGTTTGTCTGCCACCCTCACTTCAACCTCCTCCCCGCCTCTCCTCTTCTAAGTCATGTCATGAGCTAATTCTTTGATAGTCATGTTTTTGTCCAAAATCCAGGAAAGGATTACTTTCTATTAAAAGGAGAAAATACGTATTTATGATGCATCAAATTTCAGAAAGTTTCACAAGAGAAAGTAAATTATCCTAAGGATTAAATGGTCTTTTCAGTTTGAAATGTGATTCTGGAAGCTTTGTATTTCTCCTTAAAGTGGTAAACAAATAATTGGTCATTCTATAAATCTTTCCAGAATCTCAAAGTCACTTTGTATCATATGTAAATCTAATCATTAGAATCCTGGATATGTTTTTTAAATACAAAGATATTAATATACTATGCTAAATGTAGGAATAAAATAAAATGACAAAATAGTCACCTTTTTCATAAGTTTTCTAAATTTCCCAAATTAAACCTAATAATTATTGCAGCTTCAAATGTCTTTGGGGTGATTATTGTTTAAAGTCCTCCCTTTTTTTTTTTCATGTGGGAAAAGAATGCTCTAGCTCATTCTTTATTCCTTAATTAAATGTGGTATCAAGTGGCTGCAAAAGACAACCACTGGCTATGTTTTCATACAAACCCCATGCTTATGAAATCAATTCTGTGGATTTAATTCACTGGCCAGCTAATCTTTATTGCCTTTCTAAATTCATCTGTAAAAAAGAATCCTATTCCAAAGAATAAAACAGCTGATCTCTTTGCAGCCCATTTATGTCATTAAAAAGTATTATAACCTAAATATGGGCCTTATATCTTATTAGGGTAGTTTGGAAGATTTAAAAATAAAATAAATGAATTTCTTTATTATGTAAGAAATTCTTTATATTCTACTTATTGCAGAATAAGAACTGCATAGTAGTAAAAGGGATAAACTCTCTTGTTCCTCTATAAATCAACGTGAGACTTGTTAAGCTTCATCAGTTATTCACCTGAGAATAGAAAAGTATCCATTGTGTATTAGAAAAAGGAATATGACATAAAATACACACATGTGATAGATAGATATATATATAGGCATGATGGTTTCAAATAATTTTGCCAATGCACAATACAAGGGCTTTACTTTTAGGAATGCCTTCTGAGCCATTCATGTTGAAGAGGGTAAAATTATGTGCCTTTTCTGAGCTAATCTCTCCCAGTTATTAATATTATAAAAATGTTAGTTGAAAATCATTTGCCATAACAAACCGACATGGATTAGGTTTCATTCCATATTATTCAGTGTCTTATGGTTATCAACTTTGTGTTGCTTTAGAGTCTTCATTTTCTTTCTTTCGACCATTTCAAATCTAATTAGTGAAGAGTTGAATAAAGAAAACACCAAATGCATTATATGTGTACATCTATGTCTATCTTCTTTCTCTCTCTCATTTATGTAAAGTTTTATACCTGCCAAAGTTTGTAGTTCAAAACTAGAGCAAGTGATCACTTAGTACATTACTTTTTGAATATTAATAAGTGTATTAGTCCATTTTCACACTGCTATGAAGAACTTTCCTGAAGTTGGGTAATTTATAAGGAAAAGAGGTTTAATTGACTCACAGTTCTGCATGGCTGGGGAGGCCCCAGGAAACACAATCATGGCGCAAGCGAAGCAGACACTTTCTTCACCTTCTTCACAAGGTGGCAGGAGGGAGTATGTGCAAGCACGATGAAGTGCCACACTTTAAAACCATCAACTCTTATGAGAACTCACTCACTATCATGAAAACAGCATGGGAGAAACCGCACCCATGATTCAATGACCTCCCACCTGGTCCCTCCCCTGACATGTGGAGATTAAAATTTGAGGTAATATTTGGGTGGGGACACAGAGGCAAACCATATCAGTAGGTATTTGGAACTTTAAGTACTATTGTCTTCATTTTATGAACTGAGAAACTTAGTCATTAAACCAGAAACAATTTTTATTTTTATTTCATTTATTTATAGAGACAGAGTCTTATTCTGTCACCCAGGCTAAAGTACAGTAGTGTGATCATGGCTCACTGCAGCCTTGACCTACCCAACTCAAGTGGTCCTTCTTGCCTTAGACTCCTGAGTAGCTGGGGCCACAGGTGCACACCACCATGCCAAGCTAAATTTTTTTTCTTTTATTTTTTGCAAAGATGGGGTCTCATTATGTTGCCTAGGCTGGTCTCAAGCTCCTGGGCTCATGCAATCCTCCCAACTCAGCCTCTCAAAGTGCTGAGATTACAGGCGTGAGCCACTGCACCTGGCCCAGATAGAATGTTTATAAACAGATATTCCTCTGTGAAATGTTAGTTCTTAGAAATACAGAAAAGTCTTTTATGGAATAACAATAAGTAGAAAAATACACATTTATCTAAATGTAACTACTTGCCTATGATATACATCATTTAGTGACGGCTTAAACTATAAGATATTGATCTTCAGAATGATAAAGAGAGTGGGTTTGATGTCATTTGCTTAAAGATGCTTCACCTAGAATGAATATGCTTTTTCCACCTTTTCCTCAAAGCTGTTGCCTTCTATTAGTGTTCTGCCAGAAGTAGCTCTCTGGTACAATACTAAGGTGCAAGTATAAGCTGATCTACTTTTAAAAAAACAGCTAAGGTGGTGGCATCTTTAAGGGGTTTTAAGTCAGCCATAAGGAGTATTAGACCAATAGAGGAGAGTAAGTTAAACAACAGGAATAAAAAAAGGGAAGGATTAAGGAACTTACTGAAAATAAAGGTATAGGAATTTCCTCCTTTAAAATTTATTTAAATTTTGGAAATATGGGGTAAAAATGAGTCAGTGAGCAGGACGTTTAACTTGAGAGGCAACTTCATAGTTGCAAACCATTTCAAATTTCACTTCGACTTTCCATTATCCCTTAGAGACTCGAAGACCTAATTTGGACCATCTGGCTACACTATCACAGGGGGATGATTTGTGCACTTAGGGTGTCCCTTGGGGTTTTCTACCTGTTTGGAAATTAAGATGTAAATTACTATTGTAGTATGTTAGAGGGGTGTACTGGCAGGCAGTTAATTTCCCTAGGTGAAATTAATGCTCAGAGAGAAATCGTACTTACATATTCAGGCTAGGCTATTATATAGGCACTTCAATGGAGTGAAATTACCTTTTCTTCTATTTCATACAAGTGTTGTACAACACAACAATTACATAATCTTCCATGTTAATAATTACTAATGTCACCTTAAAATATTGTATGCTATTGAATGATTATGCATGTACTGGAAATGTATACCCCACAGGGTATTTGCCAAGTTTCTCTATCAGGCATCATCCTCCCTCTTCCACCATACCTGGAACTGCTGTGTTCCTCTTTGATTGTAGGGACTAAGTAGATATGTATTTTTTTTATTTTCTTATATTTAGATAGTTTTTGTAAATTTTCTTTTTGGTGATCACTGAAGTTCTCTGTTAGAGACCTGGTGGCAAAAGTTATTTTAACTTTGTGCTTAGAAAACAAGGACACTGTTCACCTTTACGTAAGTATAAAGAGGATGCAAACATCCTCTTTATATTCATTAATACTTCATTAATTAACAAGAAAACTTTTAGAAATATCATGTGTTTTGTCACCACAATGTGTGGCACAATGTCAGCAGATGGCATAAAAAGTGTTTGAAATGTGATGTCATTCGGTTTTGCTTTCGGAAAAGTAAACAGTTTCTCTTTGGATTGAGCATAGTATCTTCTTCATTTACATGTCATGGATTGCTTAGAGAGTTTTCACAAGTTCGTTATCTATCTTGTAAAGCCCACATAATTGTAGTTTTTGATACGTATTTCTTTATTTCATCATTTTGACATAGCCATAAATGGTATCCCACATAGATATTCAAACAATGTACCATTTACTAGGACATAGGGATCCTAGTCATTAGCTAACATGACCCCACGTGGAAATACACCACTTTACGGAGTGGAAGGGCAAGGGAAGCAGATGGGGGAAGAAGTATGCTCAAAAAATAGAAAAGTATATACAAAGAAATCCAAGCCATGAGGTGAATGATAACCAAACAGATTTTTTTTTTTAAATAAAAGAAAAAACGAAAAGTAAAACAGCCTAGATGATAACACATGTTTGCCTGGTCCAGCCTTTGGGAAACCAAATTACATTCTTTTGTCTCATAGTTTCATGGGCATGCATTTTTACCAGGGAAAGAGAATTTGTACATGATAATATTTCTAAATCATACTCTAAATCATTCTCTGTACTTTCAGAATTAAATCTTTGCACACATATAGTAAGCCTACATGAGAAGGTGCAGTTCCAATACAACTGAGTGGTTATTAATAAATCAAGTAGTGAGGATCCATTTGTAGTTCATTTGAGAGCAAGATTCTGTGAATGCTTTAAACGTATTAACAGTGGTTACTTTGCTCTGCAATGGCTTGCAGTCAAGAGAGGGGAAAACTAATGCATATAAATGCTAATACATGATGATACAATCAAATACTAAGCACAGATATAACTTTGTAGAGTGACCTAGAGAAGATATAATTGATTTTGAAGGGCCAAATTTTTTTAAAGGGATCTTCAGCTGGGTTTATAGGTAAATAGAATTTATATGGCCACAATAGAGAGTTAGAGGTACAGAAAGAAGGACATTTCTTGAAAGGGGTCTATGGAAACCAAAGCACGCATAAGGGAATGAGGACTCGGAAGTTGAGAAACCTGAACAGAGGGTGCAGGACAGGTTTACTTTGGATCTGTATTCTGCCTCTTCTTTTCTTCCTTCTTTCTTAGTCTTCCACTTTTTTTCCCTACAAATATTTGTTGAATTGCTTGTATGTGTATCTGTTCTTTAACTGTAAGCAGAAACCCAGTTCATCATGGGATTTTTCATTCTCTCTTCATGCACACAGAATAGTTACATAGATATATACTGCTGTGAATGTCTCTTTCAAAAGCTCACTTTAATGAAAGTCTATTTTTGTCATAGGTTTTATGAAAAGAAAAAAGTAAACATTGATATCTCAACACATGGGAACTAGATGTTCCAACTCACCCTCTTGATGTCTGTAATTATTTTATTTTGGCACTAATGTTACCAAGCTTGTTTATAATTAAAGATAAATGAAATAGTAAAATTAACTACTTTATCTCCTTATTTAAATTTCAGATGGGAAATCTGGAATTTTACCGTTCAAGTCCTTTGTTAAATATGTAAAAGGGCTCTACTACAGGGAGACAGATTAATTAAAATCAAAATTGTTGAGGGAATATAATTAAAAACAAAATCCTATACCAACCCAGAAATCCCCTCCACCAAAGTAATAGAAAAAGAAAACACTTTTACTATTAAGCATTAAACCAGAATGTGATGAACATTACAGGCAATCCACTAAGAGATTGTAAAAACCAAAATAAATCTCACTTTTCTATATTGCCAAGTAGATGTAGCCAAGAGTGGGATTACACACATGCTTTCAAGATAAACAACAACCAGTCCTCAAGTAAAAGGACTTGACAGCACCATCCTAAATTCTTCAGGTAATTGGGGTGATCATCTGTGTTAGCTAATTGGCTTTCTCCAAGGAGAAACAAATTTCTCATGCCTTTATGACAGGAAGAAGTTTTGCAACTTGGAGCAAGAGTAACCCTGAAGTTAGGCTCCTACCCTCCCATAGGAACTGGGAGATAGGGGAGCTTTCTCCCTTGATGTTTGCATTTCAAAAAGATAGCTCCAAGGTTCTTGAGAAAACATTTCTGAGTTGTGAGGCTAATGGGAGGCTTAGTTAGCCATCATTAAGATTTACATAAATTCGCAAAGAACAAAGAAAGAAATTCTAAAAGAAAAGGGAGAGTAGAAAGCAGTCTCTATCTACCCTTGTTTTCAGCAGAGAGATTTGAATAAGAGGTATATTTGTCCTTACAGTGTAAAATGAAGGAAATAATTGTTTTTTAAGAAAAGTAGTCAGTGGATATTTTGGGTTACCTGAGTATATTGTCAGTATATTCTAAAACAAAGAACAAATAGGCTTTAAAATGGAAAGATTGAAGTAAAATGATCACTACTCCTTCACACTCATAGTAACTTGATTGCTGGGTAAATTATTGGAAGGTAGTTCTGCTCATATTTGGCTTTTGCAAGGGAAGGCAGACCTTGTGGAGAGCAGAATGGATCATATAAAAAAGGTCTTAAATTTCTACTTGAAATGTGTTTGAGACTGGACATCCTAGCTTTCTGGTGCATTTAACTTAAACTGCTCCACTACTCATTCAGTGCTCATTCAAATGTTAATGTGGGCCATCTGCCTCCCCACCCCCATCCTTTTTTATAGCAGGAACAAGCTGAAGGTCATGTGACCCTAATTACTGCAATTATGAGATTTCTGGGAGTAATCACTTAGGTTGCACCCAGAGTGAGCATCTGCTGATGATAAATAGAACAGGAGATTACTAAAGACAGGCTTCCCTATAAGATATCCAGTGATTAATTTCTTAATATATATACATATGCACAGCTAAATCCATATGCTCTAATAAAAGCATTCTTTTCCTCACACTTTTTCCTAAAATGTCTCTTTAAAATTTAGTAGGAACAGCACAAAATGCATATTTTTTTGTGTGCGAATGTAATTAGAATTCTGAAGAGGGACATAGGGAAGATATTCTAATAATGACTAATAATGAAGCAGCAGCCTTTACCTACACAAATTTTAGTTCTCTGTGCAAGGAGAAAAGAATGTCACAAGGGCTTAATCTTTCCAGCAGAAGTATTATTTCATATTATTTTATTTTGTTTTGTTTTTATTAATTTTGAGATGAAGACCTAATTTCTAATGAAAAGGGTGTGTGTTTAAGGGAAGATTCTTCAGGCCACTTAAGACCTTCTGAGGCCCATTCCTTAGCAAGATGAGTTATTTTCCCTTTCATGAGGTCATTTGCTTGTTATTAAAAGGTGGTTGTTCCATAGGATATTTTCTCACAGTATTGTTTACTTTGCTCCCTATTATATTTTGCTTACTATAAAGCACTTATAGTTTTAAATTTTATTGTGTATTAATTGTACTTATTTTTAGCCTCTCCCATCTCATGCAGTAATGTTTGAATGACACACTGTCTGTGCTAAATATCATATTAGGAGATGTGGCAGTATTTTTGCAATACCATTGGTTGGTCCCCCCATGTTGGCTAATGACAATGACATTAAAGGTTATGCATAGTATCTTTCTTCCTTTGAAAATCTCTCTTTTGCCAATTTGCCTTCAAATATGGTTTAGAGCTACTTATAATTTCCTTTATAGTATTGAGGCAGGCTAAGCTTATTTCCAGTAGGTGTAAAATGACTCTAAATGAATTATTTATTCACTAAACAAATGCTTTCTTGAGCACCACATCATGCTAAGAAGTGTGCTAGAAGAGAACAAGAAAGACACAGTCTTGCTCACTTTTATTCAGGTGGCAGCAGCCTTCTACGTACATACATGTACTTTACAACACACTAATATGATGGACCAAAATATAATGTATCATTTCCTAAATGATTTGACCTCATTTATTAATAATTTCAAAATACATCAATTGATGGTTTTTAAAAGTCGTTTTGTGGCAGCACCTCTCCAATCCTTCCTCCCCCACCCCCTCTTTTGTCATTACTAGGATATGATTCAATTTATTCTTCAGGCATAAAGGGAGTTCGATTGGATTGTAACCCTTTTCTCTCCTTTTTATCTGTCTTTATGCTTCCTTCCTTGCTTCTTGTAAACCCTTTAATCTTATTTCGAAAAAAAATTTTTTTAAGCTGCTTTAGTTGTTAGGATTGATATCTTTCTCTTCTAACTTTTCAGAGAAAGAACAGTTAAGAGGCTTTGCAGTATTGGAACTCTGTCAGCTGGGCCCCTATGCCTCTCAAAGATAACACCAAAAGCACATTCATGATCAATCTGAACTGATATACCAGGAGATTGGGATTTTGTGATCAATAACACATTACATGGTCCATTCTATAGCATGTTTTAAAGGAGAAACTGCTAAATTCCTTAATTGTTGTTTTCATAGGTACTAAAGCTCCCATGGTATTATTTTTTCAATAAAATTATCAATACATAGCAGTGTAGTTCAGTTCAGCTTTGTAAGACTTCATATTAATTAAATCATAAATTACACAGAAAAATCTTTTGACAAGCCATATTTTTAGAGCTTTGGTTCAGAAAATATTGTTTTCATAAATAAAATTCTAATAGGGGGGAATTTGTTCATTCACTTTTAAAGAAGCAACAAAGACCTGTGTCGAGCTACTTCTCATACTGGATATAGAACAAGAGTCAGCATCATTTTAACCAGTGCCCCATTAGGATTGATGGGCCTCCATTTTTTTTTTTGCACCAGCTGGATCTCAGCTGTGAAATGAGAAAAATATATTCAGTAAAGACAGTAATATAAAGTCCAAGGAGCTAATCAGATTAGAAAGCCATGGCCATACACTTCTGAATCAAGGCAGAGCACTGTAAATATGGCCAATGCAAAACCAGTGGCACCTGTCACAAAACAGCATTTTGAACTCTAAAAACTAGAGTATCATAGATGCAGGAAAATAAAATGATTTGGAAGAAGTCTTGCAGGTTGGGATAAGAGAGACCTAAATCATATTGAAGTAGTTGACAAGTCATAAACCTCAGGTTGAGGAAAATATTGCCCCTTCTTATATGATGTTTCAAGAAATGTTTGTGACAAATAATTTTTAAGAATAACTTTTGAAAGTGCTGGATAATCAAGCATTGTATTTCTGAATGAGAGTTCAAATCCATATATGAAAAAGGTTTCAAAATAATCAATATATGTAAGAGGCCGGCACTTGTAGGTCTCTGCAGTTGTAAGGACGTGGCCTAAGACCTCAATCCAGGAAATTTATTTAAAGCTCCATATGGAAGTTTTTGTTTTTATTTACCTTTGGTAAAATCTTAAATTTTCCTCATTTAGGGAAAGTATCAGTTGATGCTGCCCCCTCAGTAACAAAACGATTGCATTCAAACTGTTACAGCTTACGTAGAAAACCCAGACCACTGAATCAGAGATGTCAACTAACTCATTGAAGCCCACAGTTATTGGTGATGGAGTAAGTGTAGTTGTGACTCTAATAAATTTACAGTTGTCTTTTCCTGTTTATGGTTGCCAATATTGGTCTGTAGATATGATGTATTACGTACTTAAAAACCTGGTAAGGAACAAATTAAAATCTGACGTTTGTATTCAGCTTAAATTAGTTAAGTCAGTAAATGGTTCTTCAGCCTTATTTCCTGCCATCTCTCCTGCCTTTATTCTCCATGTTTTTTTCTGTTAGGAGTGAATGCTTAGACCTCAGTTACTCAGAGCCGTCTTTCCTACACTGGGCGAGATGCCCTCACTGTGCACTCTCATAACACCCTGAATGCAACCTCTCATGGCATTTCGCTTTATTCTCTCTCCATAATCAACATGTTTTAAGATTAATTAGATTCCTAGCTGTTGAAGTCAGAGACCACACATGCCTTGTCATTACTGTCTTTCTGGAACTTAGTGCATTGCCTGATACAATTTTAGTGTTTATGATGTTGCCTACATTCACTCTTACTCTTATTGCTGTTGTTGGATTGCTGTTACTATTCCAGTGCCCTGTGTGCCCTTCTCTATTGTTGTCCTGAGTATTCCCTTTCTAACCACCCTGTCTGAGCTCCTTGGCCTATGTCTTCTGCATGCTGGAGGCTGGACCCAAATGCTAGGCCCTTCTCTTGCCCATCTCTTCCAACCTGCAGGAGCTGCTTCTTCTCCACTGGAGGCTCCTGTCATAATTCAGCAGTCAAACTGCAATGTTTACTTTTAAGGAGCTTGACAGGTAAAAAGAAATCTCTTCAAACTGCATGAGACCTATTCAGCTCCATTTGGCTTTTTATTCATTTATTTTTCTCTTGCCAGGTGGTCCGAATCAAAGATTGAAGTGCCCTAGATTTCCAAATTTGTCTTCTATATATTCAGTGTTAAGTGCTTAGTGTTGTTTATAATTTAAACATAACTTTTATAAAACTATTTTGAAAAGCGATGACTAACTATGGATATACATAAAAAGGATCTTAGCAGAAATGAAAAGTTCCGTTTAAGTCCTTCTTAAGGCTTGTCTCATTTAGACAAAGAAAAGTTACATTGTTTGCCTCCTCACTGATGACTGGTACCGTTTTTACTTCCCCCATTCGCTAAATATTCAAAATTTATTTGAGCTTTTTTTTTTTAAATGCAGTGAAACAGTTTAGTGCATCAAAAACTATATATTATGGTGTGAGTAAATGTTGTTTCACAGCTTATTTTAGCATTCTAGAAAGGTTGGCATGGAAACCCTGAGAAGGCATCTTAGATGCTCAGTGATACATAAAGGCATTCATTTTGAAAGTCCTGTTTATCTTATTTATCCCAATTTAGAATCAATTTTAATGCTTATTTGTCTCTAATTTTTGAAATATGATTTTTTTCAACAGGCAGAAGTAGTTTCTTTAGTCTTTTCTTTCTTTTTTTTTTTTTTAACACACATAATCCAGAGTCAGAGAGAGTTTTCAAGAATTAAGCAATGTAATTCACTGGATAGAGATATACATTGGAATCATTTAGATTTGGTTTCAAATGCTGGTTCTTAGCTTTATGATAATTGCTATTTTAGTAGCCTTGAAACATGAGCTTAAACATTAAGATAATAGCAATAAAAGGAAATAAATAAGGTAATACATGCAATACACTATACAATATAATATGTTACCAGGTAATATATGTAACACACTTGCATGAAGTATACATTCATCAACTTTCATTATTATATGTGTAAAATAATAGAGCTGGAAAAAGAAAAATTCAATAAATTACTTTGACTCAGGAACCTTTTCATCATTCATCCTCTTTTCAGTCTTTCTGTCTTGCCTGAACACTGGGAAATGTTGGTTCAATTGAATCTCAAGACATTCACTAACTTATTTATGAATAAGCTTCTATGGATTACAAAGAGTGTGAAAAAAGTTAATATCAATTGTTTTTTCAATTCATTACCTGTTGTGTTTGTTATTTGGTTGTTGGTGGATCTCTCTTACCACATGATAATTAGGGACTATCAGTGTCCCTTGGGATCCAGAGACCTGGTTTCAATTTTTGCCTCGTCTGCTAAGCAGCTGTGTTACCTTGAATAAGGAAATTCAAATCTTGAGACCTGGGTTTTCTTGTATGTAAATTAAATGGAGATGAGCCATATTATTTTTAATATATGTTCTAGCTTTTATCCATATTTTTCCAGTAGGATATTAGAAATTAAATAAAGGCTATTCTGTATCTACCATCTCTGCAGACATGCTCAGAGGTTGTCAAACATTTGTAAATGACTTTCGTTAAGTGAATTAGCTACTAATTTTTTTAAAACTTAGAGTCACGAAACAACTAGCTAATAAATGACAATATTTCTAAATTTGTTTTTAATGTAGAGATTAATTTTTCATACCTATATTTAGAAATGATGTCTTCTAATTTTATCTAGGCATAAAACAGCTAAAAAATTGATATAGTCTATACCAAAATAACCCAATAATAAAAGTAAGTTGTAATGGGAGAATAACCCAAAGGAGCAATTTTCGTGTGAAAAATTTTCCAGCGTATGAAGAATTGTTATTCACGGAAGGCTAATCTGTTGGCAATGTCTGCTGCTGAGCTGAAGAGGGTTCTGCCAAAGCAAGCCCATTCCTGAATGGACTGAGCCTTCGAGTGGCCTTGAATTAGATATGAAGATAATTCTGCCTCTGGAAAAAGATCTCATAGTGTAGTTATATAGACCTTACTCCTCAAAAGTTCCAACCCTTCTAACTAAAGCTTTACCAGAAGAATCCCAAAGAAGATCAACTTTCAAAATTCCGCTAAATAAAAACTCCATTTTCCTTTCAAAAAACGTATACATTCTCAGGGAATTTTGTGTAGTTCAAGATTATATAAATAACTTTGTCCAAACTCTTAGTTTCTACATTTCTTTACAATTTCTTTTTTTCTCCTAAGAAAGTCTGGGGAAAAGAACTCTTCACTATAGTAACTGATTAGTTCCATTTCCTGTCATATTTCTTTTCTTGTGGTTGCTGGTTTCTAGCCAATTCTATTTTTGCATTTATTTTCCCCCATTACATTCTGTTTCTTTTTTTTCTGGGTAGAAGAATTTTTGTGTTTTTCATTTTGTCAAAATGGAATTCTTCTCATGTCATGTCATGATTTTGATATTTTCAAGCTTAAAAAGCAACACAGAGGAGGTTTGTTTACATAATGAAGCATATCATGGGCTTTTTACAGAAGGTCTGATAATTCAGAAAGTATTTTCAACTAGCAGTGGATTGCAATGCCTACTTTTTTCATAAGTCCTATTCTTTTGAGCATAGTCAGCTTGATGCAGCTGTGGTTTAAAAGAGGAAACTAGGAGTCTAGGAAGTGACCTCATGAAAATGCAGAAAATTAAGAGATTAAATAGTAATAATATACAAAAGTAAATAGCATACTTCACTAAATGTCTGAGTGCCTGAGAATTCTGAAAGTGGAGGGAAATCCAATTTAAAGAATATAAAATTAATATCCACATAGGAGCACATAGAGAGAAGTACAATAGCAGGAGGCTGAGAGACCTTTCTCAAGCTTTTGTTTTTTGGTTTGTTTCTTTTTTTTCTTTCTTTCTTTTTTTTTTGTTTAAAGAGCACTCTAGATTTATTTGGGTAGAATACGTGAGCATTTGCTTAGGATATATGTATTTATAAATTTAAAAGAGCAAGGATTCTCCCTGGGGGCAAATCTTTCCTTGGATCATTGAAAACTAACCAAACAGTGTCTTCTAACTGGATTATCTTCATACTAGATCCTTTCAGAAGTATTAGCTGGCCTAAGTCCTATTTTCTGCCACCCTGAAAGTGAAAGAAGGAAGTGCTGCTATAATAAGAACTGTAACTAAATCTAACAGCATCCCTGTTTTCTGATGATGGTCATGTGTTAGAAAAGTTTCATTTCATACCTGAGATGTAAGATGTACAAATGTCTTTCCTAAGCTTGATCATCCATGGCAGATCTATGATGGAATATAGTGGGGAATCTGTAAAACTGACTGACTACAAAACCAACAAATACTTTTTCTTCTCTCCCAGATTTACTTAATTAAACCAGGAGACTTGTGAATATATGAATAGGACAGAGCTCCAGGTAGATGGACTTTTATGAATTCTGTACCCTCACTATCTGGAGCTCTTTATACTAATCCTGGCATCTGGGGGAAAAGTGATTGCAAAGTTACACGTTAGAATTGTCTCATTTTCTTGTGTCAGTTCTTAGTGTGATATCTGGTGGACATTGTTCCTGTATCACCCTGTGTGGAAATAAAAAAGAACACTTAATCCTCACCTACTCTACCCTGTAGTTTTCTCCATAGCATTTCTATATTACTGATATAACTGATTTTTTTTTGTACAATTAATTATTGTTTCGCCTAACTAGAATGTTCATAGAGCAGGAACATTTTCTGTTTTGATCACTGATGAGTCCCTAACATCTAGCCAAGTTTTTGGCACATCATAGTTGCTCAATAATATCTGTTCAATGAATTTAAATGTAGTCACTATTTTCATGCATACACGGATGCCTACTGTTCTCTGGTCTTCCCCTCGCAGCCATGTACTCAGCCTCTCTTCTTTCTCACCACATCCCACAATTCCCATCCCACTAGCAGCTTTCTTCACAACAATGAGGTTACATACTTGATTAAGGAACCATCTTTTATGGATCTTTCTCAGGTGCTTAGTGTGACACCATGTGTGGCTGTGCCCTCTTAGAGGTGAGGGCCGAGCTCCTGATTTGGCTTCTTTATGCCTTTCCTTCATGAAGGACAGTGGTTCTCAGAGTGTCCCCTGAACCAGCACCATCAGCATCACCTGGGTACTTGTTAGAAATGTAAATCTTTGGGCTCCACCCCAGACCTAGTGAATCAGAAATGTGTGGCTGCAGCTCGGCAACCTGTGTTTTGTCAAGGCTTACAAGTAATTCTGATGCTGAAGTTTGAGAACCAGTGAGAAGACATAGATTGCCTCCTGGCTTTAACTTTTCAAAATCCCTGTAATTTCTCTGGGTGTATTTCTTCAGGAGATCCAAAAAGATTCATATTATACAAAGTTCTCTCTCTAAATTAATGCAAGGGCTTAACATTTATTTATTAAATTATGGGCATGGTAGGCATAGATTATGTGTCCCTGTAGAATCTTGCAAGGTAGAAGCCATCGTCCCCCCTGCCCGCCCCAGAAAATATGCAAATTCAAGTTTCTAGAAGACTGGGCTGTAATTCCCATTTATTTTTAAGTGTATACCTACCTCCTTCATCCCCCCAAACCTCCCACATGGTATATGTATAAATTCAACCCTAGAACCTGTTGTAGATGAGCCACAGCTCTTCAGGACAAATACTCAAAATCAGTAATTGTATGTAAAGCTAAAAATTAAACTACTTTAGAATGGGAAATATTACATAGATATTATATAGTCTTCTTTCTTGGAAATTCTATGTAATTCTGTTTCAGAGAAAGGAATGGTTGCTCACTTTAAAATTTTTATCTACTAAATCTGCTTTAATTTATAAAATAGCAATAGAATGTTGTATTTGCTTTTTTATTAAAACCACTTCTGTCATTTATGGGAAAATATTTCAGGTGCCACATTTCATTCTTAACTTGATTATAATTTGGTTAACATATTGGCAGTTCAGCCTTTTGAATGCTTGGCTTCTAGTCCCCAGACCTTTCACTGTAGCTGAAAGACCACCAGAACTTGGGTTCTTTCTCAAAAGAGGACCTGGAAGGATAGCTGAGCCCAGGTCATCTTAGGACTATATATATACATGTATATGTACATAAATATACATGTATATATATGTATATGTACATATGTATGTATATATATGTATGTGTGTATATATGTGTGTGTGTGTGTGTGTATATGCTTAATCATTTTTTCACATTTTAAAAAGCATAATCACATATCTAGCCTTTTTCTCTGGGGAAGACCGATTCATTATAATTCCTTAAGAACTTTGAGTCTGAACTAAGAATAAGGAGGTGCTATTTGTCTCTCAAATGGAGTTTGCTGTAGTACAGATTAGAACTGACAAGGATTTTAGTTAGAAAAAAAAAATCGTGGTGTGGATGAAGCAGCAACAGTTATCAAATGTGGTGGAGAGGACACTAAAGCTTCCTTGCTTGCAATGTTAGAGCAACAAGGGCATTCCATTTTGAAAGGAAGTAAGCAAGTTTAGGAAGACAAACTCTATTGTTATCAAGATTATAAATTAGCAAGGCATTCAGTCAAAACCAACTTACAGTTAATGCATTGTACATCAACTAACATGAATAAGTAAACTTCTTAACAAACAACTGTATGTGTGATTTGATGAAGAGATAGTAACTGAACCTGTCAGGTGAGGAACATTGCTGGGTGTAAGTGAGAAAAGCATATATCTCCTATGGAAATCATTGATGTTACTGTTAAGTCCATTAAAGCAACTCTTCAAGAAAAAAATATATGGGTCTGATCATCACAAATGTTACTTATTAACATATCCAGTCTTATAATGACACCAGGTCTCCTAATATCCCTTTATAATTATTCTAAAAATAGAATTCAATCCAAAATAAGTGGGAGGCAAGCAGATTCATCATTCACTAAAGGGCATCAGCAAGATGAAAAATGGTCCACAGAGAAGCAATAAATACTTTAAGCAAATACATATGTCACTAAATACCTATACGCTATTTATTTCTCATTTTAGCCATAACCTTTAATTGTACTCCCATCTGTCCTAGACCAATTACTCATATCTTGACTGCTGAAGTCATTTGTTATAGCCCAACATTTTGTTCTTTCTTTTCTTTCTTCTTCCCCACCCGCCTGCCCATTAATGATTGCACAGGAGAAACAAACTCAATAATTCTATGAGTATTGAGAGCAGAGTTTTCCTTAGGTATATTTAATTTCGACCACATGGGGAAGAATTACAAAAAATTTAAAATAACAGTAACTTAAGCCAACTCAAGTTTAACATAGTGCTCCATTATCATCAGGGACCCAGATGCTCTCTGTATTTTTGCCCTGCTGTCCTCAACATGCAACTTCCATTTTGTTTCCAAGATGGCTGCTTCTGCCCCCATTGTCTTATCACATATGCATCCCAGATAGCAGAAGGGAGAAACGCAGAGATGGGCATGACCTCTCCCTTTACACACATTTCTGACTAGTAACATATACTTCTTGTTCTCACATCCCATTGACCAGACCTTAGTTATTTCATTGTACTTTGCTATATAGATGATATGTAGTCATTATTAAAAATAAACATGTGCCTAACTAACATTTGAGGATTCTTTTACTTAAGAAGAAAGAGAGAATTGATAATGAAGGACAGTTTTTGGCTTCTGCTGCATGAGAATTAGCCCTATTTATTTTGTTAATCAGAGGAGGAAGTACAGATTATTAGGGTTGAAGTGAATGTTCACTGTTCAGTTACATGATTATAGGACAAATATAGAAAGGAAATTAAAATCTCTTGCAGATTATTTAATTTGAGATTTTAAAGTTGTCTGCTATTCATGAGGATGTGTATTTTTCTCAGCTTGAATTAAATCATAAATTCTAGTAATTTGTATTTATAAGAGAACAAATATTTATGAAGTTCCTGGCAGCATGCAAGGTTCTTGATATATATTATCATTTTTTTCTTTATAAGCATCCAGTAATAGAGGTATTCACCTTTTTTATAGTTGAAGAGTCTGAGAATTAGAATTGATTAACTTGCTCCAGGTCACATAGATAGTAACAAATAGGGTTGAATTTTGACCCATGTCTGTTGGGTTGCAAAATATGTCTTTTCTCCCATATCGTTCTGTTTCCTAGTTGCTTCTCAGTATTTATTAGCACTGTGTTCAATTTGTTTCATTCATCTTTAGATCCTCCATGTTACAAACAGTATATTTAACTGCTGATTGAATGAATGAAATACAAAGTCCACTATTTTCGCCAATGCTGTGAAATGTTTTTATCATTTGTAGAGTATTTAAAGCCATCTCATGCCTTTGCTATGTTTAATTTCTGATTAGTGGCCAACATTTTTATTGAGTAAATTCAGTGACATGATAGATGGGATATTCCAAATAGTATTTTTTCTTCATAAGAAAAATGAAAGAGAAAAAGAAATGAAAGAGGAAAGAAAAGATAATGTCCTTCTCTTTATTTCTAAGTTCTTATTGCACCTGACTGTCCTCGTGTCATGGGCTTGTTTTGTCTGTATTCTATGTCCCCAAACATCTACTCTTTATCATGCAGAAACTTTTCCTCATTATTTAATAGCATAGCCTTCTAAAGCCATTTAATTTGAGAAAGCATGTGTAATGCCATTTAGTGGTTATTACATTTGATTGCTAGAGTAGAGAAAATACAAACACTTTTTTTATAAGCCTGAATCAGACTTTCATAAAACAAGTTATAAAATAATTAAATGTGTGTTTGCCAAATTTATGCATGTCAACCTTGAGAATAATGAGTCAGAAGCTGAGGAATATTTACCTTCAATACCTTTGAGTTATTTCATCTTTGGCTAATATGACTTATTTGTCAGTGTACTTTACAATAGTTTTAGAAATCTGTTATGTTAACTGAATTTTGAAATTCAAATAATGATGTTTGGAATATATGTATTGCTGATATAGGCTACTTTTACAGGCAATTCCTCTTTCTATTTTTAATGTTAAATTTAAGTGAGCTTAATTATTCAGGTACAAATGGTATTGGGCATTGACCAAATTAGGATGCTCTTGTGCAACCAATCTTAGACTTCTAAGGGAAGGATCTTATTGAGAAAAAGTGTCTTTAAATAATGTTTTCTAAAATACTATAATATAAATGTTGATGTGTTTCCTCACTTTGACTAATTAGAACACAGGACTTCAGCCAGGCATGGTGGCTCACGCCTGAAAGCCCACCACTCTGGGAGACTGAGGTGGCAGGATTGCATGAGTCCAAGATTTTGAGACCAACCTGGGCAATAGAGTGAGACCCCATATCTACAAAAAATAAAAAAATTAGCCAGGCATGGTAGCTGTGTTTGTAGTCCCAACTACTCAGGAGGCTGAAGCAGGAGGATCACTTGAGTCTGGGAGGTGGAGGCCACAGTGAGCTGTGATAGCATCACTACACACCAGCCTAGGTGACAGAGGGAGAGCCGGTCTCAGGAAAAAAAAAAAAAAGGAGGAGGAAGAAAAAAATGAAAATGAAAAGAGGACTTCAGCTCTTTTATGTTCTAGGATCTACTTATTTCACATAAACTCTTCTTGATCATCCTCATTTTCTTTATCACATGCCTAATGCTAAGTGTTAAGCCCTTACCATGTGTTATTTCACTGAATCCTTTAGCAGTTCCAAAAACTAGGTAATATTGTTATCCCTATTTTAAAGATGATGTAACTGAGGTTGAGTCAAGTTAAACAATTTCCCCAGGGTCTCATAGCTTACAGCTGGCTGGGCCTGGATTCAGGTTGAGACAGTCTGAAATCCAGAGCCTGCCCTCTAAAGTATACTATGATGCCTATGTGCCTAATCTCACAGATTCCTAAATGTGGAACTGGCCGTGTTTCGATGACCCTGCCTTTAGTGTTGTCTCATTAAGTCTCTTCTCTCCTTTTAAAGCTGGCCTCGTAGAACTCAAGTCCACAAAATAACCTCCTGTTCCTCTGCACAGAAATCAATGTGGACTAGTTGTACAGGCTATTTGCATTTCCCATTTTGATTTAATTGGTTGATTATTTTAATTAGCCAACAAATTTGATGAATTTTTCACCAATGAACTCAGTGGTGATTTTCATGTATCTTAAAAACTAAGCTTAGCCTGCTGTCTGGTGAACTCATGAAATAGCTGGGATTTGCCCACTCCTCCCCGCTCTCCTGACAGAAGCACTCTCCCTTTCAGACCTTTTCTTTTTTCTTCAAGTGGTCTGCACTGCATTCCCCTTTGTACCACTTCAAAACCAAGCCTTGAAAAATAAGTGCAATTTTACTTTCTCATTATTCTTCTCTACTGCCCCCATTTCCCAAGCCAAGGTATGTTTTTATTATTTTTATTTTATAATTTATTTTTATTTTTTATTTTTGAGATGGGGTTTCACTCGTCACCCAGGCTGGAGTGCAACGGCATGGTCTCAGCTCACTGCAACCTCCGCCTCCCAGGTTCAAGCGATTCTCCTGCCTCAGCCTCCCAAGTAGCTGGGATTACAGGTGCCTGCCACCACATCTGGCTAATTTTTGTATTTTTAGTAAAGATGGGGTTTCACCCTGTTAGCCAGGCTGGTCTCAAACTCCTGACCTCAGGTGATCCGCCTGCCTGGGCCTCCCAAAGTGCTGGGATTACAGGCAAGCTATGTTTTTAAATATTGTTTTTTCTGCTTTCCTAATTGCTCTGTTTTCAGTACAAACATTTTAGAAAGTACAGAACAGTATAAAGTAACAGAAAGAAATACAGATCCCGTGATTCTACCATCCAGATGCAGCTACAGTATGCATTTTGGCAAATTTCCTTTCAGCCTTTTGTTGTATGAAAAATTTCTAAGACATGAGGAATTATTTTTTAATAGGATACAGCTCTTTGAAACAAAAGCCATGTTTATGCTCAAGGCATACTTATGCTTCTGGTTCAGATATACAAAATTGTCTCGTTCTAAGGATTCAGTGAGGATCTAAATCTGTTTGTGTTAGGGACATCGAAGTGATGCCACCCTCAAAGAGGACAGGAGAGGTGCTCGAAGATCAAAACCATTCCTGGGAGAACTAGGATGAGACAGGGGTAAGGGGAGCTGGTCTAGGTAAGAAAGTTGACAAAGCAAAAGATAGGTCTTTCCTTGAATTTTATTAATACAAGGAGAGTGAGAGCAGGGACCACATCCAGTTGGAGGGAATGGGAGCTGAGTGCTGGCTGAAGGAACTAGGGCATCCCAAGAGACCTGGCTCCAAAGGGCCATCCAGCAGCCTGGCTACCCCAAAGGGCTATGCAAAATACCAAGACCTGCCAAAGTGCTCAGAACCTCCACCTTCAAACATAGACCAACTTGATTATTCCTAAGCCCTGCAAGTAACTGATGTGAGACCTTTTGTTATTTTGCCATTACTAACAGCCAACATTTCTTGAGTATGTGTCCAGCACTGGCTAATCTATCTCCTGGTGTTATCTTGTTTAGCCCTTACAACAAGTTGGTTACTGTTAGGATATCCATTTTACAGATAAAGAGTCAGATTTAAGAGAAGTTGATGGTTTTTCCCAAGGCCACTTGGATAAATAGAGAAATAGGAATTCCAGCTCAGTGATTGTCTCATTCTAGTTCTTACTCTTTGCTGCCACGTGGTCTGTGATTTAGTCATTTGCCAGGGGGTTATGGTAGTAGTCTAACCTACTGGAGGAAACTGTTGTGTTTGGGGGTGGGTGGGAGGCAGTAATTTCTGGAGGTCTTCAAATTATTGTACCAAGGTAACATTGCTTAGCCCTTCTAAATTGCTCTGTGTAAACCTGTTCTATAAATATGTCAAATATTCAAACTAACTTCTGACTTAGAAGTATTCCAAGCTCTTGAGTCTGTCAACATTTTTTCTTTTAATTAAGCTGGACTTCAGTTTTATTCACATAGAACATAGAATTATATAATCAGAATATCTCAATTGTCACAACTTCTACAAGAGTTACAATTCAAAATTTAACTGAATCACTGCTCTGAAATAGCAGGAGTTTTAAAGTTAGTCTGCAAGGACATGAAGAAATACTTATGAAACATGAAATTGCAAGGTCATGTACCCTGCCTGCCATCATCCCAAAAATGGAATACATGCATTTTTTAACAGCTTTATTGGGATATAATTCATATACCATATAATTCACTCATTTAAATTATAAAATCCAGTGGTTTTTGGTATATTAACAGAAATGTGCAACCATTGCCACAGTCAATTTTAGAATATTTTCATTACTGCAGAAAGAAATCCCATAGTGTCCTCTGGCTACTACCTCCCCACCCTTTCATGTCCTCCCTTCTCCTCTCTCCCACCCCAGTCTGAAGCAACTAGTAATCTACTTTCTGTCTCTATAGATTTGTCTATTCTGGATATTTATATAAATTGAATGATATGTGAACATTGGTGACTGGATTCTTTCAGCTAACATGTTTTCAAGATTCATCCAGGTTGTGTCATGTGCTCAATTTGTTCTTTGTATTTTATTTTTTCTAAGGGTTCACACCCTTGATGCCAATAACAGGTGCTTCCCTACTTATCCTGGACAACTTTACTGTATAACCATAACATTTCCAAGGATCACTTAGAATTATAAATTTTGCACATTGTGGTAGACAGGCCTTTGATCCCTGAAAAGCTTTAAGAACACTTTTCACCACTTCAGAGATGTCCATGTCCTCCTTAGCATCTTTTCGTTTCTCATAAATATATTTTCAGCCATGAATGCTTGTTTCAGTGAAGGCTTCCCTTGCAGTCTTGCAAAGTGTCTTTTTTTTTTTTTTTTTTTTTTTTCCTGCAGAAGAAAGCTGATCAATGCCTGTGAAATAAAAAGAAAGCTTTAAAACAAACAATTAGAAAACAGTAGGGTCAATCCATTTTGAGGAGGTTTGTAGTTTTAGACTCCATTAATAAATTACAAAGCTAGAATTAAACTGGTAATAAATAATACTATGTTGTAGGTATTTTTCAAGGTTTATTTTTCAGTTACACCAAATTAAATATAATCATTTGGTTAAAATAATACAAAAGCCAATATAATATAAAATTTTATCATTTTCTGTTCCTCATTGTCTTCTCCTATAAGCTGGCCTCTTATATAATACAGTAACTGAATTGGTATTAAATAGGTCTTTGCTCCATTCATTGTAGCTTACTGAATAATTACACAAATATTTCGTAATACAGTTGTAAACCTAGAATGAATTTTATACTAACAAACAGAAGGTTAGGTTCTTCAAAACTTTCTTAGAATGAGACAGATTATGGATACAAATAAAATAAAATATAAAATTGGCATTTTAACTATTATACTTTTTATTTCAGTGCTATCTCAGAGTGAGACAGCATTTGTTTAAATGTTTGTTAAATGTTTATTCTCCTAAACATTTAATAACCTGATCTGTGCCATAAGCTGGACTAGGTGTTTTTAAGTATATTTCAGTTATTTATGACATATGCAAATATAAAATAATAAGCAAAATGATGTAACACTGTCATATTATTATTATTGTTCCAGCTATCAGTATAGTCCCTACCAAAGACTGTACAGATTTATCTCTATGCTTCATTTTGGGCTTGAGCCCAGGTAGAGAGAAAGGTAAATTTTGCTCAGAAACGTATACTTTTACGCAACTTCTTTAAACTATAAATAGCTTGAAAGAAAAAAAACTTTTCTTGACTCTTCTTCAGTCAGAGCAGTATTCCAAACAAAATGTTGTTCATTGACCTTCGAACTGCCCTCCACACACCACGCAACTCTTTGTCAGTCAGGTGAGAGCTGTTTATTGGGCAATGTGGAATCCAGCAGCTTCTTGCATGGTTCCAGAGTCCGGTGAACAGAAGCCATGTCTGTGTCTTGGGTGATGGTGAGACAAGACATGGTGGATCCCCAAGTACAATTTTAACTAATAGAATATGAAGCTATCTCAGAGCCTCACTTTGTGTCTTAAATTGAGTTACTTGTTAATCTACCCTAAAACTTTAAGTATAATAATAATAAAATTTAAAAAAAGAAATTTTAAAATATGATAGTTTTTTTTTTTCGTAAACCTGTGAAATGTCTAAGCACTAAGTGGCCAGACAGAACATAAATTTAGGTTTATCCAGGACAGAAGTTTTCATCTTCACCCTTTGTTTCAATTTCCATCCTATTGGGTTGCATTGAACCAGTGTTTCCTCACTGAATATGTTCATTATGTGTGTACAGTAAGGATAGCTCACAATGGCGGGGCATGTGTTTTATAGGATTTTTTTCTAAGTGGCCCAAGGGTATACAGGCGTATCTAATTTTGTTGTGCTTTGCTTTATTGTTTTTGCTTTATTGTACTTCACAGATAATGCATGTTTTAGACATTGAAGGTCTGTGGCACACTTATATTAAGCAAGTCTGTCAGCACCATTTTTTCAACAGCATGAGCTCACTTTGTGTCTCTGTGTCACATTTTGGTAATTCTCACAATATTTCAAACTTTTAAATTATTTTTTTGTATCTGTTATGATGATCTGTGATCAGTGATCTTTGATGTTACTATAGTAATTATTTTGAGACCCCCAAAACTACAAGAATCACTGAAAGAAACACACAATAAATTTTCCATATAAGTTGGATTAATTTATACCTGGATAGGTTTATGTGCAAATCAATAAGGCAACTAGCATAATTAAGAAAAAAATTAAAAATTCGGTGTTTCTGTACTGAGACTACATTTAGGTAAAATGGTTAAATGCACCAGAAACTTTCATCCAATCCTAATGAAAGATAAATGGTATGATTTTCTGGATAATGCAATTAATTAGAAACTAATTACAGGTGTATGTGTATATTGTACACGCTTTCTGTACATACACAAGTTTTGTTTACATGATTGTATTACAGCCTCCATCATTATTTAGCACAGTATTGAGAAACTAGTAGCCATTCTTTTAATATTTGGTTTGTAATCAAGTCAAGTCATTTTAAAGGTCTGACATAGTCATGGGGTGATACTAATAAATTCCGGACTTGGAGTGAAGACTCTCTCACTGATATTCTTGTATATGTCACTTATTATTTCCTTAATCCTCCTCAGATTCAGCCTTTAGTGCATTTTATCAAGAAGCAGCATTGCTATGTTAATTTCCTTTATAGTCTGTTGCTCATAGAAGCATTAATAAGCACAGAAATAATAATATGAACAATATTTGATGTTTGGCACCTGTGCCAAATACAGTGCATGCGTCTATTGCTGATCTTCAGGTAGATAGTAGTATCTAGCTCACCAAGGTTAAGTAACTTACCCAGAGTCATAGTCAGGCAGATTGAACCCAGTCTATCTTGCTTGAGCATCACTGTAGAATATTTTGATCATACATACACACCATCTTTGGCTGTGTCTTCACTCAGAAATCTGTTGGTTATTTTTTGCTGAGGAGACTTTGAATTTTTGGATTTGTGCCTATGAATATTATCTCTGTAAAATACTTAACAAATGGTTAATACAATTTATGATATAATGAAATAAATGAACTGGAACTTGAAAATAATATTTAGAGAAGAGAGAGAAATGGGAGAGTCAGTTAATATTTTAGATTCATGAACTTTGTGGTGACTGACTTTTAAGGTTAAAAGAGTTAGTGAATTTTTGCTATTTTATATCATTGGTTCATATTCCGTATTTATATCATTGGTTCAAGTTCCTCAAATGTTTTTAGCAAAATAATAATGATGAAGTGAGCTTAATGTCTGCTATTTTTTTTTCATCAAGTTGAAACAAGACAAAATTCAAGAAATCAGCCGGTCAGAGCAAATGGACAGAAGAGTCCTTTTTTTTTTTTTTTTTTTTCCCTCTGTGTATGACTCTCGGTATAAATAGAACAGTAATAAATTGGTTTTGGAAAAATGTGGTACGCATTGGAAAAGATGAAGGCTAGCGCTTGGTACACTTTGGATTAAAATGTGTATCAAACTTCCATATTATCCCCTTCTGCCTCTGCAGTTAATAAAAACACATGGTGAAATCGAGATGCTGAAAAAACAAGCTTTTCTTTCCTAACACTGATGACACTGATTTAATCAAATCTGTCGTTGAATACCCTAAAGTTTGTTCAATGAGAAGGATGTGAATTAGTTAATTTAAATATATATAGATTAGAGTAGCTAACAAATAATATCATTGTTGCTTTTAAGTTAGGGAAAAGTAATCAGTGGTTTCCATCTTGTCTTTTAGAATCTAGTACAGATTACTAGTTTCATTAACTTTTAATTAAACACTAATACAATAACTGGTTTTTCAAAAAATATTAGAATGATACACATCTTTTCTGTGTGATCTTGATATTTACGGCAGAACACAATATTGTTTCCATAATTTATGATGTTCTGGACTAACATTTTAATTTTTTCTTTAAACCTTGTGTTTATTTGACCTGCTGATCTTGCAATTGTCCAGAATCATCATCACTTTGGAGATTATTTTTTAAGTTACCTTAAAATATGCAGATTGTTTCTGCTCTTATAAAATGCCAAGTATAAAGACCAAAGTAAATAACTTATTAAATATTAATGGAATTGCATTTCTGTAATTGTTGTGAATGCATTCTGTATGTAGTGAATTGTTGGGTCTAATTAATTATATATTATCTCTGCTCCTTCACAATTTGGTCACTCTTTTGACCTAATTTATGACATGAGTCAGAACAGCTGAATTAGTCATTTAATGCAACTAGTCTTTTCTGAAGAAAACAATGAATAATCTCTATGCTGAGTATCTATCTAAAGTCTAGGAAAATAAAGTCAATTTGGCCAATTTCACTGAGATGCTCATTTGAGTATGTTCCTAAACGACTATTCTCTAAAGAATAACTGAAAACTAGTGCTTAATTTTTAGGAGCAAAGACTTCATGGGTTGTCTTTTATTATAATTATCACTTGAATGAATGTTAGAATCTAATTATATTTACACTTACAAGTAAATATCAATTTTTAAAATTAACAATCTGCTTTTTTTATGTCTGTGATGATGGAATAGTGCAAATTTGTTATTGACAAACTCATGTAAGACTCATTTGTTTTTTTGCTCAAACCACATAAAAGTCACATTCGTGCTGGCTGCAGTGGCTCGTGCCTATAATCCCAGCACTTTGGGAGACCAAGGCAGGAGGATTGCTTGAGCTTAGGAGTTCAAGAACAGCCTGGGTAACATAGTGAGACACCATCTGTACAAAAAATAAAATAAAAAAAATCTAGCCAGGTGTGGTGGCATGTGCCTATAGTCCCAGCTACTCAGGAGGCCAAGGCAGGAGGGTTGCTTGAGCCTGGGAGGTCGAGACTGCAGTGAGCTGTGATCATGCCAGTACACTCGAGCCTGGGTGACAGAGGGAGATGTTGTAAAAAAAAAAAAAAGTCACAAAGTTTACAATAGTGGATTTGGCCCAGAATCTGTTATTGTGAGCTTGAATTTAGATAAAATAGAAATATGTAGTGACCACTTTCTTTCCATAATTATAGGTCTGAGGAAAAGTTAGATGACATTTTAAGGAAAGTAAAAAAGGTAAATTTAATGTTTTAGCATTTGTATAACGCATTTCTGGATATTGTCTCCATTAAAAAATTAATGAAAATCACAGCACTGGCTGGGCGTGGTTGCTCACGCCTGTAATCCCAGCACTTTGGGAGGCCCAGGCAGGCGGACCATGAGGTCAGGAGTTCGAGACTAGCCTGACCAACATGGTGAAACCCCGTCTCTACTAAAAATACAAAAATTAGCTGAGCGTGGTAGCACATGTCTGTAATCCCAGCTACTCAGGAGGCTGAAGCGGAAGAATCACTTGAACCCGGGAGGCAGAGGTTGCAGTGAGCTGAGATCGCACCATTGCACTCCAGCCTGTGTGACTGAGTGAGACTCCATCTCAAAAAAAAAAAAAAAAAGAAAAGAAAATCATAGCACTTCATCTTGATATTCATGTCATTGATTAAATATATATAGGGTTGTTAAGTGATAGTCCTAAATACACCAAAGTATCTAATGCACTTAAGAAATGCATTGAGGATTTTCAAAATATATTTGCTCTTGAGATCCTCAGTCTACTGTATGCATTATACAGATGTACCTTGGAGATACTGCGGGTTTAGTTCTAGCTGCCACAATAAAGCAGGTCACATGAATTTTGTGTTTTCCAGTGCATGCAATAGTTATGTTTACACTATACTATGGTCTATTAAGTGTGCAATAGTATGTCTAAAAAGTACATACCTTAATCAAAAAATACTTTATTGCTAAAAATACTAATGATTTTGATTTTTTTGAGACGGAGTCTTATTCTGTCACCCAGACTGGAGTGCAATGGCACAATCTCGGCTCACTGCAACTTCCGCCTCCCGGGCTCAAGCAATTCTCCTGCCTCAGCCTTCCAAGTAGCTGGGATTACAGGCACCTGCCATCATGCCTGGCTAATTTTTGTATTTTTGTAGAGATGGGGGTTTTTTTATTTTTGTTTTTGTTTGTTTTGTTTGTTTGTTTGTTTTGTTTTTGAGACGGAGTCTGGCTCTGTCCGCCAGGCTGGAGTGCAGTGGCGCAATCTCGGCTCACTGCAAGCTCCGCCTCCCGGGTTCGCGCCATTCTCCTGCCTCAGCCTCCTGAGTAGCTGGGACTACAGGCGCCCACTACCACGCCCGGCTAATTTTTTGTATTTTCAGTTGAGACAAGGTTTCACCGTGTTAGCCAGGATGGTTTCGATCTCCTGACCTCGTGATCCGCCCGCCTCGGTCTCCCAAAGTGCTGGGATTACAGGCGTGAGCCACCGTTGGCCAGGCTGGTCTCGAACTTCTAACCTCAAGTGATCCATCCACCTCGGCCTCCCAAAGTGCTGGGATTACAGGCATGAGCCACCGGCGCCCGGCCCTAATGATCATTTAAGCTTTCTGCAAGTCATAGTCTTGTTGATGAAGGGTCTTGCTTCAATATTGATGACTGCTGACTGATCAGGGTGGTGGTTTCTGAAGGCAGGGGTGACTGTGGCAGTTTCTTAAAACAAGATAACAATGAAGTTACCACATTGGTTTTGTCTTCCTTTCATGAAAGATACCTCTGTAACATGCAATGTTGTTTGATAGCATTTTAACCACAGAACGTCAAATTTGGAGTCAATCCACTCAAACCTTGCCTCTGGTTCATCAACTTAGTTTATGTAATATTCTAAATCCTTTGTTGTCATCTTGACAATGTTCGTAGCATCGTCACCAGGAGTAGATTTTATCTCAAGAAACCACTCTTTTGCTCATTCATAAGGCACAGCTCTTTTGTTAAGGTTTTCTTATGAGATCACAGCAATCCAGTCACATCTTCAGGCTTCACTTTTAATGCTAGTTCTTTTTCTATTTCCACCACATCTATAGAATATTAATTCTTCACTGAAGTCTTGAACCCCTCAAAGTCATCTGTGAGAGTTGGAATTAAGTTAATACTAATTTTAAACTCCTGTTAGTGTTAATATTTTGACCTCCTACCATGAATCATAAATGTTCTTAATGGCATCTAGGATAGTGACATTTTTCCAGAAAGTTTTCAATTTACTTTGCCCAGATCCATCAGAGGATGCACAATCTGTGGTAGCTACAGCCTTATGAAATGCATTTCTTAAATAAGACTTGAAAGTCAAAATTACTCCTTGGTCCATGGGCTGCAAAACGCATGTTGTATTAGCAGGCATAAAGCCAACATCAATCTCCTTGTACATCTCCATTAGAGCTTTTGGGTGACCAGGTGCTTTGTCAATGAGCAGTAACCTTTTAAAAGAAATCTTTTTTTCTGAGCAGTGGGTTTCAATAATAGGCATAAAATATTGAGTAAACAATACTGTAAACAGATATGCTATCATCCAGGCTTTCCATTTACATCACCCAGGCTGTTCCATTTACAGAGCAAAGACAGAGTAGATTTAGCATCATTCTTAAGGGCCCTAGGATTTTTGGAATGGTAAATGAGCACTGACTTGAATATCAAGTCACCGCTGCACTAGCCTCTAACAGGAGAGTCAGCCTGTCCTTTGAAGCTGTGAAGCTAGGCATTGACTTTCCTCTCTAGCTATGAAAGTCCTAGATAGGATCTTCTTCCAATAAAAAGGTTGTTTTATCTACATTAACAATCTGTTGTGTAGTGTAGCTGTCTTCATCAAAGATTTTAGCTAGATCTTCTAGAGAACTTGCGGCATCTTCTCCACTAGCACCTGCTGCTTCACCTTTCACTTTTATGTTATGAAGATGGCTTCTTTCCTTAAACCTCATGAACCAACCTCTGCTAGCTTGCAGCTTTTCTTCTGCAGCTTCTTTACCTCTCTGAGCCTTCACAGAATTGAAAAGAGCTAGGGCCTTTCTCTAGATTAGGCTTTGGCTTAAGGGAATGTTGTGGATAGTTTGGTCTTCTATCCAGACCACTGAAACTTTTTCCATATCAACAATAAGGCTTTTCAACTTTCTTACCATTTGTATGTTTTCTGGAGTAGTACTTTTAATTTCCTCTGAGAACTTTTCACTTGCTTTCACAATTTGGCTGTTTGGTGAAAGAGGCCTAGCTGTTTGCCTATTTCAGTTTTTAACATGCCTGCCTCACTAAACTTAGTCATTCCTAGTTTTTGATTTAAAGTGAGAGATATGTAACTCTTTATTTCACTTTAACATTTAAAAGTCATGGTAGAGTTATAAATTGGCTTAATTAAAATATTATTATGTGTCAGGTAATGGGGAAACCTAAGAAGAGAGAGAGAGAAATAGGGGAAAGGCCAGTCTGTGGAGCAGTCAGAACACACATGACATTTTGCCATTAAGTTTGTTGTCTGATGTGAGTGCAGTTTGTGGCATCCCAAAACAATTACAACAGTAACATCAAAGATCACTGATCATAAATTACCATAACAGATATAAAATTAATGAAAAAGTTTGAAATACTTTGAGAATTGGCGAAATGTGACACAGAAACAGTAAGTGAGCACATGCTGTTGGAAAAATGGCACCGATGGACTTGGTCAATGAGTTACCACAAATCTTCAATTTGTGAAAAGTGCAGTATGTATGAAGTGCAGTAAAGCAACGTGCAATAAAATGAGGCATACTCAGATATTGATTTTGCAATGCTGTATAGTATTCATAAATCTCCTTAGAATACAACGCTTCCTTTTACTTCATCACTGCTGTCTTAAACCAACATGTTGGGTAATAGAACATTTGGAAAACATTCAAAACTATTTTGTATCTGTTTCTGTATTTTAGAATTGTGTCAGGTTTCTTTAGATACCATGCATGTATTTTAAAGATTTAAGGGCAGTTTAGAATGATATGTTTTTCAATGTACTTCTCTGTAAAAAACAGCATTGAAATTTTGCTTTAGTACTGTATGAAAATGTGAGATCAAGTTTTATTTTGTACTTGTTTAAACAATTGTGTCATAAATCCATGAAGTCTGTCTCTCTAAAAGCTTTCATTCTAAATGTTTGTATCTTTTTTAAAAAAGGAAAAAAACAGGCCTGGCACGGTGGCTCACGCCTGTAATCCCAGCACTTTGGGAGGCCGTGGTGGGCGGATCATGAGGTCAGGAGATGGAGACCATCTTGGCTAACACGATGAAACCCTGTCTCTACTAAAAATACAAAAACAAAATTTGCCAGGCATGGTGGCGGGTGCCTGTAGTCCCATCTACTCGGGAGGCTGAGGCAGGAGAATGGCGTGAACCCAGGAGGTGGAGCTTGCAGTGAGCTGAGATCACGCCACTGCACTCCAGCCTGGGCGACAGAGTGAGACTCCATCTCAAAACAAACAAACAAATGAAAAAAACAACAGGGAAAAAACAACCTTTTTAGTTTTTGTTTTGTTTTGTTTTTTGTTTTTTGTCCTCTATCCCAGCAACATCTAGGGAATCTTAAACATGACAAGAATAACAAAATGGTATTGGGAGAAATCTTTTTGCAGTGGGGAAGGAATCTTCACTTTGACTATGAAATGGAGGTCTATCTATCTATGATATAATTTTATTATATGAGCTTAAGGGCTTTAAAATGATTATTATTATTTTATGTATGATCTCTTGGAGCTGGTTTCATTTCATCATAGCTCTCGTAACTTTCCAAATTGCTGCTTAGGCCAGCGTAGAAGGATGTAACCTTGAGCAAGTCATTTTACCGATGAAGCTTCATCTCCTCTTCTGTAAAACAGGGCATTCAGTAAACACTAATGTATATTAGCTATTATTTCCTTAGAAGTCATTGAATTAGTTGGTAAAAGTAAAAGAGCAAAATAATAATCATGGACTGCTCAACCTTAGATTTCCCATCCCTTTCTTCAAAATATGCTAACCCAATAATGTGATATAAATCTGTAAGTAGTCAGCATTGTAAACCATCAATATTTTTACGGAGGTTGGAATAGATATTATGTGCACATTGAAATACAATTACGGCAAGTACTTGATTACTCTGGGCTTGAATAGCCAGTGTCTAGATTGCATCAGCCTTTGTAAAACCTGAATATTCTTCTTCTGGCCATTTCACTGTTCATTAAACTCTATACCAGAACATGAGCAGTGTGAAGAGATTCAGATAAAATGGAATTCAAACTATTTTTGCCTGTTAGGAAAAAAAAAATACTGTTAATTTTTTAGAGAATTTTAGCTATGGGATAATAGTAAGAGTTTTCTTTTTTTGGTGGGTGGGGGAGGAAATCTGGCAGTGATCAGATTGTTTTACACATTTAAATTAGGTTATTTATGCTCTACCACTTACTGAAGGTAGTTGTGAGTTTCCTGTAATGTGCTGAATCTTAATTTACACTTTACCATCTGTCTATGCTTAAGATTTTAATAGATTTTGCCCTATAGTATCCTCTTGTAGATGTAATCCATCTGTGGGAAAGCATCCACTTTTGTAAATCTACCTAGCCTGCCCTATTGGGTCTCTAAACCAGAGACACAAGTGTTAGTAAAATTCAATAATTTTTATTTTTTAATGCTACCTTGTTTTGTTTTATTTTCATAGTGTAGAGCTTTGAATAAACATTAATTAGTTGACCTGGTAGCAACAATATTGTGGTAACGATGCAGCTGACAATATTGTAACATTATTAGTCAAGTCAAAAGGCTAGTGTCTTATTAACCTGAAAGTTTGATTTCTACATAAATTAATTTGGCTTTTCTCTTGCAAGAGTAAAAGATGATAAAAATCAAAATAAAACCTACCTTATTGTTTGTTTTTAGCACAAAATTGCTGCAGTGTTTTTTTGTTAGCAGTTTTAACTACTTATTTTAAAAAAAGAAGTTCAGGATCTTTTTGTGACATCAAATCTGCACAGTTATGCTTTATAAATTATGGATTGAATGTGAGAAAGTTAATAGTACTGAATTAAATTCACATACAACACCAGATGGTATTTAACAAATTTAAGAAATGCAACTTTTTCGCCGGGCGCGGTGGCTGACGCCTGTAATCCCAGCACTTTGGGAGGTCGAGGCGGGCGGATCACGAGGTCAGGAGATTGAGACCTTCCTGGTTAACACAATGAAACCCCGTCTCTACTAAAAAAATACAAAACAATTAGCCGGGCGTGGTGGCAGGCACCTGTAGTCCCAGCTACTTGGGAGGCTGAGGCAGGAGAATGGCGTGAACCCGGGAGGCAGAGGTTGTGGTAAGCCAAGATTGTGCCACTGCACTCCAGCCCGGGCAACAGCGCGAGACTCCCTCTCAAAAAGAAAAAAAAAGAAAAAAGAAAAAAAAGAAATGCATGCAACTTTTTGTAATTTATGGTCACATATATTTTAAATGTGTATGGATGTTTTTATATATACACATACATAAGTATGTATATCTCTGTATACATGTAGATCCCCACTGTGTACAGACATATATGCACATATATATATTTATATGCAATGACACAAATTATATGTTTGTGCATCTTAATGCTACATATAACAAATCAAATGATTATGTAGTTATGTAATATGTAATGATTATGTAGTTATGTATTATCAATATTTTCATAGAGATAATGTCTGTGGAGTCAGTGTCTGGACAGTGTCTGTGGAATCAGTTAAACTAAATGTTAATTGGGACTGCCCTTTACTGCTTATAGGATTTTTCATCTCTTTGAGTCCCAGTTGCCTCACCTATAAGCTAGTGCATATCAAAAAGGATATCTATGGAAAGTAGATGAGACAACAGGAGATGTTTCAGGCACAGATCCTGGGAGTTATAAAGGCTCAAAGTTGGTCACTTTCCCTTAGGAGTAAAGCAGTACAAAATTTGTTTGATTCTCAAAAGGCCACACTATGTTACAAGTCAGAGAAAGAATCTATATGCATGGCTTCCAAAACCATGTGGTTATTCTCCAAATAATCCAGATTTTAGAAGAATTAAATAACTGTAACTATTTCTCTTTTATTTTCCACTGGTATTGTCTTTGAGTAAAACAAGAAGATCAACAAAAATATGAAATTACGGATTTTAATAGCCAGTGGCTAGGAAAATGGTTTAAGCATGGAGCACACTTTATCATACTTTCCAATGAGCCAATAAATAGAAGAAATTTTTAAAAATTAATTTGATACATATTTGGAAAGAAAATAGAATTCTCTATTTTCTCTGTCATTAAAAAGTCAGGAAACAACAGGTGCTGGAGAGGATGTGGAGAAATAGGAACACTTTTACACTGTTGGTGGGACTGTAAACTAGTTCAACCATTGTGGAAGTCAGTGTGGCGATTCCTCAGGGATCTAGAACTAGAAATACCATTTGACCCAGCCATCCCATTACTGGGTATATACCCAAAGGACTATAAATCATGCTGCTATAAAGACACATTCACACGTATGTTTGTTGTGGCACTATTCACAATAGCAAAGACTTGGAACCAACCCAAATGTCCAACAACGATAGACTGGATTAAGAAAATGTGGCACATATACACCATGGAATACTATGCAGCCATAAAAAATGATGAGTTCATGTCCTTTGTAGGGACATGGATGAAACTGGAAAACATCATTCTCAGTAAACTATCGCAAGGACAAAAAACCAAACACCGCATGTTCTCACTCAGGTGGGAATTGAACTATGAGAACTCATGGACACAGGAAGGGGAACATCACACTCCGGGGACTGTTGTGGGGTGGGGGGAGGGGGGAGGGACAGCATTAGGAGATATACCTAATGCTAAATGACCAGTTAATGGATGCAGCAAACCAACATGGCACATGGATACATATGTAACAAACCTGCACATTGTGCACATGTACCCTAAAACCTAAAGTATAATAATAAAAAAAAGAAAAAAAAAAGAAAAAGGAGCTTCTAGTCTACAAGATTGAGTGAAAAAATTTATAAATGATGTAATTAAAAATTATGTCACACAGCTAAACATGGTAGAAACAGCAGTAACTTGCATAAATAGGCCATCACTCTAGTCCTGGCTTAGCCACTATGTACTGTGAGATCTTAGGCATAACTCGGATAACTTTTCTATGTGGTTGTAGCTTCCTTGTCTGTAAAAAGAAGAGGTTGATTAAAAAAAATTAATTTGATACATATTTGGAAAGAAAATAGAATTCTCACTTTACCTGTCCAACTGGGAAAAATTGCTCCAATTATATATATATATCCTAAATTTTATTTTTATTATAGATACCATAAACTGGCATTGATGCATCCCCTAAAATACTCTTGTTGGCTCTTCCAGGGGACGTGTGAAGAGATATGCTCCTGGAAGTATGCCCCTTGAGGAGAGGGTGGCCTCTGTGCTATAGCCTGAGGGGCTTTGACATGCTACTTCTCAGACATCTTTCACATAGAGCCACTACCCCCCATGAAAAGAAGACCTACAAAACATACACCTGAATTCTATTTTTTTTTTAACGTGTTTGCTTTGCCAAATAAAAGTCCCCAGGCCACCTCCTTCCACTTAGTTTTTAAGTTCCTCACAAGTTGCAATTTTGTAGTCATCATAATCTTCAGGGTAAATGAACGCCAAATAATCAGACATTTAAGTTACAGCAAAACGTAAAATACCAGCAGATTTTAAAGCGTGAAAGATCTAACAAAGAAAAAAGTGACATTGCTAATAAAAATGCTGTATTGATGAATATTGATACTGAAGATTTCTGGAGTCACATCACAGGTTCAGATTCCTGCTCTACTACTTATTTGTGGTGTATCTTTGAACATGTTACTTAACCTCTCTGTGCCTTAGTTCCCTGTCTCAAATGGGGAAAATAAAACCACTGACCTCACAGTGGTTGTAATGTAGTAAGGATTAAATGAGAAATCCATGTAAAACACTTAGCACAGCTAAGTTAAAATAGGGGTTAATTTTTTCCTTAATTCCACTATTATTATGATGTTTATTAAATGTGGTTCCATTGCATAGAACTCATGAATATGCTTGAAGGCTGGAATTCTTTCACATTTTTGATGCTAGAATACAGTCAGTCTTTTTACAAAAATGATATTGATTGTGCAACAGTCTTTAAATGGAAGAAAGAAAATAAAACACAAGGCATCTCCTTTTCCTATTTTGTAACTCAAACAGTGAAGCTTTATATGGTGCTTTTCTTGATAAAGCACCAGAAATAAATTGAATGCTGTTTATTAGCTGGACACAAAGTGTCCTGATTGCTTCAGTTCATCTAGGCATGTAAATTATTCAGCATTCCACACTAAATTGGACTTCAGGATCCAAGCATCAGTAGGAAGATATTTCCTGAGTAGCTTAACCAAATGTACATGATTGTGATAAAAACTTCTAAGGCAGTCCTACAAGGAAACAAATCACTCTGATTTGGTAAGGAAAATGGGGAGTTCCACAAACCTCATATTTTTATCTAGGCACAATTAGCTTACATTCAGAGGGACAATTAAGATGACAGCCTGCCTAGAAGGGCTTTGCATTTGTTTATTTGTCCTGTTCCTGATACCCACCAGATATTCTATCTTCTTTCTAAATATTATTTTCTTTGCTAAACAAATAGCAGAGCTTATGCTCTTAGCTGGATCTACACATAACCTTGTGAATCATTTTCAGATGTCATAGAAATGACATAAACACAGAAAGTCAGAAAAATACTAGCCAGAAATGCAATCAATTGTTCAGTGGTACCATAAGAGACTAAGTGCCTGGTACGGTTTGGCTGTGTCCCTACCCAAAATCTCATCTTGAATTGTAATAGCCATAATCCCCACAACCCCTATGTGTTATGGGAGAGACCAGGTGGAGGTAGTTGAATCATGGGGTGGTTTCTCCCATGCTCTTCTTGTGATACTGAATGAGTTTTCATGAGATCTGATGGTTTTATAAGTGTTTGGTAGTTCCTCCTGTGTTCATTCTCCCTCCTGCTGCCTTGTTGAAGAGGTGCTTTGCTTTCCCTTTGCCTTCCACCATGATTGCAAGTTTCCTGGGGCCTCCCCAGCCATGCAGAACTGTGAGTCAATTAAACCTCTTTCCTTTCTAAATTACCCAGTCTCAGGTAGTTCTTTATAGCAGTGTAAGAATGAACTAGTACAGTGCCCTCACATATTTTTGTCTTTCTGTGTTTCTAGAATGTTGACTTTTTTCAATCATAAGGCTCTTTGCCCTATAGTCACAAGATAGCTGCTACACGTTCAGCCGTCACATCTGTATTCCAGGCAAGAAAAAATAATTGGGAAAGGCTTTCTCCTGAGGATTTTTGTTTTGATTTAGGAAGAAAGGCTCTCTCCAGGAGATTTTTCCCTAATATTTCCTTAGCCAGAGCTGGCTATCACTAAACCTATCACCGGGCAAGGGAAATGGCTGTGAAGTAGACAGTGGACAGTGTCTACCATGCCTCTCTTTCACAAATGAGAAAACCAAGGTTTCTTCACCAGAACAGACTTGTGCAAGGCTTCAGAGTAAACTGAAAAGAAAAAAATGATCATTTCTGGCTCTGGTGGCTCCCACTCTACCAAGCTGTACTCCCTCCATTAATCGATGAAGTGTTTATTGAAATCCTTTCTAGAACTGTGTTATTATTCCCAAAAGTCAATCTTAATTACCTATAAGGAATAATTAGAAATCTAAAGTATATTAATTAATAAATCAGCATACCAGATATCTGGAAAAATACTTTGTAAAAGGTATTTGTTTATTTCTTCAACCTTTACAGAACCTGATATAGATTTAAATGTCAGAAAACTTCTTGAAGCATATTGTTTTCTTCTCTGTAGCTACTGTATAGTCTGTTGCCTGCTATTTTCATGGCAACAATCACAAGTTGGACACTCTTTTTAGCTATAACAGGACTATACTGAATAGGCCAGCTGAGAGCTATTTTACAAGAAAATTTAGCAATCACTTTGCAGTAATGGATATTGGTTTGTGGCACATCCGTTCTGGTTTCTGCCTTGTTAAACACTTTAAAACCAGCTCTAGTATACTTAGCTTCTCTTTCTGACCCTCTGGGAACTATAAGTTTACTCATCTTTACAGTTGGTGGTGAACAATTTTTGATTTTATGCTGCTTCAAATGATGGAAAAGGTACTGATTTATCTTAAGGCAAAGTGACATATAGTTTGTAGATTATTTCAGAATTTTTAAAGGCATTTTTAATAGTTTAGAGAAAGGAAGCAAACATTTTGTTAATTCCTTATTGTCAATCCCTGGGGAAGCTATAGTGGTGAATTAGTCAACCTTGCATTTTACATTAGAAACATTTATAATGTGATTGCTCTTGGTATAAGACACTTAATAAAATGCCGTATTTAAAAACAACATCCTGGTCTCTCCTCTGGGACCATCAAACCATACTCAAAACATTGAAGCTGTTCATAACATATATCTTATAGAAAAATGAATATGCAGTGAATCTATATACTTATGATTATAGAAATAAAGTATATGTAGCTTTATAAAGTAGTATAATGTTTACTCTAAATTTTAGTGGTAAAGAGTCATGAGTTCTGTATTTAAAATATATTATTAGGTCTAGTTTGAAAGCTAATTAAAAGACTCAAAGAAATAGGACTTTATTGCATATTCTTTCACAAAATTGAACTCTAATTCCTACACTTGATATTTACTCTAAACCTGAAATAATTTTTCTGAAATATTGATAATGAATATGAAACAACCTCCTGGATAGTATTTCTTAATTTCTAAGCCAGGGTAAGCAAGATATAGCTGAATGTTTAAAAAATGTTGCAAGAGATCATTTTTAGATGATTAATAAATAATCAAGATTAGTTCTTGTAGTTAACAAAAGGCTGAAACAGTTGCAATATTCAGAAGTCCCAATAATATAATGGTTTTGTCATGGATTAAATATTTCTAGAAACACTTCCTACTTGTCACAGTTCTCATAATGTACTTTCACTTGATTTAATATAATTAAGTAATGAAAACTTCTCAAAGTTTGGTCAGATCTCAGTTTCTCCAAAATAGAAATATTAAATCTTGTGTATAACTTGCACTGGGGATTTTAATATAGGTAGGTTCTCCTAGTCACACTGAGGAGGTCACCCTGACGCCTTCTCATATCATCCCAATTTCATTTTTGTTCAAAACAAAATCTAATAAGAGGAAGAAAAATGATGCCAATGCTGTCAGATCTCAAACACCATCTGTAAAGGATTCCATATTACCATGCCATTAATTGTGTTGGCATAGGAAGAAAATAATGGATTGGGTACAAAGTTATAGGGCTAGGTAGAAAACATACAACTTATCCTTTTTTTATTAAAGCTATATTTAAGCCTACAAAACTGAAGGGTTTAGCTATTGTTATACAGAAATAGATTGCATATGGTATCTGTTAGAAAGCATCATCCCAGTAAGAAAAAGTGTGGTCTTGATGGCGCACTTCTTCCTCGCTTTTTATTTTCATCAGTTACTTTTTACTACCTTCATCTATCAATTTCCATTTAATTCCTTTTAAAGGTAGCATACATAAAACATTATTTCGTAGTGCATTATTCACCTAGAAAGCTCATTGCATTCACTTGATAAGATACATTTCATAATTTTTAAAAAGTGATTTCATTTTGTATGTACTTGTCCTTGCATAGAGCCCAAAGAGCTCTGTTCTGTTTTAGAGGACATTTTGATAACTTCCTTTATATGCAGAATTAACATAGGCAAGCTGCATAATGCTATTTATTTTCAGGATTTGGTTTTTCAGTTTAAGTAAGAATTTTCATTTTAAAGATTAGCAATCTGGTAGAAAAACTTTCTATGATTTGAGCATAGAAATGTTCTCTCTGTGGAAGTCATAAACGGTTTCCTTTCTGGGGAAACCAGAGTATAGTATGGCCAATTAAGAAAGAAAAGGGACTATTAAGACTGCGTGTGATATGCTGTTACTTTGTACACATCAAATTGTTTATTCCACATAATGATATTGTGAAGTAGGGACTTACTAAAGTCTAGGTTATTTACCTTCCCTTCAACTTTACAGCTAGCAAATAACAGAACTCCATTTTAAACTGAAGACTCATCCCAAAGCCATGCCCCACTGAATATACCATACTGCTAGTAAGATTAAATGGCCCAAAGTGCATAAATACACTTTTTGATGTAATAAATTATTTCTGTTTTGGAATCATGGGGCATGAAGTTTCTACCAAAGCAAAAAGGTTGCAGAAGTGTTTATTGACAGCAAATATTCTAATTTCTTTCTCTACTGTAAAATGTGGATAAGAACATCTATAAACACAAATATCTATAATAAAATAAGAGTTAATTATAGAAATACTTAGCCTTTTAAACTTTTTTTGTTGTTGTTATTTACTGTAAAGTTGTCAATCCCTAATCTGTTATGAACAAAAATGTCTCACAGGGCATTTGAAACTTTTACATGTAACGACTTCCTGCATTCATCCATCTGCTTCTATTTTTAAACATTGGGGTTTAGAGACATTTAGCACAGTGCCAGGAATATAATATTGAATTTATGCTTTTAATAACATCAGGGCTTAGAATGAAATAAGCAATTCAATCTGTCACCCTTTTTGCATTTGTGTGTTACCACCATCATCTCCCATATAGTCTCTTCTTTTCAAAGTCCTATTATGTGTGTGCCTAAGACTTATTTTGAAAAATACTTACTGGCCGGGTGGAGTGGCTCATACCTGTAATCCCAGCACTTTGGGAGGCCGAGGTGGGCGGATCACGAGGTCAGGAGTTCGAGACCAGCCTGGCCAACATAGTGAAACCCCATCTCTACTAAAAATACAAAAATTAGCCAGGCGTTGTGGCACGCACCTGTAGTCCCAGCTACTTGAGAGGCTGAGGCAGGAGAATAGCTTGATCCCGGGAGGCAGAGGTTGTGCTGAGCCAAGATCACGCCACTGCACTCCAGCCTGGGCAACAGAGCGTGACTCTGTCAGAAAAAAAAAAAAAAAAAAAAAGAAGGAAGGAAGGAAGGAGGGAGGGAGGGAGGGAAAGAAAGAAAGAAAGAAGGAAGGAAGGAAAGAAAGAAAGAAAGAAAGAAAGAAAGAAAGAAAGAAAGAAAGAAAGAAAGAAAGAAAGAAAGAAAGAAGAAAAGAAAAAAGGAAGGAAGGAAAGGAAAAATATTTATTTTGAAAATCAATTAAAATTGAAATTAATGTAGCTGGGAAAAATATTAAGACTATAACAAACACTATTTGACAGCACTGCACTGTCACAAAACAGAGTTAAAACATTAAAAAGAATATATTTTTAAGAGGCAGTATGGTACCGTGGAAAGAGTACATTAAAACAGAGATCCTGGTGTTGCCTGGTTCATAAACCAGATGCTTGTGTTTATGAATGTATGTATGGAAATATAAAAATTCCTGGGCTCAACACCGTTACAAGAACATATAAGATAATGTACAGGAAGGTGCTTGGTAAATAATACATTGATTTCCTGATGTAAATGACTGCTCTGATTATTGTTGTTGTTATTAATAGCACCAATTAATAGTAGTGCTAGACTTAATAAATGATAGTAGTTATGGGCATAACTTCTCAGTTGAAGTCCAAAAAGTGATTTCAAGTAATTTAATCTATTTTTATGCCTCTATTTATCTTATTTTTGGGCTATCCCTTCTACACTTATTTAATTTGTCCTCATCCCTAAGTGACGTATTTGAGAATGTTATCATTGCCTAAATAAATGTATTACATTGAAAAGAAGAAGCATCTCTAATTTCTTGATTGTTAGTAGTATACTGGTAAAGCGGCCATCAAGGGGAGTGGGGAAAAATGTAAAATGCCATAATTTGTATAGTTAGCAGATTTCTGTGTGTAAATACTACTCCTGTGGCCAGTTTCAGGCTGTCCTCATGATGTCACTGACCACAGAGTTGAGAAAAGAAGCTCACAACTGACTCGAGAGTGGGTGGGAGCTGGGTCCAGCATATACACCATGGACCAGGGATCCAATGGGTGTGTTCAAGATACCTGTTTCACAGTGTAAACTACTGAGAATGAAGGCATGACAGAAATATACAGTTCTATCTCAGGAGATGACCTTTTAGCTCTTTGACTCTCATCTTAATACTTGTTTCTGTTTTTTAATAAAGCATTGAAATTCAATCTTTTGGGTATTTGAACCTAAACTCTCCCCACCAGATCCTGGCTTGGCTCAGCCTGTAACCCTTGGCAGCTAGGTGGTCTCCAGAAGAAATCCCCTGTTTATTCTGTCTGCTTCAAATATAGCCCACTACTCTGGCCACAGTGTCCTATATTCTAGGACTGGTCTTCTCCACTCTCTTCTACCTGAGGGTGTAGGATTCAGACAGATGTAAGCATGGTACCATTGTGAGTTAAGATGGATGCTGCCACAGTAGGCTGCTGTGAAGAATGCAGACTGGAGAATGAAAGTCTAATAGCTTGGTTTGGGGTCGGGTGCAGTGGCTTATGCCTGTAATCCTAGTATTTTGGGAGGCAGAGGCCGACGAATTGTTTGAGCACAGGAGTTTAAGACTAGCCTGGACAACGTGGTGAACTGTTGTCTCTACAAAAAATACAAAGCTACTCAGGTGGCTAAGGTGGGAGGATTGATAGAGGCTGGGATGTTGAGGCTGCAGTGAGCTGTGCCTCAGTTGTTCCACTGCACTCCAGCCTAGGAGTTAAAATTAAAAAATAAAAGCTTGTTTTGGGACTAAAATTGTAGATTCATTTCGGTAGCAGGTAAACTGTTACTACAGAATTTAAATACATAATAACTATCTGATAAATATATATACAATTTATATATGCATTATATATAATATATACACATTTTATGTATCTATCATATATAAATATATATTATATATATATAAAATTTACTTTCTGCCTTGTTTCAGAAGGGATTTAAAGTGTCAGAATTTTAGGGGAGGCATCGAATGGGCAAATATAATCATAAATCCTGGTTCTTGGGGCTTCTAACTTCATGTCTAGAAAATAACAGATGATTCATACAGAAGATAGCAAAAGGGTGCCCAGTGCCCGTCATAATCCTATCCTTCATTTTATAATCCTAGGTCTGTTTTTTGGTTTATTTGTTTGTTTTGCATGTTTGCTTCTATTTACTGCCTAGAATTCAACTATGGGGGTTTATTTGGTAGAATTTATCTGCTAAACAAGGATTTATTACATTTAAAAAATGCACGTATTCCGAGAAAGCTAAGATGCCAGCAAATATTCACTCAGTTCAGTTATTTTTTAAAATTTTCCACATTCCCAGTGGAATCTACTGTAGGGAAGCTGTTTTAATGGAGGCCAAGAGTTGGGCAATTTTGTGTTATGGAGAATTCTGGGAAGAAGGAAAGACCCAGATGGGACTGTTTATTGAGGCTTATGACTGGACTGGAGGTAAGGTAAATTAGCATTGAGAACATACAGAACCGCAGGCAAAGTTCTAGTTTTTTAGTAATAAAGGGGCTTATCTATACATTTTCAATATGAAGGAGTCAAAATAGAAATTCGGCTTTATTTCTTTACTTCACAACTCAAGTTTATTTCTTTTATTTACCCATTCAGCATTTGTTAAATTGTTGGATTGTGCCAGGCATAGAGGTACCAAAAAGCACTTTCAGCTCAGATTTGTAGTATCATTCAAACACATCACAAGTCTAGCCAGGAAAACCAAGCAATATTTAATATTTGTCTTTATAAACTGGAGAATGCCAATATTCTACTCCCATCCTTCAAGGATGAATTACAAAATCTAGTCACATTCTCAGCATCTGCAGTTTGTAACTGGCCTGGCATCCAGAAAGAAAGCCTAGTGGTTGTGTTCTAACTATCCTTTTAATGGTATTAGTTCTGGAAAAGCTGGATTTTCTGCTTGAAAAGAAATTGAAAAGAGAAAATCATTTTCAGGCATTCTTCCTTTTTTTTTTTTTTTTTTTTTTAGAGGCAGGCTCTTGCTCTGTTGCCCAGGCTGGAGTGCAGTGCACCATCATAGTTTACTGCAGCCTCCAACTCCTGGGCTCAAGTGATCCTCCTACCTCAGCCTCCCAAGTAGCTGGGACTATAGGCACATACCACCATGCCCAGCTAATTTTTTAAATGTTTCTTGTAGAGACAGGTCTTGCCACATTGTCCAAGCTGGTATTGAACTCCTGAACTCAAGCGATCCTCCTGCCTTGGCCTCCCAAAGTGCAGGGATTGTAGGCACGAGCCACTGCATCCGGCCCCAGGCCTTGTTTCTTTTGAAGATCTGTGGTTCTACCATTTATTAGCTCCGTTGCCTTAGACAAGTTATTTCATTTTCTGTACCTCAGTTTCATTATCTCTGAAATGGAGACAATACTAGGATATGCATCCTAAATCTGTAAGTATTACGTGAACCTTGTAAAGTTCTTAGCAGTGTCTGGCACATAGTAAGTGCTACAACTCTGCCCTCTACTGCTTAGAGAGAAACGTGAGGCCCAAACATGGGTGCCAGATTTCAACCTGAAACACCTCCACCCTTGCATACACACACACATACTGGCAACATAAAAAGGATTACACAGTGAAAGAAACAATAAAAATGGAAAGAAATATCTTAACTAGAGATAATCTGACATAAAACCATTGTAGCTGACAATGGCATATTAAACCCAAAAATGTTCTAACCTACTTTGTAAAAAAATTTAAACTACATATATAAAATAATGTCTTTACTGCTGAGATTCTTTTTTAATTATTAAGCAATGCAAAACAAAACAAAATAAGAATATTCAAGTATAACGCTTATCATTCTCCTAATGGAAATACAGAGTTAGGTGCTATATATCAAATATGTATTATTATAATTATACATTATTTGGGTCAATTAAGTTGACATCTACCAGATAAGGAAATATATTTTGAATCTCTATGTTAACAGAAGATACTGTCCTTTCTTTTGAACTATTTAAAATAATTTAACATAGTTAAGTAATATTCAGTAGGCTCTGGAAAATCTGTGATCTCACATTCACTGTTAATTCAAAATACACTGAATAAAATACTATTCAGGTTCATCTGAATCTTTGGCTTATGGTTTCTAATTCTGAGACCAGACAACAGACTTGTGGCACCATCTTGTTCTCTCACCTAATGTGAGCATTTTGGTTGCACTGAGAAGACTAAACTTTAGTCCAGTATGTGAGTCTCATGACAAATTGTTGTCTCTGTTACCTGTCTGGTAAGAAGAGAAGACTCCTGTCTAGTTCTTCAAGAATGGTATGGAGGTAAATAGCAGGAAAAAAATGTGGTTTTTTTTTTCCCTGTTTAAGCTGCTACATTCCAACTTGGTTATGGAGTGTAAGCATGCACATTCACACCAGAATGAATCGTGTGGAGGCTCTTGTCCAGTAGAGCCGCTCTCCAACTCCAGCATCAGGCATCACTGGAAGACTCATCAAGGCATTCTTCCAAGTGGGTTTACAAGTACCAGAATAGTCTGTAAAATGAGTCCTTGGCATCCTGAAATGGCCCTGGATCCCAGGGGCTCTGAAGAGTGAGAATGAGCCAGGTTGTCTTCAGCTTAGATTAGGTCCTGTTTTACTAGGTAACTAAAGGTAACAGGTTGAAGTGATGTAGGGAGGAAAGACGAGAGAGGCTTTAATGGCTCAAGTCCATGAGCAGTGTGGGAGTGGAAAAAGCACAGGATGTGCACTGAGGGAGTTAGAATTCGGCTCATCCTCCTCTGTACTCTCATAGTGCCTTATGAAAAACTCATCGCAGAGCTGAGCACATTGAACTCTAAACAGTTTTATATGCCTTTCTCCACCACTGTATCATGAGCTATTTGGAACACCCACAATATTTTCTTCTCCAAACTTTTAATTTTGAATAATTTTAAAGCTACAGAACAATTGAAAGAATAGTACAATTAATATCTATGTGTACTTCACTAGATTCACTAATTGTTGACATGATGACAATGTTATCTCTCTCATCTCTTCAGGAAGATATATGTATATACCATATGTATACACACATTCCTGTATCTACATAAACACACACACATATTCTTATTTTATTTATTTCTGTAATTTTTTGAGGTAGGTCTTGCTCTGTCACCCAGGCTGGAGTGTAGTGGCATGATCTTGGCTCACTGCAACATCTGCCTCCTGGGTTCAAGCAATTCTCCTGCCTCAGCCTCCCAAGTAGTTGGGATTATAGGCACACACCACCACGCCTGGCTAATTTTTGTAGTTTTAGTAGAGACAGGGTTTCGCCATGTTGGCCAGGCTGGTCTTGAACTCGACCTCAGGTGATCTGCCTGCCTCGGCCTCCCAAAGTGCTGGGATTACAGGTGTGAGCCACCACGCCCAGCCACACATTCATTTTTCTTCTGAACTGTGTGCAAGACACTTCACCTCTAAACACTTCATCTTGTATCTTTAAAGACCCAGACATTCTCATTACCACAATACTGTTATCAGAGCCAAGAAATTTAACACTTATTCAATAATGTTATCTAGTATGTAACCTGTATTTAAATTCCTTCATTTGTCCCCAAAATGTTCTTTTCTAATAATAATAACCCAAGAATAAGCAAGGTTACCATGTTTCTTTAGTCTCCTTTAATCTAGTAAACAGTACCTGCTTTTTAAAAATTTTGTGACATTAATGTTTCTGGAAATACCAGGCCAATTGTCTTATAGACTGTCTCACATTGTGGAAGTTCTTATTTGCTTACCGATGATTAGGTTCAGAGTTTATATTTTTTGGGGAAATAACCAAACAGATGACATTGGACACTTTTAATCAATTTACTTGTTAAAAGTACCTCTCTGCCTCTGTAATGAAGAAGGAATCTGTAGGGGATACTTCAAGGCCATGGGAATATCCTGTTTCCCCACACTCTTGCACCCAGCAGTTTCAGCATACATCAGTGATTCTTACCTGAGTCTGTTACTATATTGGAGGATGAAATGGTGATTTTTTGTTTTTAAAGTTTATCATTCTTTCTGCCCTTACTAACTGGCATTCTTCTTTAAAAAAGACTTTTCCCCCAACTCGTCTCCTTTTCTAAAGCTTCTCCCTCTCTCTCCCCCACGACACCTCCTTCCTTCCCTCCCTCCCCTCCTTCCTCCCTCTGTTAAGAGTATCTCTATAGCCTCATGGGTTTTCCTTCAGTAAATGTCTTATAATCTAATACCATCATTATTATATTTGATGCCCAAATTATTTCAAATTTGGCCACTCCACTGGGCGTGGTGGCTCATACCTGTAATCCCAGCACTTTGAGAGGCCGAGGCAGGCGGATCACTTTAGGTCAGGAGTTCAAGACCAGCCTGGCCAACATGGTGAAACTCCATCTCTGCCAAAAAAAAAAAAAAAAATTAGCCGGGTGTGGTGGAGCATGCCTGTAATCCCAGCTACTCAGGAGGCTGAGGCAGGAGAATCGCTTGAACTCTAGAGGCGGAGGTTGTAGTGAGCCGAGATCATGCCGCTGCACTCCAGCCTGGGTGACAGAGAGAGAGACTCTGTCTCAAAAAACAAACAAACAGAAAAACCAAATTTGGCCACTGGGAGCCCCACCAAGACAGTAGTGGTGTCCTTTCGTCAAGTCTCATCAGTCAGTCCTTCAACACTTCTCTGCTTTCTGGTGCAACAAGATGTCCAGAGACTCTTTGTATTTTCCCTGTCCCAGTACTGGAGTCAGCCACATTTTTTTTCAAGGACTTCTTGTTCCTTTTATTGGTAAATGGTATTTATAAACCAAGACTGGGGTGTCATTGCTTCTAGGACAAAATGAAGTAATTGCTTTGAGAGTACTTGGTGAAATATAAAATGCTATATTATCATGACTATGATTAGTGCTGTGAAACAAGCATTCAGCTTACTTGGAACAACACCAAATAGGAGCACCAGTATGAGTCTGTGTGCAGGGAATAAGTAGGAGGTAGGATATATGTGAGGGTGAAGGAAATAAATAAGCTAGCTTGGTTAGATACAACATGAGTCCTTGCCTTATAACTCTGAGACTAAACAGAACAGATGAAAGGCTGTGGATTGCATTCTCACATATTCCCTGTGCTGCTTTGTTATTTAATACTTCATATAGGAAAGCATATTTTATTTTGTGATGCATTGAAATCTCTTCAAAAAATGAAACATTTATATGAAGAATGATAAAACATAAATTTGTGATTTCTTGTGTTTTTACTTTTCTTACATTTATTTAGTAGGTTCTAAAAGAACAGTGTAATCTAGGGAATATAAGATTTTTTTAAATTGCAAACATATAACTTCTTTCATTTTCCCAGTGGATGCAGTACCTATGTCACATTTAAGGAACTAGTGTGGTGACAACTTTGAGATTTTTTTTTTTTTTTGAGATAGTGTGTCATTCTGTCACCCAGGGTGTAGTGCAGTGGTGTGCTCATGGCCCTCTGCAGGCTTGACCTCCTGAGCTCAAGCAATCCCCCACCCCTCAGGCTCCCAAAGTGCAGGGATTACAAACATGAGGCACTGCACCTTGCCAATGTTTATATTTTTTGAAGAGACGGGGTCTTGCTGTGTTGTTCAGGCTATCTTTAGATTTCTTGTGGGCAAATGGATTGTTGTGGGTTTTGCTTTCTGTGATTCTTTTACAAGTAAGAAGCACACCTATTTGACTATAATTTCATTTTTAATACGTACTATAAATATGATTTGGTTTAATTTCAAGGCTTTCTTTCTTGTGCCATATCACTTTATACTCTCAAATTAAAACTCTTAAAAATAACTTACCACTATGTGACCACAGATTATGATAAATTGGACAGAGGACAGAGATGAGTAAATAGATGATGCTTAGCATCTCATTAATAGCAAGGAAGGAAAGCAAAACAGCCCAGATGACCAGAAAACAATAATCCTTTTCTTTATATCTTCACCTGGACTATTTCTTCTGACTATGGTGGCAAAAGCAGGCATGAGGATGGAGGAAGGAGAACACACACACAGAGACTCAATGATTTTACACCTCCTCTTTTCATTAGAAGCTAGGCTAAAAATAGGGAAGAACAAAGATGTGATTGTATGATCTATGTTGGAATGTCTTTTATTCTTATATTTTTGGTTTTGTGTCAAATTCAGGTGAAAGAATGTCAAATGCCTGTGTGTGTGTTGGCATCTGAACTTGGCAAAAAAGCTGATTGGGTTTGGTAGGGCTTTATTCCAGCTTTTTCAAGAATTCCTCACATTTCAATACTGAACAGAACAGGCCATTCTGATAAAGAATCCAATACATATGTAGAAAAATTTAGGCTCATGGAGAAGCTGGGTCCAGATTGTCTGATTCATGAAGGTTCTTTAGTTTCTAGCAGTTTGTCCTTGGAGAAGTTATTTAACCTCTCTGAGTCTCGACCTGCTCACCTATAAAATGTAATATGAGGACCTTCCTCATAAGGTCTGATTATTATGTGTAAAGTGCTTAATATAGTGTAGGCAAATTATAAGCACACATCAAATATTAGCTCTTATTTTTATTACTTACAGACACATAAATGGACATGTTAAGAAAATATGATTACTTCTTATCAATGTCTGAAAATTTTAAAACAGTCCAATCAACAAATGAATTACTCAGTCTTCAAACTATATTGTCTAATTTTATTTTGTTATTGGTTTCTTTAACTTTCTTCTTTTGAGATGCAATATTTTTAAAGCTTTTACAGCTCTCTGTATTACCCAGGACCACCAACTCAATGTAAGGCACATTGATGAAGCACTCAGCATGGCCAGGGACTCTTGTAGTTGTGAAGGATCCAAAAATATAATGATATAGTTCTCCGCAAGTAGCTAAGTCTGGTAGTACAGACCATTATATAAACAAGGAAATGTCATTTTGTTTGATAATTACTATTACAAGATATAGTGAAGGTATAAATTTGGGAAAATTAAGGAATTCCTTATACTTAAGGGTCATGAAAGATATATCGATGTTCCCCAAATTAACAGTGCTGACACTCATTCTTCGAAATGAAAATAAATATAAAATAATTTTGCTCAATGACTACAATATTTTTAAGAAAGTGTGATTTAACTCTAAAGCAAACATGAACACATATGTGATTCTGGATATTATACTTTGGGATTTATCATAATGCCCAAGGCACTACAATATTACTAATTTATTTATTTCCTCTGGGCATCTTGTAATTTAAGAGGGTAAGATATCATTTTCCCCTTTCACTGGAGCATATGCGTCACAAAGGTAGCTACACACCGGGGGTGTCTCCAGCTTGAAAAAAAAAACCTAATGCAGGTCAGGCATGCTGGCTCACATCTGTAATCCCAGTACTTTGGGAGGCCCAGGAGGGTGGATCACTTGAAGTCAGGAGTTCGAAGCCAGCCTGTCCGACATGGTGAAACCCCCTCTCTACTAAAAATACAAAAATTAGCCAGGTGTGGTGATGTGCACCTGTAGTCCCAGCTACTCAGGAGGCTGAGGCAGGAGAGTCACTGGAACCCAGGAGGCGGAGGTTGCAGTGAGCCAAGATTGCGCCACCACACTCTAGCCTGGGTGACAGAGTGAGACTCTGTCCAAAAAAAAAAAAAAAAAAAAAAAAGCGGATGCAAACAGCATCCTAGTGAAGCACCAGAAAAACCAAAACCAATGCCTCAAAAGCCCAGCGGTGATTGCACTCTAGCTCAAATACCAGAACAGAAAGTTTTCTGTTTCTTGACTCCTCAACTAGCCTTAGAATATAAAGCAGTTTTTAAAAATTGGGGGTCATATTTCATTTTTGAAAAATTGAATCATTAATGTTAGTTATTCACACATCTCAGGAAATTAAAAGACTAAGAAATACATTACCAAAACTGTTTTTGGCTATTCCATTGCTTCCTGGATACCTGATTATTCACATTATGCACATTACTTATGTGAATCTGCTGTTGAAATTTTCAGCTAGAGGACTGAGATGCCAGACCTTAACTCCTGCCAGGTCTTTAGCCTTCTCTCTGCTATAGAATCAGTTTTGATTATATACAGAATATAGGAGAGTACAGAGTAGTTAAAAGTATACCTGTAGTATAAAAGCATATGACCTGAATTCATACCCAGTGGTTTAGTCTTCCTGTGTCCTAGTCTGATCATCTATAACATGGGTATAATGAAAGTAACCACCTCACAGAGTTGCTATGAGGATTAAACAAGTTAATGGCTGGTGCAAAAGTAATTGTGGTTTTTGTCATTAAAAGTAACGGCAAAAAAATGCAATTACTTTTGCACCAACCTATACAAGTCAATGCTCAAAAAATGCCCTGTCCTTAGTAAGCACCTTATAAAAGATTTTCGCTGTTATCTACAGAGATCCACAGAACAACCCTCCTTCAGAGGCCATATGAATCTAGTTCAAGATTAAGGACACCTGCATCGCCACCAGCTCCCCAACCCACCCCGGTATACTTCTCTAGCTCGTAGTGAAATCCCTTGGCCTCTCTCAGACTAAAACAACAGTATGGCTGGAATTTCCAAGCTCTGGAATCCAGTCCCAAGCTCTGGAGACCAAGATGATATTCACATAGCCCCTTGTGGGCGCTGGCTGTGCTGTTCCCAAATTCCTCATAGAGGTTTTGGTCTCAACCAAGATAAAACACTGTGGAAGCTGAAGTAATGTACTTTCATCTGAAACAGACAGGTGTCTTATTCACTTTATAGTTTGCTTTGCAGTTGAAAAAATAAGCTTTTTTTTCTATGGTTACCAGTTCACAAACATCAAGTGCAAAACTTGCAAGTACTAGGTGATAAAAATATGGCAAGAATGCTGAAGGTAACTTTCTAACTTTAAGCAATATTTGTAGATCTTATTTAAAGCATATGTTATAAATACCATCTTGGAATCCTCTTTGTACTTTCATTTGTCTCTCAACAGTCAATGTGAAATGAAGGTCAGTTAATCTTAAAATATCCTTGATTAGAGCATTTTTTTCTGGATTTTTACCTGTTATTACTGATCGCGGCTAATGAAAAAGGGATAATATGAAAGGGAAAATGAATAGAAAAATGAAGGGAAATTCTGTTGCTTCAAACAATACATTTTAATTTGTAATATCTGTAAGTGTAGAAGACATTGATGTAATTCAGTATGCTTTGTTCTCAGTGCAAATTCATATTCACATATAGTTTGACCCCTGTACCTCATTTTTGGAACCCCCTGTTGGTTTCATATGTACAAGAGGCAAATACCTTTACATCTGGTGAGGAAATAATATATCTCAAGTTATTTTGAACCATTTGTGCTAGTGTTTTTTCAAACTGGATTTAATGAACCAGTGGCACCAGCATCACCTGGGATGCTAATGAATGCATATTGGACTGATGGCTTACCTCTAGACTTCTGAGTAGAATTACACGAAGGTGAGGCCCAGAATCTGTGTTTTAGCACAGCTCTGTGGAGTAAAAAAAACAAAAAAACAAAAGCCGGGGGTAGCCACAGCTTTCATGTCTACTTTCATAGCCCCTTCCCCATAGGTGGTGCTGGGGAGCAGTGCAAGTTCTTATTTCATAACCTGTTATGGTGGTGGTTGTTTTGAACCACAGATGCAAAGAATTGACCTTCTTATAATCCTCACTTCTTTGGCTCATGATCATCAGATCATGCAAATCTTTTTTCATGCTTTACGTTATTTTAACTTTTTTTCCTTTCATTTCTGAGCTCCACTTCCATTCTCCTGCCCCCACATGCCCTCATTGCAATATGTTGTAGAGATGCCCATACTGTTCTGTTTCTGCCTTTTTTCACTCAACACAGTTTAGAGTTTCTAACAGCTGCACAGGACGGCAAGATTCCTTCTGCCACCTGTGATGTGTCTCCGCCTCTTGCTGTGAACACCTCAGTTGTCTTGACTCCCACCACCATAAACACCGAGCTCAAGCACTAAACTCAGATTCACCGCTTTGCTGCTTCACTTTGATTAGGCTTCAAGATTACTCTTACCATTTAATTTGCTATTAAATCTAGACTTTAACAACTCTTTTTCATTGATTGTGTTTTAAGCTGCCTGGATAACATGTATTAGGAGGAATTGCAAACTCAATGGAAAATTTCTTTTTGTTTTTATTTTTTTGAGACAGGAACTTGCCCTGTCTCCCAGGCTGGAGTGCAGTGACATGATTATGGCTTACTGTAGCCTCAACCTTTTGGGTTTAAGCAATCCTTTCACCTCAGCCTCTCTAGTAGCTGGGACTACAGGCACACACTACCATGCCAGCTAATATTTTTTAAAATTTTTGTAGAAACAGGGTCTCTCTATGTTGTCCAGGCTGGTTTTGAACTCCTGGGCTCAAGCGATCCTCCCACTTTGGTCTCCCAAAGTGCTGGGATAATAGGCATTAGCCACTATGCCCAGACCGAAAATATCTATACATTATGGATTGAATTATGTCTGTATTTCCTTAACTATTTCCATCCACGATTTATAGCTTCTTTAAAATGTCAGTCATAGGTATATCCTTATCCAAAGTTTTTTTCTTTTTCTCACATTTGTCATACAATTTTGTGATCTTTCTCTCTAAGGCCGTTAGCTCTTTGTTAACTAACCTAAGTTCCTAAGAAAGTCCAACAAGAAGTCACAAATTCATCCTCTCTAGTACAAAACATCTGTCCTGTGTGGGCACCATTTCCCAATGAAATATTAACTCTTAATACAAAGGTCACAATGTAGGATTGTTTTCTCTTGTTTTTGCTCATTGGGTCTCTTAATCAAAAATGCTACCTTTGAATTTCTTGTCCGACTGCACAGATGTTTAAGAAGAAATTTTTCTAAGCAAAGATTTTTTAATATAAGTAGCCAAGCATTCAATCTAGGGAAGAATGCAACCAGCCAGTCAATAATGATGAAATACTTTTTTGTCTGTTTTTCATTCTCCCTCACTCAGCGACTGCTGACTATGCACCTTCAGGCCAAAGGCCTATTGAGAGTGACATTCACTCTTTCCAAGATAATCCTCATGATAGGTTGCACTTAATTTATCCTGTTGATGAAACTGAACTGAACTGATTTGCATATCATCAATACACGTAAGTCCTGAGTGGAGGACCAACCGTCCTAATTAATATATCCCCTGTCACGGACTTGCTGTATCTAGCAAATTCTGGAATAATGCTGATTGCAGGTGGCTGGTGAATATTGACGCTGTTCAGGATTTATAAGGCTGTATTGGAAGGCACGTGAAACTAAAATCTTCCTTGGAACAATGTCCCTGTTTAAAACTACTCTCATTCAGACCCAGCTGGGCATTTAGCAATGCCAGCCATTGAGTAAGATCTTTCAAGTGCCTCAGCCTGCTTCACCTGTCAGACTAGCTCTATGGTTTATAAATGAAACTCTATTTGTTTCCAAAGCTCTTGATCCTCTAACTCTTCTCTATCCATGTTGCATATTCTTGCTTCTCCTTCTGATTTGAGTGTCTTAACTCTCCTAACACACATCATCAGTTTTCATTTAATTCTTTTTTCAAGTGATGTACAAATAGTGCTGAGTCAGTCTTGGCATTTCTGTGCTGTTTTATCATCTTCACAACCCCCGTTTGTTTTTTCGTTTTTTTTTTGTTGTTCTTCTTCAGCTTTTTTTTTCTGTTGTAAAATAAGTTTCTTTTTCATCACACTTGGCTTTTAATTCATGACTGTCAGTTTCTCAAGGATTCCTTTTGTGCATTTCTTAACACAGGCCTCACATTCCCTTCTCTCATCAGCCATCAATCAATCATACATTTTGTTAAACAGCTTCAAAATAAAATAAGAAATTATAAGAAAATTAGAAGCATCCCCTTGCCACTAGAAAAATCTGTTGTTGAGGCATCACCTGCTTTTTTCTAATATGTCATCTATATGCTTATAAGCATTACAGTAGAAAGTATGTATAAACTGGACATTTGATTCTCTTTTCTTTATTTTTTTAGCTTCACTGGGTTAAAAATAAATAAATACCATGCTGCAGCACTACATACAATGATCTCAGTGACAACATACTTTCCTCCCCACCAGCGACTTCTTCTTCCATTTTTTTAGATCAATGTCCACAACACAAATTAACATTATTTATTGTACACCAATGTAAAAGGAGCCTACCAGATATTAGAGAAAGTTGTGTAAAATGCATCGAGTTTGCCCCTAACTAACATAAAACCAAGGACCTATATAGATGAAAGTTTATTCAAATGATTCCGTAACTATTTTCCTTGACTATGTTCCCCATTACTTTGGAGTAAAATGGAGGAGAAAGAGTTGAAATGGGAAGGCAAAACAAAGATAATGGAAAAGTAAAAAGAAAGCAAAACACAAGAGTGTGGTAGCTCAAGAAAAAAGTCAGTGGTCCTGGGGGTGTGGAAATTTCTCTTCCAGACAGATCTGTTGGCCCAGATTCTTACAATAGCTATTTTTGCATTCCATTTGAAATAAAAAAGTAGATAGACCAGGTCTAGAAAAAAAAATTGAGTTCCATTTTACAGAATATTAAATAAAACACTGACTTCTTCAATTATATGTTTGCTGTTAGTAGCAAAGGAAAAGAAGCCACAAAACTATGGAAAATGAAACGAGTATAAATATAACATAACATGAACTCTTTCTCGCCAACTTAATGATACTGTTGAGAAGGAATATACATATATAGGCATTGCTTATGTATAATATTTCCTTTTGATTTAAAAGCCAGTATATCTTTTACCTAAAATCCTTTGCAGCTGAGAAATCTGATGATAGAATGAGCCATGAAGTTTTAGTAGAAATAGAAACAGTACACCCACTCTTCATCTAAGTTCCTGTTTCTTTTCACACTAGGGATTTGATATTCATCATCTTTATTCTTTGGTTCCAATCAATAGGAGAATTTGGAACTTTCATGCACATGTAGATGTACTATTGAATACATTCTAAATATTCAAAGTGTGTTGTAGTTCTGTTTTATTAAAATATCTATAAATAAATACCTGCATAGATAATTAATTCTCTCTTCTCATCTCTATTGTAACCTTGGTACAAGGACTAGAGGAAGAGGAGAGACTAAGAAATTACATATGTAATTCCTGGTGGCCATCACCCTAGGGTACACTGTCCCCTAAACAGTCAAGAGAATAAGTTTGGATTTCATAAATTTTGGGAATGTGGATTTCAGTTATTCACAAAATAAATATATGCATTTTCAGAAATCATTCCACTTATGATATTGTATTTATTAAACCATCAAAGTAGACATCTTATTATTTGAACTGGAAATATTAGACACTGAAAATAAAAGCTATAGGATCATGCAGAATTTAAGCTTCTTCAGAATAATTTGGTCATATTAAGGTTAAAGATTACCAAATGTAAATGGATTGGCACTAGCTGACCTCTTAAATTCTGCTGGCTCTCCAATTCAGTGAAGTTGCTAAAGACTGAAGGAACAAGAGAGGTTTAAAATATTGAGATATATTAATCTTCAGTGCTTAGAAAGCAGTCAACAAAATAGCTCCTTTTAGTAGTTTTCAAAAACCAATCAGGTATTTAGATCTACTGTCATGAAATGTAGCATTTGATTTTGTAGCATTTGATTTGATTTCAGTCTTTCATGAAATTGTAATGGCCCCACTTGTGGAGAATTTGATTAAATGAATGTTAATTTCCTGCTTTCAAGAAGATCAGCTAAGAAATTAATGACTCCAGAAGATGGTTCTGCTTGACTAGTTGACTACTAAATAAAAATTTTATTTAGTAAAAAATCTTCCGCACTAATTCTCTTAATTTTCCTTCATGGTTTGCCTGTTTGTCTTGCAAATATTGTTTGCCTATAGGGTAGTTGTATCTCCAGTGAATAGGGTTTGTCTTAACATTTAGGTTATAAGTAAGATAAAAATAAATTTACTAGTTATAACTAAGGATTCACAAGTAGATAAGAAAAACTGCTAGAATAATTTTTGTAGAAATAAAAAAATAAGTAAATACTTTTTAAAACTTGAAGTAAAGGAAGAGGGGTTACTCAAACTCCCTATAAATGTGCCAAAGATGAAAAATCTAAAATTTGTATATTCAAATAGCTAACCAAGACCCAAAATAAATGAAACACTTACACTACATGTTTTATCTCATGATTTCTGAAACTTTTAGCCCTAAGACTTTAAGGAAGGTAATTTATGCTTCTTATATGAGCTTTAATGTTTTAATTTCAGTGTTCATGCAGCATGAATGAATATTTATTGAATATTTATTGTGCACCAGTTATATACTAGACCTAGTTCTAGGTATTTGGGATATATTCATGAAGAAAACAGGCAGAGTCTTGCCTTCATGAAGCTTACAAGTGAATGGGGAAAGACAATAAAGGATAAACATAACAAGTAAATTAATTATATGGCACATTAGAAGATGATAGCAAAATGGAGTAAGGGTGATTGGGAGTAGGAATTACAGATTGCAATATTGAATAGGATGGTCAGGTGAAGCCTGCTTGAGAAGGCAATATCTGAGGGAAAACTTCATGGAAAGAATAGAATTGTCTGAAATAAAAAAGTGTCCACACACCAAAATTTAACTATTAAAAATGTGTTAACTTTTTTAATGGACATGGATTACATAACATGATATGGTGTTTTCTCATGTAACGTTTAAGATTCACCATGATGTTTGATGATTTCTAATTTGATAGAATAAAATAAGGGTAGTGATTTTGTTAAGATATGTACTTCACTATTATCATCTGTACTTCTAAGATAGGAGTTAATTTCAACAAGATGTTTCAAAACAAACATAATAAGCCCAAATTGTCAAAGAGCAAAGTTCTTTAAAAACACATGAGCATATATTGCACTCATATATTCTATATCCTCTGCCAAGATTAAACCAGATAGATAGTAATTAAAATTATGATGTTTTCCTCACCTCCGGGAATGTTTGTGTTTGTACATATACATTATTTAAATATGAACTGATGGAATCTGAAATAATTCTGACAGTAAAAATCTATATTTTTAATCTTATCTCTTTTATGCACAGCCTACTTACATAACAAGTAGTCTGTCTAAACTCCCTCTCCTGGAAAAATAGAAAATTCTTAATTCTGTGTTTAATTTATCTCTTCTCTTTCTGCTATCTTGTAAGTGTAAATGGAAAATTCTTAGTTCTATGTTTATCTCTTCCTCTTCTGATACCTTCTAAGTGTTAGGCTGAATTACAAACTAATTAGCTGAGAAGTCCAGGGATTGAATTTCTGCTCCACCACTTAACAACTGTGTTCCCCTGGGCACTTGACTAAACCTAATTAGGCCCATTTCCTCAACTGTAAAATAGAGGCACATGACTCTCAGAATTGTTGAATAAAATAATGTACTCAAAAAGACTGGCACTTTCTAGGTTCTTAATCATTTTATCAGAATCATGTCATGTACTTTTCAAATTCGCAAATATTAGAATAAATAACTGAACGTAAACTACTGAAAAATGGACGAAGCCCGTATCTAATAACAGGCATTATGGTATAATGATGGTTTTTGTTTTTTGTTTTGTATGTTGGCGATTCTGAGAAAGGAAAGAGCTTTATGACATTATGTGCTTGTGGGAATTTTGGAAGCCATTATGAAAAAGGCAGAATTTTAAATGAACCAAAAAGGAAATATAAGATTTGGGTTGGAAGAGAAGAAATCAATGATTCCTGAAATAAACTTACAATTATGGTAGGCCTCAATGCGTAAGGGATTTTTGTGAAAAGGATGATACAGGAAGCATCTTAGCTGTCCATTCTTTTGTCATAATAGTGTAGTTCTATAAGGGCTGCTTCACACAAATACTTTCACTTGTTGCCATATTCCTAAAATACACATTTTACTTCCATTTTTCATTTCATGTGCTTTTACTTTACAGTTGCCATTTATTTACTAAAAGCCAATGTAAAACATACTCTCCCTACTAAGGAGAATGTGCCCTTACAATTTGTTTATTTAATATACACGTAATCATATAGTCTCTATTTACATAGCCATGGTTACGTGGTATGTGCGCAAAATATATGCTTATACAAGAACCCTTTTGCATAATATTCACTGTAGATCCTAAAACTTATGAATGAAGAACTTCTAAAACAATGGCACCATAATATTTATTACAATTTTTATTATGAAGGTACATTACACTGCCACTCAGGTCAAGAAGACATTGTACATCTTCCAAGTTAATACAGTCTCTCATACTACTTTCTACAGAGGTAAACACTATTCTGATTTCTTTCTCTGAATATTAGTTTTATCTGCTCTGGAAGTTCATACATTATTCCATATATTTAGTTTAGTATTTACTTTCACTAGATATTGCCAAACAGTTTTCCAAAGTGGTTGTATTAATTTAAGCTCTCACCAGCAATGTATGAGAGTCTTAGTTGTTCAACTATTATAGTTTTCTTTTCAACCTCTTGAGAGCTTTTAATTCCCAACATAGTTCTTAAAGTGTAATGAGATTATGACTTTATGAATTGAAGTAGCAATTATTTTTCATAATTATAGTTCATGTGACATTGTTTTTAAAAAGAAGCTTGGTTTATTTTACTTTGGTAAAAGTATGTGAGAAGACTAGAACTTTGAGAATAGTTATTTCATAAGCTTAGGTGGTAATGTCATATGAAATCTAAATATGGCATTTAAGCTAGCCATTTTATTAAATTGCAGTCAGACTTTGAATGCTGACAATAAGAATAACCTGTCTTTCTTTCTCTCTCTCCATTTATACCATCCCATTGGCTTTACCTTGATAAGTGAAATAAAAGCACTGATGGAATAAAGAAAAATGAGAATTTATTACTTTTAGAATTGTGCAAAATTTGTCAGTGAAATATGAATATCTCTGAGGTTCAAGATGGTGCATAATCCAAAAATAATTTGAAATGTATTATGTACATACATTTGGATAAGAATATAAGTGATTTTTTAAAAATCATCATACTAAGATTCTAAATGAAATAGTCAAGTTAAACCCTGATCATCATGACTCAGAAGTATTAAAGCCTGATTCAAGAGCAATTGGAAAGTGATTTCCAGTTATCTTGTCTTACTCTTCACCCTACTTGGTTGGAATAAATTCATCCTTCCCATTGCAATACAACTCTAATTAAAATCACAGTGAATATGTCAAAGATGACCACATGCAATGCATATCTCAATACGCTCTTTGCTTTTTATAAATATACTTTATTTTGTAATTTGCTTTTCATCCAGATTCAGTGGAGATACTGAATATTTTGTTTAACTATTTCTTACTGGGTTTTATGTATGAGACATGGTTAAAATGGATATGGAGTAAGGCAGATAGTATAGGACTTTGGGCTTGGATAATATCAATATTATTTTCAAATTTTAAGTAAGTTAATAGCCCAGAGCTCAGTGGCATAGAATACCTAGTAAACTTAAATGAAATATCAAATAGACAACAGGCTAACAAATGTAGTCCACTTTTTAATCATAACAAAACTTGTGGCAGGAGTCAAGTGATTCAAGGATTCTACTTTTTCAGGAGAAATTTTGTCCCTCAGTAATAAATTTGTCCATTGTTTGCCGTCAGAATTATTTGCATGAGTTTCTCAACATATGGATGTTTTTATAACTAGTAATTCAGCTTCATTGATGGTGTATAGTTAATAATTTTTATAGTTTTCTATGAAAAACAAAAGACAGCCATGAGAGTGATTTACATATATTTATCCTTTAGATGCTTAGTGATTGTCTTTTAACTCCTGACCAGTTGTTCTTTATCACATAAATCAGGAATCCACTAGAGCACATGTCTTTCATTTATGATACCACGTTAAACAATGTAAAAGAAATTTGTCCATGTAAAAGAAATTTTTAAAAATGGAGATCTACAGATCTGCAGTTGAATTTGTTAAAGAATTCAAGAAACATTTCTAGAAGATTTTCAGATTCCCACATGAATCAGTGTCTCATGGCCTCAAAAAAATCAATAGCTCTTGGAGCCATGGTTCTAACAATTTGTAATAATCTGGAAGGTGCCATGGATTGAATTATAAACTTGTCATATTTTACTTAGTGGCCATGGAATTCAAAGACTTGCTGCCTAGAGACTGGGACCTTTTTATTACTTTTTTCTTTCTTTCTTTCTTTCTTTCTTTCTTTTGTCTTTTCTTTTTTTTTTTTTTGAGAAAGAGTCTCACTCTATTGCCCAGGCTGGAGTGCAGTGGTGTGATCTCAGCTCACCGTAACCTCCACCTCCTGGATTCAAGCAATTCTTCTGCCCCAGCCTCCTGAGTAGCTGGGATTACAAGTGCGAGCTACCACACCCAGCTAATTTTTGTATTTTTAGTAGAGACGGGGTTTCACCTTGGCCAGGCTGGTCTCAAACTCCTGACCTCAGGTGATCCACCCACCTCGGCCTCCCAAAGTGCTAGGATTACAGGCGTGAGCCACTGTGCCCAGCCCCTTATTACTTTATTTTTTACTGAGTTATTGAGATATAATTCACGTGGCATGAAATTCACTCTTGTATACAATTCAGGAATTCAGTGGTTTTTAATATATTCAGAGTTATGCACCCATAACCATTACTTAATTTCAGAACATTTTCATTACCCCAAAAAGAAGCCCCTACCCATTAGTAGTCACTCTCCATTACCCCCTGCCCCCAGCCTCTGGCAGCCATTAATATACTTTCCATTTTTATGGATTTGACTATCCTAGGTATTTCATATAAATGGAATTATAAAATATATGGCCTTTTGTAACCACCTTCTTTCACTGAGTATAATGGTTTTTTGTTCATTTGTGTTGTGACATATCAGCACGTCACTTTTTTATTGCCAAACAATATTCTATGAATATATCACATTTTAAAAAAGTTTTATTATTAATATTTTTGACTGACAAATCATAATTGTATACATTTATGGGGTACCATGTGATGTTTATTTGTTTTTTTGTACAGTACAATGTTATTGCCTATGATTCTCATGGTACATTAGATCTCTAGACTTGCTCATTCTACATCATGCTATTTGGTATCCTCTAACCTACATCTCATTCTCCGCCACCGCCAAACTGTCCCCCAGCCCTGTCACTGGTAACCACAGTTTTGTTCACTCTCTGTATACTTGAATTATTATTATTATTGTTATTTATATCTCACAAATAAGTGAGATCATGCAATGTTTTTCTTTCTGTGTCTGACGTATACTACACTTAGCATAATGTCCTCCGGGCTAATCTACATTGTGGCAAATGGCAAGATCCTGTTCTTTTTTAGAGCTGCATAATATAGATACACACACACACACACACACACACACACACACACACACACAGACACAGAGATTATGGTTTCTTTATCCATTCATCCATCTACAGACACTTAGGTTGTTTCCATATCTTGGCTATTGTGAATAATGCTGCAATAAACATGGGAGTCATTTTGTACAACTCACACTACCCAATCCCGCATCCATGTATAGCTTCTCTAGGTATTAGGTTGAACCATAGGAAATTGGCATTTTGTAGGTAAAAAGTAATATAATTTTATCATTTTGTAGATTTATGACTAACGTGCTGATTAGTCTTTTTTTTTTTTTTGCCTTTTTTGACCACAATATATTTTTGTGTGGACCAACTTTGTTGGAAGAGAAAATGCCATCTACAGTAAATAAGGCAAAACAGTGTTCAGTGATTTTGGATATCATGATAATTTGTAAAATACTTACACATCTGCCTATATGATTTAGAACAACAAACTCAAGAATACTAGGGGAAAGCATAAGTATTATTTCTATTATAAATTTTTGAAAGTACAAATTTTAGTAAGTGTAGTCATATCTCTACAAAGGTCATTCCAAAATATTTTAGACATGAGGCAGCATTAATTCATCGAATTTTATTTTAAAAATCTAACAATTATAATTTAGCACATTTTAATACCAAGAGAAGGCATGATTTATCAAACAAACTCTTTCTGAGCATTTAAAAGCTGATAGCCCCAGGCTAGGTACTTTGCAGAATTCAAAGAGAGTAGGAGACAAGTCTCTATTTAAAATAAATTTACATCCTATAATAGAAATTACAAAACATATTGATTACAAAATATATGGCAAGGAAAGCTGGGCAGGGTGGCTCATGCATGTAATCCCAGCACTTTGGGAGGCCGAGGCGGGCGGATCACGAAGTCATAAGATCGAGACCATCCTGGCTAACACGGTGAAACCCCGTCTCTACTAAAAATACAAAAAATTAGCCGGGCGTGGTGGCGGGTGCCTGTAGTCCCAGCTACTCAGGAGGCTGAGGCAGGAGAATGGTGTGAACCCGGGAGGTGGAGCTTGCAGTGAGCCGATATCGAGCCCCTGCACTCCAACCTGGGCAACAGTGAGATTCCGACTCAAAAAAACAAAAAACAAAAAACAAAAAAAAGCATATATATGTGGCAAGGAGTCACTTACAAATAAAAGGCAATATTTTTAAGAAAGACTGAATATACAGAATAGGGAAGACAATATGGAATACAAAAACTTCTCGTGTTTAGACATTCCAATTCATCCACTAGTGTGATTTTTCATATTCAGTCATTTAAAAAATATTTTTGAGTGCCAGTACATTCCAGGCACTGTTTTAGGTGCTTTGGATACCAGTGTCCCAAACATGTAAAAATGACTGCCCTCATGGAACTAGCAGGGTGAAGTTAGAAATAAATAAGAAAAGTTTATGTTATGATAAGTGCTATGGAAAAAAGTAAAATGCAGCAGGGGATGAAAAGCCGTGGAAAGGGCATGGTTGCAACTTTCATTATGGTAGTTAGGAAAGCCCTGGTTGGAAGATGATCTATGAACAAAGGCTTTAAGGATGTAAGAAAGATGCCTCCATTATTCATTCCTGGAGAGTTTAGGTAGTGACACACAAATACACAGACCAATATATTTAGGGAATGAAATCAAAGTTATTTCAGAAGAGGCACAGGGGTGAATTAACTAAATTTGGGAGTATAGCTAAATCAGATTCTTAAAGATCAGGCATCTACAATGAAGCAGATATGACAGAGGGGTGGAGTCATAGTATCTCATCAAAGTGAGAAAAGGAAGGGTGAAGTTAGGTTTCTGTTTATTTATTTATTTATTATTTTGAGAGACGGAGTCTTGCTCTGTCGCCCAGGCTGGAGTGCAGTGGTGCGATCCTGGCTCACTGCAACCTCTGCCTCTTGGGTTCAAGAGATTCTCCTGCCTCAGCTTCCCAAGTAGCTGGGACTACAGGCATGCACCACCAAACCCAGCTAATTTTTGTATTTTTTTTTTTTTTTAATAGAGATGGGGTTTCACTATGTGTTGGCCAGGCTGGTCTCAAACTCCTGACCTCAGGTGATCTACCCACCTCAGCCTCCCAAAGTGCTGAGATTACAGGCATGAACCACCATGCCTGGCCTTCTGTTAACTAATTTATTAAATGAAGTGTCTTGAAAAGGAAATCCTGTTTCCCTCTTTTTTTTCCATTCCCAGAACCTGTAAAGAGTCTGAAAAATACGTATGTGTGCCATCACAGTTGATTAAACGAATAGATGAATGGTGGTAATCCAAGGTCTAAAATACTGTCAGACAGAAGAAGGGTAAGGCAAGCACCAGTTTAGGCTTTTGGGCATAAATATGAAAACTCTAAAAATTAACAGTATCTCAATTGTCGGTTGTCTTGTATTCTTAGAATATGACATACCTAAGGGCAGTAATTATGTTTCACATATGGTACTTACTCCATGTTCGAAACAAATGGGAAAAAAAGAAAAGAAAAAGAGTATACCAACTCATTCTCATGTACTGAACTAGGTACCCCTAAATATTAAATGACCTCCAGAGAGTATTAAATGTTTTTGGAAGCTGTGCTATATTTTTAGACTGTCCAGGATGCTGATATGTGCTTTCATGATAGAATATGATTCATGTTCCAAGACATTAGTCTTAGGCATCATTTTTTATGTTCTTAAGTGAACAGAAGACAATACATTAAAATAAAACATTCACTTGGAAAAATCACCTTATTATCCAAAATCACTGAAGAAAAATAGACATTTAACAAGGAGATTATATTTAAAGGGGCATTTTTTTTTGCGGGTCAGGGGAAGAATTCTAACCAGTATGTAGGATTCACTGAAACCTGAAATTTCTTGTGATTATTACCTGTGGTAGTCATACATTTTAAAAATGTGATTTATTCATTTTATAGCTACGTACTGGGGAAAGAGGATGATGATGGTGGCAGCAACTGTCTTTTAGACATCAAAAAAAGCAGTATGACCCTATCTATAGATGAGTTAATCCAAAAGCATTGAATCATATGAACTGAATATTGAAAGAACAGTTTGGAAAGAAAATAAAAACAGTAAAATATGAAGGTCAAAATTCTAGCCACATTTACCGAGTAGTTTAGAAAGATTTTAAGAAATTTTGCGCCCTCCAGTGGTTGTTTCGGAATGAATTATTATCATTATTACTATAATTTTTAATTTTACCTGGGATCTCCATTTTCCAGCTTCTTTGTTTTTGGTAACCCAGGAAAGTTTACCTTGTCTATACCTAGAAGGTGCCTTGGGAGACCGACTCAATTTGATTACCCAGTTTTATGCTTGCGGAAAGAATGAGGCCAGTAATGCTAAGAGTGCCTAGTATATGATCATGAAGTTCAGGCTCAACAAGATAGGTTCACAAAAGGGCAATCATGCTTGATTTATCTGATTGCCAGACTGGAAATGAAAGAAAAGCAGTGACATAATTACCCCAGATTCCTCAGACCTCAAATACAATCCAGCACAGATATTTGCAAAAGTCTTTAGAATGATTGCAATGCATTTTAAAGAGGGACATCACTACTGTAGCAAATATAAGAAGGTTTAAAAAATCAAAGACAAAGGATGTTTCTGGAATCTGTATTGCTTGCAAACAGAACAAAAGAGAGCAGGGAAAGAAAGTCACTTGGTGAGAGAAGAAAAGCAAAGGATTGAATCAGGAAACGCTGCGGGTGCCTGGGTTTTGTGACCTTGGTCATATTCTTTGGGCCTTAGCTTTCTCACCTATGAAACAAAGGATGTGGACTAGGCTAAATGGTTTCCATGAAGCCAGTATTTGGACAGAGGCAAGGGGTAGCAGAATTGATCTCATACAAAAGAACTGTAGTTTGAATATTTATGAAAGCGAAATTAGTTAGTGATTAAAAAATGGGGCAGAAAGGTGGCTCAAGGAGAATGCAAATTTATCTTAATTCAAAATACAGTATTAAACTGATGGAGGCGATTCTTTCAAGAAGGAAAAAGAAAAAGAAGCCTATCATCTGTCTCTCAATTTCCTTCCCTGTAGTCTCGTTCTCTCTTCTCTGCCATCATATTTTTTTTCTCTTGACTTTCTGTTTCCAGTAACCATGGTGATGCTTCTTCCCAGCAACCTTCTTCACAGCTGGCCTTTTTGGTTCTCATCGAATTTTGCTCCATTCACTGGTTCAGGTTGCTAACAATGCTGTAAAAATTAATTTATTTATTGACATTTTTCTCCTTCCCTTTTCCCCAGGAAATAAATGCAGGGAATTATTCCACACTTAACCTCCCTACGCAAGGGCACTGTAAAACAGGGATATTCAACTGCTAATTTCAGTTGCTAACATGGAGGGGATACAGATTATGTCAAAGATTGAATTCTCTGCCTGGGCCCTCAGGGACTGAAAAGCCCCAGGACCAAGTTGGTTGCCACCTCCTTTTGCTTTTGTATGTAAATGGAATAAATAGATTGCCCCCAGAAATCACATAACGGCCCTGGTTTTCTAATTCTCTTTGTTTTTTTTTTTTTCTTTTTCTCTTGTAAGGAAAACATGGCCAAGTGCATAATTATAACTGTTAAAAGGGTATTGAATTTTCTGTAGGAACATATACATAAATATATGCATTTCTTTAATGAACATATTTATTTTGGAATATAAATAAGCAATATGCGATAGTTAAAAATATTGTAATTATCTGCCAATGACAAAACATCAACAAATCTCTGATGTCCTTAATGCAGATAATAAAAATTCCCATAAACTAGTATTTAGTCATGTCCAGTTTGTGTAGCTTAACTTGTTTGTAATCCTATATGCCTGAAAACGGTTTCTCTATTTAAGCGGTGTGTGTGTGTGTGCGTGCGTGTGTGTGTATGTGTGTGTGTGTCTGGCATTAACACAAAGGAGACCAGATGATGACATTCATAGGCTGATAGACTCGACTCCTGGGGACACACTTGGATGGAGGCAATTAAAATGCCTGTCAGGCATTTGGTACCAGAAGCCCCTATGGCAAACCGCTAAATCGTAAGTGAGGGCTGCATCCTATTGTCAGTGAATGATGGCGGAGCTGAGTGGCTTGTCATCATTCTCGAAAATTCTGAGGCTAGTGAGCTCTCTCCCTCTCTCCCACTCGCCTTATTTTCCTGTTCGCCACTGCGGGGACTTCTAATTTGCAGCTTCCCTTTCCCCGGCACACACAGACACGAGCTGGTGGCTTGCAGACTGCGTCTGTCTGGAGCTAGAGAGCCAGAGAGCCAGCCTGTGGGGATAATGCTTCCGGAGAAGGATTCTGCAGCAGTTCTCAAAGGCTAGACTTGAGTGGTATTGCTGCATATGCGCTGGTAATGGTTTGGGGCTTTTAATTTTATTTCGTTTCATTTTCAATTCGTTTTTCATAGGATGTGCTTTATGTAATCTCAGAGTAAAGATCTTTTAAAATTCATTATTGAGCTTCCTAAATATTCAAGTACTGCATTTTTTTGTGCTACAGACCTCCAGGCATAGATTTATTATTTGAGTATAAAGAATGCATTTGCTTACTGGTGAGTTATAATTTTTGATATTTAGTTAACAAATCCATATATATATATTTTTTCTTTTGTTTTGTTTCGGTAGATTCTTCAGCTTGTTGTCTCTAACCGGGGAAGCATTGATTGGGAGCTACTCATTCAGAAAATTAAAAGGTACCACATGTTTTGTTTGGATGTTTTAATGAGGGAAATTCAGGGGAGAATTGGAATGTTTTTATTTAAATTAATTTATCTATGATTGGTCTTTTATCCTTAAGCTGATCATTGTCTATTGCATATACCATTTTCTATGCAGATAATTCTATTATCTAAGGTTGTTTTGATTAGAAGATGACTAAAGAATTGTGTCTTTTGCCTATGTTGCAAGTTATTAACAAATATCAACATGTTTGGCTTATTTGGAGATTTTATCATTGTAATGGTTTTTTTTAAGTCCAAAATTCTCCATCTAAATGAAAATTCATTAATTTGAATTTAAGAGAAATATGCTAAGTAATGATTTTATCTGAACAAATCCTGCTAAGTGATTTATTAAAATGGTTAAATGAAATGCCTTGCCCTTCCCAGGTAGAATGGGTGCTAGAGATGAAAGCCCAGGAATGACTCAGTATTGTTGGCTTTACAAATAAAATATTGTAACTTCTTTATTGACATTTCAGTCTTTAGCAATGGATATATTTAAAGGCCGAGGTTGTTAGTTCTTAAAAGAAGTTATTTTACATTTGCTTTATTTGGAATTGACAGCATAAGAAAGTAATCCTTCATCTTGCCATGAATGCACTTGAATCCATTTGATCCTGGGCCTCATGCCTTACGTGAAAAACATCAATTTTGAAATTCAGCCTCAGGATATATATTGATTTGAGATGGCAATTATGGATATTATCTTTTCTTTAAGACCGTCTTTAATACCTATTAATATCAATAAAACCTGTATTTGTAATTTGCCTTTAAAAAATGGAAGACATTTTCTGCCCTGCTGAGAAGAAGATCAGTAATACCTTTTAAGCCTTTCCTTGGGATCTATGTATAATACTTCCTCTCAAGACGGTCAGTCCAAAGCATTTTACACAATAAGTTTAGTTTTTAAAAAATATGCCTGAAAATAGTGTCCAACTACTGACCCTGAAATATTATAAGTATGTGAGTGTACACCTATGAGTGTGAATATTTGTAGCAGGTGAAGGAGAGTAATACATTGTCCTTTGTTAATATCTGCAATATATAATCATGAGAACTTTAATTTATTCATTCCACAAGCACTTCTTAAGAGCCTTGCTGCTGTGGGTAATTATTGTGAGAGAGAGAGGGAAGGGGTAGATGACACTGTCCTCAGCCTTCTAGAGTGTAGGCAGCATCACATAAAGATTTTTGAACAGGAGAATGAATTCGTTAAAATAAATCAGTGTGTTCTAAGAAAGGAAATTGCATTATTTCAGATATTGAACAAAAGCTAATGCTAGTCTTGAGACACATGAAATTATATTGCACTTCTTCTTCAGAAATTACTCAGTGGAATCGTGTATGAAATCCCCCAAACAGGACTATTTCGCCTAGATATTGTAAAACTCTTGAGACCATTCTCTCTTTTTAGATTTCACTCAAAGTAAGTGAAAATATTTATGTTTGGTGGAAAAAAAAAATCTATTTGGTATTTTCCCATCTAATTAAATCCAGAGAGCATATATTTTACATGAAGATCTATTTCCTAATCTTCAGACTCGTTCAGCAACTCATTATATTAATTTTGAACTTTAGGATATGTGTATGAATTGGAAAAGGGTGAAATTATTTAACTGCTAAAAAATGACTCCAATGCATTGTCAATAGGAACTAATAAGTTCTGTTATGATTTGTCTGGATATTGGAGAAGGGGCATATGATCTCACCAACAGGCCTCTGGCATCTAAATTTTGGAGGACGAGTTAAAAATTCATCTAGCGGTATGCTGACAAAATGCATATAATAAAAAATGAGTTATTAAAATAGTAGGTTGGGTAGTTAAAGCAGAACAGAATTTGACTACTAGAGTCAAATTCTGGGACCTATATCATGGTTTTTCTAGTCAATATTGTGATGAGTTAATTCCTTTACTGATTTCACTCATTTTTTTTTCACTTATATTTTTAACATATAATATATAGTGCCTGGGTCACAGTAGAAATTCAATAAATATTTATTTAATTATTTCATGAATAAATGAATTTGTCAGCATTTTCCCCCATTAGTTTTTTGTTCTTGACTTTCTTAAAATTATACACTGTGAAACAGACATCTGGTCATTTTTTTTTAGTTACCCAAAATATTCATTACATGTTTCTAATAAATAATAATTAGATCATTACACTGGATATAAAAGTGACAAACCGTGTATAGAAATTTCTTTAGGCTGTACGGAAAAGGATTTTTCTGGTTTTAGATTAAAACGGAAAGAATTCTTGAAATGTCCCCTTTCACTTTCATCAGCTGGGGGAAATATGCCAAACTGCAGCCTGAGCTTTGCTTATGGACGCTTCCTAAATACTACTCCCAGGCTTGACATTGTTTATTGCTTTTCATGTCTTTGGCCAAGATTTTGCTGCAGCAAAGGGGAGGAGGCCTTTCCCCCCACCCCCTCTCTATAAATGTAATATGAGAAATGATGTCATACTTACCAGTCCATAATGAGCAACAAAGCATTTAAGGATAGAGAGATAGATGATAGATAGATAGATGATGATAGATAGATAGATAGATAGATAGATAGATAGATAGATAGATAGAATATTTTCTATATATTTAAGGAATCTATCAAGAAACTTCTAGAATCACATGGCTTTAGAGAATGCTATTCTTTCTTGCTGTCATTTATTTTCATTATTAAAAGTATAATTTTTTGTTATTAATGATGTGACTGACAATATCGTAAGTCCTTAACATATATTATCTCCTTTAGCTCTCCCTATAATCCTGGGAGATAAGTATGGTCTCCATTTTACAGATAAATGAATTGAGACTACAGTTGGGCAAACCCAAGTCTGGCCTCAAAAGTCCTTCATATTAAACACTAAATTTTACCACATTTTTTTCTAGCAGATTTTTGGTTCCTAGTCATTGTCTTGGTGTTCCATGCAATAAGGTTAAAACAGTATACTTGCAATTATCTTGATTTATCCGCAAGTATAAATCAAGATCTATCTATCTATCTATCTATCTATCTATCTATCTATCTATCTATCTATCTATCCATCCTATCTATTTATCTATGGTATAAGTGAATATGTGCTCAAATACTTAACTAATATTCAAGCTCTATTGTATTTTAATTTTTATATTTAACTTGAAGGACTTTATTCTTCAAGGATGAATGCCAAAGATAAATTAGGAAGTTTTAAAATAAATGTATTCATAAAGCATTTTCCATGTCATTATAGTGAAATGTTATTTTGAATTGCATAATCTATATAAGAAAATTAGAGAATCCAAGTGCTAAATAGCATAACTGATGTTATAACTTGCAAGATTTGGGTTTTTTTTTCTTTTTAAAGTGAAATAATGGCAGAAGAATGTTCAAGTGGCCAAAATAAATAAACAAGCAGGCAACAGGGCCATGGGCAGAGTAAAAATACCAATTCAACCTCAAGGACAACTAACTCGGAAAAATCACTGAAGATACTAACAATTACACAAATATGTATTAAGAGTCTCTACTTGCAAAGGAGTATTTACAGGAGAACACTTCCGGAGCTCAGTTGGAGTCAGCAAAATAAGATGAGGAAGTAGTACCAAGGCTCACTGGTACCATAAGAAAGACATAAATAATTTTTTTTTTTTCAGATTTTATTTTAGATTCAGGGAGTACATGAAGGTTTGTTACCTGGGTATGTTGTATGATGCTGAGGTTTGGGGTATGAATGATCCTGTCACCCAGGTACTGAGCATAGTACTCAATAGTTCATTTTCAACTCCTCCTTCCTTCCCTCTGCGCTTTAGTGGTCCCCAGTGTCTATTGTTGCCATCTTTATGTCCACAAGTACCCAGTGTTTAGCTCCCACTTATAAGTGAGAATATGTGGTATTTGGTTTTCTGTTCCTGCATTAATTTGCTTAAGATAATGGTTCCAGCTGTATCCATGTTGCTGCAAAGGACATGATTTCATTCTTTTTATGGCTGTGTAGTATTCCATGGTGTATATGTAACATATTATGGATAATTTATTAAGGGACTTCATTACAGGGCATGAATTCTAATCATTGGAATGGGACTCAACAGGAAATACTTTATTGAGCATGAGTTTTTTGAGGCAGAACTTGGGGATGAATAGAAGTATTCAAGGGGGACACAACGTATGGAGGAGCTCCAGAAAGAACAAACATTAGCAAAGGAATCAAAGGAAGTGAACATGCTGGGAAAGCACAGACTGATCTCATTCATATTCTAGAGTATAGAGCAGAAAAACAGGACTCTTAGAGGATAAAGTTGTATCATATGAAATGGCTAATTTTCATCTTTTTTGAATTATAAAATTAGAAAATTTTATTCAGTTCAACTTAATACATTGGAAGATGGCTTTGAATGCCAGTTGAGGAGGTTTGTTTCTTATTCAGTGGGAAGCTATTGACTAGTTTGAGCAGGAGACTACTATGACCAAACTGTCTTTTCAGATTATTTGTTTTATAGCTCTGTGTGAGATAAATCAGAACTGTGTGTGAGAGCATGTTGAAGAAAGCATCACTTCAGAAGCTGTCATAGAATAATCCCAGGGGAAAAACAAAAGTCCAAAGAGGGTATTGACTGTGGGCATGAAAAAGGGGTCATGATAATGAAAGATGCTTCTGAGCTCAAGTTCATATACAGAGTAGAACAATTGCTTGATTGGTAGGAGGAATGAACAGCAGAAGGACTCAAAGGTGACTCTGAAGTTTGAATTGGATAACTGAAAAAAGCAAAGGGAGAAAGTAGCTGAGAGCTACACGAGGAAAGAGTCCTTCTTTTATTTTTATTGTATCTCTAGTCGCTAGCAAAATGCCTAGTACATAGCAGACAGCCAATAAATGCTAAATGAATGAGTGAGAACGCGAATAAAAAATGAAGAGGTATGTTTAGGACATGAGGCTGGATATGTGGGTGGACTGGGCTCGTAGATTGCAGAACATGCAGATCCAAAGCTGAGAAGGGAAGTTAGGGAGGGAGGGCGTGGGTGATATTAACAAGAAGGATAAGAAGAGGACCAGAGGGAATCTCTTGGCAGTACCTGCATTTAAGATGCAAAATAAGGGACAAGAATTAGAGTTGAATGAAGAATTAAAAAGAAAAAAGCAAAGAAAGAAGAGGACAGGGAAGGTTATAGAAAACAAAGTTAAAACTCAAATTTTCCAGAAAAAATGAAGAATGAGAATAAAGAAAATGCTGCTGGGATTATTATTTATTTCAATAACTATTTTGTTATAAAAACAATAAATCCACATTTTGTAAAATTTGGAAGAGTGTAAGGAAGGAAATAATAGTCACTCATAATTACACAATCCAGAGATTATTGTTAACACTTTTAAAACATTTTGATGTATTTTTTATCCTATTGCTTTTAAAATTTCATAATCAAAATCATAAGGATATAATTCTGAATTCTGCCTTTTTTCATTCAGCAGTGTCTTAAGCGTTTCTTACAACATTTTGCCACCTGCATATTATTCTCTCACCTAAAGATTGGACATTTTTATTCCCTGCTGTTTCCAGTTTTTCACTATCACCATAATGCTGCAGTGGAATAGTTTGTACATTATGCTTACACAATATTTTAAATAATTTCCAATGGATAGTTACTTAAAACAAAATCACTGTATTCTATTTTGTCAAATTCCTGGACAGATAAAATTTGGTCGTTTCAAAATGAGCCTCGGCTTTCCTCCAAGGAGAATCTGAGCTTACATTAGCAGCTGCCATGTGCCAGCATTTGTGAAAGGCACTTTAATTATCACAGTATCTGTGATGTCGATTCTATTATACCCACTTTACTAATGAAGGTGCAGAGACTCAGAGAGTTGCACATGTTTTTTAGGCCTAGTTTTAAATCTGGGTCTGACTCTAACTAGTCAAATCGTGGAGACAGAAACAAGATCTTGAGAAATGAATGAGTAAATAAGGATATGAAAACAATAGAAAAATACACTTAAGAAATCCAGAACTCAAAGAAAAGAGAGATAAAATATGAAAAGCAAGAAGGTGGTGACTTCAGTGGGCTTTTGCTGCTTATTAACATGCAAAATCACAAGCCAAAGGCAGGGGCAGGTAGAGAGGGGTGCTACATGTGTAATCAGAAAAAGGACAAATTTATAGAAAATGTTCTAAAGGAAAGGGTATAAAGAATGTGGACAAGAATTTGGGCTTGGCATGCAAAATGTAGCTTCCTTATAAATAAGAGCAAGGGAAAAGAGGGCGAGACTTTTGAAGTGGTAAAGAAAAAATATGGGAAACCTTGCATATCTCATCTGGACTTTATCCTGGACTGAAGGATATTCATTCAATGAATATTAATTGAATACCCAATTCCATTCCCTTTTCCTGCCCTTTTGGAACTTTCCTTCTAGAAAGTGGAATGAATCAGTGGGCTAACAAATAAAATTAAAATTACTCAGGCAGCTGTACAGAGAATGAATTATAAAAGGGTTAAGAGTAGATGCTAAGAGATTTGCTTCTTAAACTTTAAAGCAGAGAAGAGTCAACTGGGGATCTTACTAAAATGCAGACTCAGAGTCAGTAGGTCTAAAGAGGGGCCTGAGATTCTGTATTTTGGCAAGCTCCCAGGTAATGATGCTGCTGGTCCATGGAGACCATGCTTTGATTAGTAAAAGGCTAGAAGGCAAATGTCTGGGCAAGAAAAATGAGAAATGATTGGAGGAGTGGTTGGTGAGCAAGTCTGAAGTGAGCTCTTCTTATTCAGCAACATAGCATACTTTTAAACCTCTTTGATGCAAAGAGCAAATTGCCTCTCTACTCCTGAGTTTTTAAATTCCAGCCAGTTGTTTTATGAAAAATCCATTAAATCAACCCAAATGAGCTACTGGCATTCCATTCTTTCTGCCCATTCTCAATGCTTATTATGCCATATAATGAATTTCGGTGACTTGGGTTTGGGGATGTGGTTCTATATAACCCTGTGTCCGTTTCTTAATTCCAGTTCTATTTCCTGCCTCATGACTTCTTTGGACTTTAATGTCCTCTCTGCCTGGATTTCCAGCACAGTACTGAGCTGCTAAATTCTCTGGCCCCTTAGCTCTTGACATCCATGACACTCCTCTGTAGGAAGCTTCTGAGTCTCCACATTCCATCCTCTTGTCACCCACTCCTACTAAAAGCCCTGGGTGACTCTGCTTAAAGCCACAGGGGAACAGAAGATGGTCTCTGACTTCAAGAAAGCATTTTTTTTTCCGTTGAAATCATTTCTTTGTGGTGGACTGTTTTGGTTGGTGACAGCAACTTGCATCCCTCTGAGGGATTTGTCAGAACTCTACAGGAGAATGCCTCTGTGTGTAGACAATCAGAGCGTTCAGAGGGGCCAAGTATTCATAAGAAGCCTTGACAGACTCTGTCAAGAGGAATGTTACCTTTCTGCCTCCAGTGCTAGAATGTAACTCTAGTCATCTCTTTTAGCTATGGGAACGTGGGAGCACTGACCTGTTTGATTACCCTCACATCACTCATTGTAGCTATAAAATACCTAAGAAAAAAATCAAATAAATATAACATACCCATCCTTCAAGGCAGAATAGCTCAAGTGCATGTTAAATATCTGTGGTGTCCTCATCCTTACTAGCATTTATCCTTTGCTTAAGGGGCTAGTTCTCTTTCTAGACTATGCCATGACCAGGTCTCTAGACCTTGTTATCATTTTGTAATTTGTTGTTTACTTAAACAGCCACAATAGGCATGAGCAATGTCCTTAGAAACTAGAAATTTAAAATTGCAGTGAAGTATCAAATTAGTTTTTATGTGAAGTCAAGTTAAATTGGTAATCACATTTCCTCAAGAACACTTAGGCAAGGTCCTTGAGGAGAGAAGCCATGTTAACAGGCACCTTTGCACTCTGTATGTTGTCTACATAGAAAATACTCTAGATGCACATGCCAAGTCGAAGTTAAGAAAAATGAGTGTTGTACATGGGTGTGTGTATGTGTCAGTCTACTCTTTCTGTAATGGACAGCACTGGTCTTCTTTGCATAATCAAGCTGGATTGACTATTTGCAGAATTTGAATACTGTGCCCATGCATTCAATTGTTAAGAGTCTCAGAGTAGCACAGAATCATCTCTGGTCTTCCAAGATTGTCTCTCTTTCTCAAAATAGAAGTCTGAGTAAGTTTTGTTTTTTGTTTTTGTTTTTGTTTTGTTTTGTTTTGCAGGTTCCATTTCGGTCTGCCTCAGATGGTTTGCATTAACCTTTTTTCAGATTCTCTCCTGGTGTTAATGACTACATTATGACCATTTTAAAAAGCCAGATGTACATTGATTCACCTATGGCAATTATTAAGGAAAAGATACTCCATTTAATGTATTATAACCAAAATATATTTCTTCACCATGTGTAGGAACTTAAGAAATGATGTCTCTTTTTGGGAAGATCTTACATTTTATTTCCAAGGTGAACAATGGTTGTGCTTAGTTTTCTTTAAAACTATTTTCTTGCATTTTATATGATTTTCTCATGGTAAGATTTCATGTTAACATATACAGAACAAGGTGAAGCATGCAGGCGTTAAGGATTCTTCTGACATAGTGCCCAAGAGCCACTAATTAACATAATTTTGAACATAACTTCAGGAAAATTTGTGATATTTCAGAATCTTAAAAAAAAACCTAAGTAGACTGCCTATACTTTAAATAGTGGGAGCAGAAATTCCTAAAATGATTGACTTTCCAAGATGACATTTGAGGAAATAAGAGATCTAACAATCAAAACATTTGGCCGGGCGCGGTGGCTCACGCCTGTAATCCCAGCACTTTGGGAGGCCGAGGCGGGTGGATCACGAGGTCAGGAGATCGAGACCATCCTGGTTAACACGGTGAAACCCCGTCTCTACTAAAAAAATACAAAAAATTAGCCGGGCGTGGTGGGCGGGCGCCGGTAGTCCAACCTACTAAGAAGGCTGAGGAAGGAGAAGGGCTGGACCCGGGAGGCGGAGCTTGCAGTGAGCCGAGATCGCGCCACTGCACTCCAGCCTGGGCCAAAGAGTGAGACTCCATCTCAAAAAAAACAAACAAACAAACAAACAAACAAAAAAAAAACAATCAAAACATTTAAAAAATCATACAAGAATTCATGAGCCTGAGAAATTCATATAATTCTGGCTGTACTTTTCCTCTGTAGGAAAGTGGATAATCCAAGAGATAAAAGAGAAATAATAAATGTAATGTATTACATTAAGCATGCAATGTGTGTATGCTTAATGGAATAAGCTCCCTATGTTATGTTTGCAAACACTACCAGGGTATAGACTGTGAATTATAAAATTGTTAGAATAATGCAACCAGTTAAGAAGCTGCATTTAGATTTTTAGGACAAAAAAAAATAACCACTTCTGTACCACTTTTAAGTAATATGAAACATTTTCTAATACATGGTGTTCCAAAGCTCACAATGGTCTTTGGAATGGGAAAGGCAGACCTTGTTATTATATTTGGTAAAGATGAAAATACTGTAGTTTGAAGAATGCAAGTGACCTACTCAAGTCACTGCACTAGAAAATGGTAAACCTGCGACACATATCCTTGTTCTGACTCCAAAGACTTTACTTTCTACTACTATGAAGCTAAAGCAGATAAATGAGTGTATTGCCCTAAATCTACAATATTTTAATAATGCACTGACTTGATTGCTAAAATAAGGAATCTAAGGCAGTGGCGACCTCTACTAAGTGGATTGCCCTACCTTAAAAGACTCCTGCCCTTCCAAGTCTTGGATTAGTGTGGCATGGATTTATGTAAATACTAGTAAAAATAGCACAGTCTTTACTGAAATGGTTTACAATTTTTCAACATTAAAAGTAGATAAAGCTGAATATATCACAGAAAATGAAATAATGAAATATTATTGATTTAAAACACATTTGAAAGAAGGATAAATTAATAATTCATTGTTCAGTTCTGAGTTCCACAGAATTTTAAGTGAATGGTAAATAACGCAGTAAGAATTCAGGATAACAAAGAAATTTATTAAGGTTTCAAAAGAGTACATCTATGGAGAAACATTTTAAAACATAGGCATTGTGATTTGCCTGTTGTTAGGATAATTAAAAGAGCTTATAAAGAAAAAATTTAAACTGGATCTCAGTTCTGGTCTCAGATGTAGATATGGAAGGGGAACATAAATAAAGAAAATGATTACCTCAGGAGCTGCTGAGTTAGGGTCAAGGTGGAGGTTAGGTGTCCCGAGGCAGACACCCATGGGAATGGGTCCACCAAGGCCATGCGCAGTGCAGCGACCCACCTCTTCCCCAGTTCTCCTTTCCACCACCCCATCCATGCTTTCAATAGCACACCAGGGCTACTGAAGTGTGTTTATCTGGTCTCCCTTCCCCAAACACCATCACTACCTTAATCTTCCAGACAAACTAGAACACGCTTCCTGTTATTTTTCCCCCTTTAGTGGCTCTCATTTGCTATCTCAAACAGTGCTGGCTAATAAATACAGTAGCCACTAGCCGCATGCAGCTATTTAAATTCAAATTAAGAATTTTTTTTTTTTTTTTTTGAGACGGATTTCACTCTTGTTGCCCAGGCTGGAGTGCAATGGCGCAATCTCGGCTCACCGCAAACTCTGCCTCCCAGATTCAAGTGCTTCTCCTGCTTCAGCTGCCAGAGTAGCTGGGATTACAGGCGATCACCACCACGCCCGGCTAATTTTGTATTTTTAGTAGAGACGGTGTTTCTCCACATTGGTGAGGCTGGTCTCGAACTCCCAATCTCAGGTGATCCATCCATCTTGGCCTGCTAAAGTGCTGAGATTACAGGTGTGAGCCACCATCCCTGGCCTCAAATTAATAAAAATTTTAAAAATTGAAAGTTGACTTCCTTAATAATACCACATTTCAAGCGCTTGATAGCCACATTCTTTTTATAGAACATTATATATTATCTTACATTTCTATTATCACAGAGGGTTTGATTGAAGAGTTCTACTCTGGAGCATAACCAGAACCTTCACCCAGGCATCCTAGGCCTAGGCTTACTCTCCTCCTCGCCCACTACCCTTAGCACACAGTCTTCACTCCACCTGCTGCTACTGTCCTCCTCTTCATGATCATTATTACAATTAGAGTTAAAATAGTAATGACTCGTGTTTATTTAATGCATGTTATATGCCAAATACATACCTTTTTTATGAGATTATGAAAAAACAAAACAAAAAAGCCTCATAAGACCATTTGGTTTGTTTTTTGTTTGTTTCTGTTTTTGTTTTGTTTTGTTTTGTTTTGTTTTTTTAAGCTTAATTTCACAGAAGAGGAAAATGAGGTTTAGCAAGGGTAAGTCTATTTTCCAAAGACAAAGAGCTAGTTGTTTGTGGGGGCTGAAATAAAACTCAGGTCTGTCTGGCCCCAAAGCCAAGGCTTTTCCCCTAACCTGGGGGCCCCTCTGCCAGGAGTCATTTGGAAATGTCTGGAGACATTTTTGATTGTCACAACTGGAGCAAGAGCTACTGACATCTAATGAGTAGAGGTGGCCAGGGATGCTGCTAAATCTCCTACAGTGAACAGCTTTCTGCAATAAAGAGTTATCTGGCTCAAAATGTCAATAATGCCCAAGTTGTTCGTTTTCTATCTCCTTCTACAAGAATTTAAAGTCTAAAAAAAATAAAAACGAGGACTTTTGTTTCCCCACCACAATTTTCCTACTGCCTTAAACAGTACTTATCATAGAATGGTATATATTTGAATGAGAGGTGAATTTATTGTTTTTAAGTTAAAGTAATACCTACTTATGGCGAATAAATAAAAGTTTAAAAACAAGCCAAAACCAGAGGACCAAAACTGTTCCCATTCCCAATCTCACATCCCAGTGAAAACCATTTCGATAACTGCTATTCCCCAAGAGTTCTTCTGATTACCATTTTAGTTGTAAATAGTATACTTCCATTTCTTAACTTTGGACAGTAGCTATTGATTTACTACAATAAAAAGTGAGAAATTTAGCACACTAACACTTTCTCCCTCTCCCCTCTATTTGTTAGGTAATTATAATTTTTATATTGTCAAGGTTTATTATGAATGTATTCTATTCTGTATTTATAATTAAGCAATCTGTATTTTGTTTATGTTGATTCAAAAATATTTTGAATATATTCAAAAATATATTTCCCTGTTGAATCAAACACTGTAATCAGAACCACTGAAAAGTAAAGGTAATCTTGTGTCTTCCCAACTCCTGCTTTTCAAGTGAAAATATTCTAAGTGTTGAGATCCAGAGGCTTTAATGCCTTTTCAACCTAATTTCTTTCTTCTAAGCTAGGTTCAACACACTTTTTCTTTAAAGTGGCAGTTAGTAAATATTCTTGGCTTTGAGGGTCATCTAATCACCATCACAGCAACTTACACAGTTTCTGTCGCAGCTATAATGTACTCTGTCATTGTACCACAAAAGAAACCATAGATAATAAGTAAATGAATAGGCATGGCTGTGTTTCAATAAAACATTATTTACAAAAACAGATGGTGGCTGTATTTGCCCCACAAGTCATGACTGACTTACCCTCATTTTAGGCTATATTCGTGTCTCCCAGTGACTTCTATCTCATGTTATCTTTTCTGTATTTCCTTTTGGTTTGACTGGAGCTCCGTGTGAAGGCATTTATTCGTATGTGGCCGGTCACTAATAAATCTGAGTCCTTACATGTTTTGAACTATATATTCACATGGTACTTATACTTGATTGATAATTTGATCAGGTATGCAGTTTTGCTTCATTATATTTTAGCATCCAGTGTTACTGATATGAAGTCTGAAATAAGTCAGGTTCTCATTCTTTTGTGAAATACTTTGATGGTTTTCTTGTTAGTAGGCTTTAGGAATTTTGTGCTATTTGAAAATGATGTGTCCAGATGAAGGTCTTTTTTCATTTAACCTATTTGGCAATCAGACTATTTTTAATAATATCTTTTTAATTCAAAGGAATTGTGGTTTGCTCTTCTTTGATTTTTCTTGCTATTCCTGCCTCTTTTCTGTGATTAGGGGATTCCTAATGATAAATATGGAACCTCCAGAACCTATAATGTCTCCTTTTTCAAATATTTTAAGTCATTTTTTCACTTTTTCTCCATTCGAGGTTTTTTTCCTTTTTGTCAACTGAATCATCAACTTTACCTTTAGTCCTGCTAATTCTATTTTTAAAAATCAATTCAAATTATGTAATCAATTTAAATTCAAATTATTTAGGTAGTCATATATTAATTTCCAAGAATTCTTTCTTATTTTCTGATTGACACTTTTCCATAATTCATTTTTAAAAGGATGTTCATTTTTAAAGTATGTAAATGACATCCTTTCAAATCTCTCTGAGAAAAATACTTGTAAGTTCTCTCTTCTTTCCTGAATCACCTCTACTTCCTCAAAAGTGATTTTTAAAATGTATTGTTATTGTTTGTGCTGCTTATTTTTCTCAAAAATCTTGATTTTGAAATTTTTATTTTATTAATTTGTATTTTTTAATTAAAAAAATGAATGAAGAACTAGTTGAGAATCATAGGTCGCTGTTGTAAGTCTCCTTTGCAGTTGTGTAGCTGTGTATCCCCATTAATCGTGAAGGCTGACTAATGGTTCTAGGTAAGAGGGCAGAATCTGTCAAGATGCAGGTATCAGCAGGGTGTGGTAACTCTCATCTGTAAACTCAGCACTTTGGGAGGCTGAGGCAGTAGGATCATTTGAAGCCAGCAGTTCAAGACCAGCCTGGGCAACACACCAAGACCCTGTCTCTACAAAAAAAAAAAAAATATATATATATATATACATACACACATTTTAAAATTATATGTATACACACACACACACAAATTAGCTGGTTATGGTGGCTCTCGCCTGTAGTCCCAGCTACTTGACAGGCTGATACGAGAGGATCACTGGAGCCCAGGAGTTCAAGGCTGCAGTGAGCTATAATTGTGTCGCTGCACTCTAGCCTCGGTAACAGATGCAAAAAAAAAAAAAAAATCAGGCATCCCAGAGGGAGTATGGAGAAACAGCTGGCAAGCTGGCAATGAGCAGGGTAAGATCTTTGCACATCCACCATGTGTTTTAGTTCTGCCTGGATTTATCTGTACTAGACCAGGTTCCAAAACTGATCACATGCTTTCATTAAAGACCAGTTCTTATTTTGAAGATGAAGGCTTCAAGGGAGAAGAAGAAGGGTCTCAAATGTTCTGAATAAGTTTCTTAATGAATTGCCATGATGTTGCTCCCATAGTCCTCTAGGACTCTGTATTTGATTACGCTAAGCTTGGGGTTTCCTCAGGGGTCCTACTATTAAAAAAACACGTTTCCCTGGTGTTTTTTCTCTTTCTATCTCAGCCCATCTGCATTTGATGTCTAGAATATCTTCAAAATTTCTCCTAGGGTTACACTGTATTTTTGATAATTTTATCATTTACTGATACTTAATAGAGAGAAGAAGTGTGTGTAAGAATTCTATCACTGATCATATTTCATATTTTTTACTCTGAATATTCATAATAACAGTATATGTTTGCACTACAATCTTTTGCACTTATTATTTCATTGTTCTACCTCTAGTATTTACTACCTGGTTGGAAAAATTCCTTTCCTTGGCCTTTATTTTCTGTAAAATAATGATAAGATCTAATTCTCAGTGTTGAGATGGAATATACAAGTACATATTGTAAGATGTAGAATATAAATGTCAACTGTCTTTATATATAAGACTTTCTCATGGATCCAGAGTAACAAATAAATGAAAACCTTGAGATTAACTAGTTACAGGAAAACGCCTTCCCTACTGAATAGGAATTACAAGGTGATCCCAAGGAGAGGCAAGAAGTAAAACTCCTTCTACAATTCAAAAGAACTAGAAATTATATGGTGGTAGCAGTATTAAAATAAGCAATTGCACATTGATATAGTTTTCACCTCACAGAAAGACAAAGTTGAAAGCAGACCAAGAATGTAGTTGATAGACTCTCAGCTAAGTAAAAATAAATGTGAAATTTAGGTTTGGCATAGAATATATGACTTAATGTGTGTGATCCTTTTCTTGGCAATATTAAGAATATGAATATTTATGTTAAAATGAGTATAATTTAGTGGTGCTAATTAGCTGCCACAAAACTATTATTGATTTTATCTGGCTTCAGTTAATTGAAAGTTTCGGCTTTCTCAGTGAGATTAAGACATGAAGCACCCAGTAAAAGGAGATACCATCTCACACCAGTTAGAATGACAATCATTAAAAAGTCAGGAAACAACAGATGCTGGAGAGGATGTGGAGAAATAGGAATGCTTTTACATTGTTGGTGGGAGTGTAAACTAGTTCAACCATTGTGGAAGACAGTGTGGTGATTCCTCAAGGATCTAGAACTAGAAATACTGTTGGATCCAGCGATCCCATTACTGGGTATATACCCAAAGGATTATAAATCATGCTACTATAAAGACACATGCAAATGTATGTTTATTGCAGCACTATTCATGATAGCAAAAGCTTGGACACCCAAATGTCCATCAGTGATAGACTGGATTAGGAAAATGTGACCTATATATACCATGGAATACTATGCAGCCATAGAAAAGGATGAGTTCATGTCCTTTGCAAGGACATGGATGCATCTGGAAATCATCATTCTGAGCAAACTATCACAAGCAGAGGAAACCAAACACTGCATGTTCTCACTCATAGGTGGGAACTGAACAATGAGAACACTTGGACACAGGGCGGGGAACATCACACCCCAGGTCCTGTCGTGGGGTAGGGAGCAGGGGGAGGGATAGCATTAGGAGAAATATCTAATGTAAATGACGAGTTAATGGGTGCAGCAAACCAACATGGCACACGTATACCTATGTAACAAACCTACACGTTGTGTACATGTACCCTAGAACTTAAAGTATAATTTAAAAAAAGAAAGAAAAAAGAAAATAAAAATAACAGTAAAGTGGCTTAATTGTAAAAATCGAAGAGATTAAATGTAGAGAGAAAGTTAAGGATCACAGTGGCCTTTTACTTCAACGTACTGGAAACCATTTGTGGATATGATAAAACGTGTATTTTCCCTAAATTATTAAAACACAGCATTTTTATTGATAGCCTTTATTCTTAGGAATAAACTGAAAACACATCAAACAGACAAAGCACACCATGTGAATGTATACAGTGTGATGCATATACAATTAGATATATGACTGCTATTCATTCTTATTTTCTGCATGCAGTTATTACATTCTAACTTATGCAGTTATTACATTCTATTTGCAGAGGATAAGTCACCAGCCCTAGTTAAATGTTAATGGATCTAGTGACATGACATACTTTAAATTCAAGGCCTTATGCAAAGGAATGTGAATAAAATGCATTTGTTTGGCTTTTTATGGCCACTATTAAAAGTAAAGGAAATGAAACCATAAACAACTATGCTCAAATATTGGCATAGCTGAGGCTGCTTTTTTGCAGTAGAAAATCATATTTATCGATGGTGAAGCTCTGTTTAACCTAACCAGCCCATCTGGATGGTAATTGAAATTTTAAAATGTACTTGGAGACTTAGGCAAAACATGAAGGGCTAACTCAAAGCGAGTTCATTTTGATGTGTTTTAATATTCTGTTGTTGCAAAAAGCTGGCACAATTTACAAGTCTTTTTTCTAACTCATACCTAAAGCCAATAATTAATGTGGTATAGATTACTTTTACCCCCAGTACCTATTCTCTCTTTATTCCTCAGTAAAAATAGGATTCCTGCTTTTGGGAGATTCATGGGTACTTGGCCATTTAGAAAAAGATCCAGAATTTCAGCCTCCTTTGTAACTAGGTGTGACCATATGACTAAGTTCTGGCCAGTAAGCTGGAAAAGAAGTTTTGTGTGAAATGTATATCAGCTACTTAAATGGAGTAAGTGTGCTCTTTGCCACTTCTTCCTCCTTTCTTCTGGTGGGAATTCAGACTTAGTGACTGGAGCTTCAGCAGCCATTTTGAATAGGAGATAATCTTATATTTCTATTTTGTTTAAGCCACTGTTAATTGGGGTTTTTCCATTGCTTACAGCCAAACTTAATCATCTGTTTGACAATTTTGTAACTTTATATTTATTTTCAAAGATTCCAAACCATCATTTCATCATCATTGCTCTGTATATAAATCACTTTTATATTAAAATTGTTACCAAAAATATACCAATCAGTTACCAAGTTCTATTCAGTTCTGCTTTCTAAACAGTCTTCAAATCCATTCATTTCTTTATGCTCACGTGAACTATGTTAGTTCAGTCTCTCATCGTCTTGAACTCCGATGACTGCAACAGCTTCCTATATCAACCCTTCCTTCACAGGAACCATTGTACACATGGTAGCTGGACTTAGTTTCTCAGAATACAATCTAATCATGATATTTCTGTGGTTAAACCTTTCAATGCTTCCCATAGCATTCACCCTAAAGTGCAGAATAAACTGTGCCATAAGGCCATCCATGATCTGGCCTCTGCCTGACTCTCTAGGTCCATCCTGAGTTGATTTTCCTGCAGCTATTGCATTTTTTTTTTTTTTTTTGGCCTGGTACTCTCTCTCTACGCTCCCTCCCATCTCTCCCCACTCCCACCCTCCTCCCCTTTGCTTACTGAAGTCCTGCTCATTGGCTGGTTCTCAGATTAAGCCTGTCATCATCTGGTCTGATTTAGGCTTGACCATTATATAATTTCAGAGCCCCTGTACTTCTCTCACTTATATTTATCAGATTAATGCCCATCTTCCTACAAGACTAGAATCTCCATGAGTGTCTGTCCTATTCTTTTTTTTTTATTTATTTATTTTGAGACTGAGTCTTGCTCTGTCACCCAGGCTGGAGTGCAGTGGCGCAACCTCGGCTCACTGCAACCTCCACCTCCCAGGTTCAAGTGGTTCTCCTGCCTCAGCCTCCTGAGTAGCTGGGACTATAGGCACCCACCACCATGCCCAGCTAATTTTTATATTTTTAGTAGAGATGGAGTTTCACCATATTGGCCAGGCTGGTCTCGAACTCCTGATCTTGTGATCTGCTCACCTCGGCCTTCCAAAGTACTGGTATTACAGGCGTGAGCCACCGCACCCGGCCTTGCGTCTGTCCTATTCTTAACTTGAACCCCGGCACCCAGTGCAGAGACTGGTACAGAATAGGTGCTTAGACAATGTTGTCGACTAATTAACTGATACTTTATTCTCTTCTCTTCACCCCAAAAGCATACCTAACTGACATCCCAACCAAGGTTCCACTCATCAAAATCCCATCCATCTTCTGGACCATCAAAACCATGTTTGTACCTTCTCCTTTTAATTAGACATTCATTTTTCTTGTGATCATATATCAGACTTTAATTATAGTTATTTTGTTTACAAAATTCTAAATTACTACTGGGAACACATTCTAGAAAAAATCAAGTGTTTTACAAAAGTTTTATTATAATAGCTGCCTGTATTTAAAAAACCATTTATTACAATTGCCTTCTTGTCAACAGAACAGAAATTTCTGGAGGCTATGGCTGGTAAATTATTCCTTTTTTGCAAGCAGAATGTCTGGCACACAACAGGCATTTAAAAAATATTGAGTTATAATGTAGTGGAATAAGTCTATACTTTGAAATTAGATATCCTTGGGTTCAAATCCTCATCAACTGTGAAATACTGGAAATTTACCAAGCTTCAGGTGTATAAAACAGGAATGATAATAAAAAACTTATTAGGATATTGAGGGAGTTAATGAAGATAATTTACAGAGCAAAAGTTATATAATTAGCAGTAATTACTATGACCTTCCAAATTACATTACTCTACTCCCTTCTTAACAAACAAGGTAGGTGCTCAGTTCTTTCTTGATGTTGTTTTGAAACTGAATGGTAAAGTTTGATAAAGACAAAGCCTAACATTAAACAAAAGCTAAGACCTATAAAAGGAGCATTGAAGGGACTGCAGTTTCCTTTACTCTGCCCCTTTGCTCCTTTCTACCCATTTCACTCCTACCCAAAATAAAAATAAACAAAACAAAAAAAAGCCCACACACATCGACAGGTGAAAAGCAGCAAGATGATAGATGGAATTATATACCATCCAAAGTCACCAGAAAGGCCTGGAAATTATATACAACCTAAATTACACCACCTGAGGCCATTCTGCTCTCAGGAGAAAAGCTGGCAGGGGCAATGTTAAGAGTTCAACTGTTTCTCTTGAGGTTTATCTGAAATGCAGATTTTTCCAAGCCTTTCCTAGCTGTTGCAGCCTCCAGACCCACCAGCTGCTGTCATTCCTCCCAGCTGGCTTAATAGGATTTGTCTTCTCTATAGCCTGTTTCCGGGGCTGTCTACCATCAGCACATATTCGGGTAGACAGTTTTTCCCCCTAACTAATGTCAAAATCCCTACCAATCCCCCAAGTGGCAAACATCCATTATCACCTGTCTCAAAGAAAGGATTATTTTTTGTGCTTTCTGCCTCTAGCCACATACATAGATGTTATCTTTTGTAAGAGTCCTCAGTCAGTCCCTATTAAGGGCAAACCTCCTTGTAGGGCTGACAGAGCCAGGACACGGTGGGTGAGCTGGGAGGCAGCTGCCTTGAATTTGCAGGCTTCCCCAGGTGTTAGCGCTGCTAGGCTACCTGATTTCAAATGCTTCCCTTCTCCTACTCTGTAGGAGTAATGTCTATTCCATCATTTGAGCCAGGATTGTGACTATGTAGCCTTTCCTGTAGGTTAAGCTTACACTTTCTTTACATGCACAGATTCTAGCTCAGTTTTTTATGGCTAAGCAAGACACACTGTTGAGAGGCTAATAGCTCGGGTCAGTTCAGGATTAGACTTCTCACAATGACAGCTGTATGGCTCTTGGCAAGTTACTCTGTAGGCACAGGTTTCTCACCAGTAAATTTCAATACTTACCTCGTATACTTGTGAAGAATGGTTGCCATATTGACTGTAAAATACTTAGTCAAGTGCTAGGCACTTCAACATGGACAATAAATGGTGGCTGGTATTCTAATTATTTACAGTTATACTTACATTTAAAATTTTTATTTTTATTTAGTAACTTAAACATTATAGTTATGGGTAGTCAATCCTTCCAATTTTTATTCTTTTTTCTTTTTTTCAAGTTATAATAATGTAGGATTGTATTTTTAGAACATTTTCATGAAGAAGTATCTCATTCCTTTCTACATCTTACATAAAAATAAATTCTCTTGTTAGGCTTAACTCCAACCGTATTTCACACTTTAGGCATGTGAATTTTTTAACTAGAGAGAAAAATACTGTATTTTAAAGATGTTGAATAGTCTTTGACATGGAAAACATAGCTTTATTGGTTCATTGTTTATAAAGAGAACTTCTATCAATTATGTCTGAAATGCAGTGAGCTTGCAAGTCAATAGGCTATAAAGAGGTGGTCCTGGGCTTTTTTATTTCTTTAGTGTTTTCCTCTTGTGCTGCCAGTAACTTAGCAAATGCATAAATGAAAGAAATGCTAATTTATTCTGGATTTCATCAGTAATGATTCTTGAGTCTACTACAAATCAGTTCTTGGGAGGTTGAATCACATTGGTTGGCAGTGTATTTTTCTGTGATATGTGACATACAGATAGGATAAAGGATATTCAGCATTCTAATCTCCCTTGAAGGAGTACTACTTATATTTTTTTAAATTAATCTTGATTTTTAAAGTCTCACCCTTTGTATCTACAAAATAAAACTAAATTGCCAAAAAGACTCTACTTAATGACATTTAAGAAAGGAGACTGTTTACTTGTGTGATATGCATGAACTCTTCCAAGCTTCAAGGTCTGTTTTAATAAAGCCCTCTTTGCACAGACATTATGTGTGAAAAGTCTCCCAAACTAATTTATGCACACCTGACTCAAGCAAATACTGTTATTGTTGTTTTTCTAAACTGCTTGTCACCTTTTGAATTTTATCTAGTTTGGAAAGGAAATTGACCAATATGCCTTAGTTTTTTAACTCGAACAAGACTCAACTATGCATATTCTTTTTATATTCCTCTCAAATGGAACAAATCAATTCTCAGTCAAAAAGAAAACAGTTGAGAGAGTTCATTTACTGTTTGGGTTAAAAATATAATTGGCTCAAAAGACAAATGTAAAAACTATTAGGATTTTTCTCTTCAAATATATTTGGATGGAATTAACAAAGGATGCAAAGGTATACTTGGCTACCCATCTAGTCATAAAATAAGTGCTGCTGATCATGAATTGCATTTGATTTCACATGCTTCTCCTCAGGCAGGCTGGCAGTCACCTTGGCATCTTTTAGCTGTCAGAAGGATTGAGCCTTTTGTAAACTCAATAGATCAGAATCCCAGCACTTTGAACAGCTGGTGTAAATAGGAACATGAATACAGAAATATATTCTAAGTTTCTGTTACTAATCTTGATCATTAATATCCACTACCAATAAAAAGTACACATTCACACTGTGAATCTATTTTGATGAACTCAGAAGAAGAGGAGCCAGCTCTCCTGACAACTGAAAGAGACCAAGAAGACTCAAGTTCTTCTGAGAACCCTAGCGGATTCTGAGCATGCCAAAACTGGACCAACTCTCCAACAGAGTTTATCAAAATGTGAAGAGCTGCCTGTGGGCCTTGCGGCACTTCTCTAAGTCAATATTACACATTATAATTCTCTACCAAATCTTAAAATGGTTTCAGAGCTCGTACTGTTATCTGGAAATAAGAGCTAGGCTTCAAAGAGATACTTTGGTTACTGCAGTTCTCCGGTAGTCCTAGGAGGAAGGCTAATGACTCTCAGGCAGGCATCTCAAGCTCATAAATCAGTGGCTTGAAGTGAAGCCATTTAGAATAGAAACCAGTTAACCACAAATATCAAAAAGAGATAAAGCATTCATAAGAAAGAGGATTGCCAGCTGTGCACAGCCATGTTTTCATTTAGCTGCAGTCCAGAGTCAAACTGCCCTTAAGCTTGGAGAGAAGAATAGTTGGGTAAATAGGATTGCCTGTCCAAACCGACCTGATGCCAATAAATTTAGGGGGAAAAGAAACCCTTGGTTTATTTAGAACTAAATTACATTGCGAAATCTAAAAAAATATGTAGGCCCAGCTATTATTTTTTCTACCTACCATGTTTCCCATGAAAGATACCTTAGAAAACCATGACACTCATTGATAATCACAGATAAGGCTTTACCATTTTCAGTGTGCCTTCAGAGTCATTGTTTCATTTGATGTAGAAACTTCGGGGGGCGGGGAGGCGGTTATTACAAAGGATTAGCAGATTGTGCATGAACAATCTGCCCGCAGTGATGTTCCATTTACCTTTTATATGTAGAAGAGGAAAGCAGGCACGGAGTAACCATTTAAGCAAGCATTTTCAAAGCTTTCTGCATGCTGGTGGGCAGCTCCTTTTACTCAATAGATGTTAATAGCTAAGAAGGGGTTACTCCCAATCTTTAATCCCTGTGAGGTGTGAGATTTCTCATCTTTTTATATCCTCCTTCCTTGGCCACATAACAGAATAGCCATGGCTTTTCACATTTTGGACAGAATATCTCTCAATTTTTGGAATACAATGCTATAAAAGACATCTTTTTTAGTAACAGTTTCAATCTTTTCATCAGAGGAAAGAAACCACAATTGCTCTTAGTGGTTTCAAAGTTGATCTAACTGTCTAAGGGCTGTATGTGCTCTGGTAGGGGAAAAAAATGAGAAAAGTTTGTGTAATGCCAAGGTAAAGCCACAGTGTCCTACTTTTGCTGATCAGAGGAATGTGCAATTTTGTGGAGGGACATTACAAATTCTAGTTAGCTGAGGGTTCTGCCTTGCTGACCTGCAGCAGGTCTCATCATCTCCTGGAGGATTTTGTTTTGCATCCTGTGTGTATTCACTAGTTTGTACCAGTTTCCATTAATTTATCCATGAGATTCACTGGATCTCTATAGCAGTAAGAAGGATTGGTGCCAAAAAGAAGGCTATAGATTAGGATAGGGCCCAAGAAAGATGAATAGATTTTTAGAATGTTTGCATTTATTTAATCACAGCTTCAATTCAGTTTTCCAAGTAGTTACTGAGGTGTTCATTAAGTCTGTACCCAGTACCCTTGAAACAAGAATGCTGCATAAATCCTTGTCTTAATCTGCACTAATCCAGATGAGCTAATTTGGTAGTTTGGCTCTTCAGTTCCCTAAAGTGACCTTAACACAGGATGTTCACTGCCCTGTCTGCATAATCATGAATTGTAGCAAAAAGATTTTTGCTCCTGGTCTAAAGAAACTCACCAATATTTATTTTGGTGATACATTTGTTCTCTAGTATGACCATCAGTAGTTCAAATGTAATTAGAACTAAGAAAAGGGAGATCCTCTTAAATGTAACCACCTTGCTTTATCTTCGAAGCCTTTAAAAAGGATTTCCATAAAACAGTTTTTGGTATTTCAACGGAGTAACCCTACAATAACTGTCTGTTTCATGGACGTCTTTTCAAATTGTACACATAGGCAGGCCCAAACCCCTGTGCACATGCTTTTTGTTTGTGCAGAGAATGCTGTTAAGTTCTTTTATTGCTTAAGCAAGAATAACAAATAATTATCCTGCCATAAAGGAAAATACTGATAATTATAGTTTGCCAAGCATGTTGAATAAGTGGACAGGAAAGACAAAGTGTTAGTGTTGGCAAATCCCAAAACAGAATACTTCTGCAGACCGGAATAAACTCCCACTTCTAATGGCCTCCCCATAAAAATGCTAAAAACTTTAGAGGCTGTTGAACAAAGCCTGATGGTTATGGTATATTATATGTAACCAAAGAGATGAAGATTTTAAACATAGTCAGTAATTTCTCACTGTGTTTTAGTTAGTGCAGCAGAAATATACTAAAAGAGTATATGCGTGTGTATGCAAATGTGAATAAATAAGCTCTGAAAAAAATATTTATATAAAGGTAACTAGGCTGTTTTAGAAAACAATTTTAAAAATACAGCTTCTCCTAGCTACTGTTCATTAGTAGTCCTCTCAACAAACATATTTCAGTGAGACTTATTTCACTATCTTAGACAGTTTTGTGTGACTTTTAAATAGCACTTATGGAAATAGATTTATTCAAAATTAGATTTTTGGCAGAAAATATGTACAAGAGAACCTCATTACCTACTAATAATTGTTGTCACAGAAGGAAACATTTAAAGTAAATCTTCCTCAAACACGGATCAAATTTTATTGAAAACATAGTGAAGGAAAGTTTGAGGCAATGTTTAGTTTGAAAAAATAAAGTTAGATCTTATACAAATAAAGTTATTATAACTATAAATAGAAATGTTTGTATTATAATTGCAACTATATGCTCATTCTAAGACAAAGGAATGAATTGAGTTTGTTTGGTTTTATTGAGCGTAACTTCCCCACAAGTTTTATTAGAATGTAGTTCAACATCCTTTATGCCACCTTTGGCTTCTTCAGCATGCTCCTTAAAAAGGCTGTTTGGGTAAAATTATTTAAGCACTTACTCAATTTTTCCTAGATTTTAAAAAACTATTGTGATACAGAAATAATTATTTGTTAAAGTGAATATTGTGCCCTTATCCTTGTGGTTTTCCCTTTTTCACTGGTAACCGGCCTAACCATGCCAGATCTTCATGTTCTCATGATTTGCCTATTAATTAAGTACCTCTCCTCCATTGCCTTAGACTTGCAATTTAAATTAACAGTTGAGTGGTATCCCATTTGTGTTGTGTTGTCAGATATTAGCATCTTCAGACAAGTATCTGGAAATCAACTCAAGAGGAAAGACCTTGACCTTTTGAGAAGGGATAAAAGTTAGTGTTAACCACTGGATAGATAGATGCATGTTCATGTAAATACTCATTTTATAAATGGTCAGTTTTTTTAGTGACTATGTTCACGTTATGATAAGGGGGGAGCATAGAAAAAGATTTCTCAAATGGTTAAAATAATCTTCCTCACTCAAAATCATATATCAAGCCTTTTCTTTAAGAGAGCATCCATTCGATTGATACCACCAGAGAAGACTTTAATAAATTGTTCAGTCTTTTTTTATTTCTGGCTCTTTCAGAAAGTTACTTGAAGACTGTTTCTAAATATGTGTCAATGGTTAAAAATATAAAAGAAAAACTTCCAGGTGAGACTATTTAATTTTTAGGCACTATAAAGGGAAGATTTTTCCTCTTGGTATTAACATGTGAAGAAAGAATAGAGAAAGTAGGTCTTGTGGCTTGCACCTCTAATCCCAACACTTTGGGAGGCTGAGGTGGGAGGATAGCTTGAGCCTGGAGATAAAAGCTGCAGTGAGCTGTGATCACACCACTGTACTCCAGCCTGGGCAATAGAGTAAACTTTGTCTCAAAAAAAGGAGGGGGCATGGAATTGGGGTTAAAAAATAGAGTAGATTCATTTTGTGGGCAAAGTCTAGTAAAAAACTAGGTAATTAATGTCTCTCTATTAAATTGGACATATGAAAGAGCTTTAGAAAAATCTGTACCAATCCAGTCTTTTGATGACATTATTTTGAATGTAATAAATAATTATCACATTTGATAGTTGAGATCATGTTTATGAGTCATTTGATTTTGCATATATGAGCCCTGCTTGGAGCTAAGTAACTGCATAATTAAATTTTCATTTAAAGGAACAATAACAGCAGAAAGTCAAAAGCTAACTCAAGTAACAGGTGGTAAATGTTTGGTATCTGTATTTTAGGTGACTTCACAGTAAATGAATAGCATTAATGATATTAAATATATCATTTTCTGTTGTGTTCCTGTTAATCTTCAGCAGAAATATTTATTAACCTTAAATGTATTTTGGAAGTATTTTATTGTTAATGATGAGAAAAACTAATAGCGTCTACCAGTTAGTATAATAAGGTAATAACCACAAAACTCATCTACTCACCAACTTGTTTCTATGTTATGATGTAAATGTCCCAGGTACATTTCCAAGTAGTTGGCATTCTACCTTCAAATACAATTGGGAACCATAAAACCATTGGATACTATTTAACATTTAAAACATTTTCCAAAGTTGAAGGTGTTTTGAATATTTAAAGTTTCTTTATTTCAGTACTTAAAGAAACATAGACTGAAATACTGGGAGAAACAACTGGTCCACTGACTGCAGACCAAGATGAATTAGTCAAGAGATAATGTAAAACTTGAGCCAAGGGTCGGTTCATCCCAAACAGATTTTGAAAGATGGTAAACTATTCCCTCCCTCTCAGATGTCTTCAAATTAATGTTTTGTTTGTTTGTTTGTTTGTTTGTTTGAGACAGAGGCTCACTTTGTTGCCCAGGCTGGAGTACAGTGGCACAATCTCAGCTCATTGCAACCTCTGCCTCCTGGGTTCAAGTGAACCTACTGCCTCAGACTCCCAGGTAGCTGGGATTACAGGCACCCGCCACCACACCCGGCTAATTTTTGTGTTTTTAATAGAGACGGGTTTTACCATGTTGGCCAGGCTGATCTCGTACTCCTGACCTCAGGTGATCCACCCACCTTGGCCTCCCAAAGTGCTGAGATTACAGGCATGAGCCACTGCGCCCAGCCTGAATATTAATACCATGTGGCTGCCTACCCCACTGGTGTGCACTATTGCTGGATCCTCACCAGTGAGGGGTACTCCTTTTACTCCAGAGTCCTCATTCTGAAAGCCCCAGTCTAAAAGTTTGTTGCTTAATTCTGCTAATATTTCCAACTACCACCTTCTTATTCCTTTTGCCAGTCAAACTCCTCTAACATGTTCATTCAATTTATTGTCTTATATCTTTTCCATCACACTCTTTTCTTAGCATTTTGCTAGATTTCTTTTTCACCCTATTATATGCTGGAAATGTTTTCTGAGAGATCTCCTGTGATCATCTTATTTTAAAATGGAACAGTTGCCTTTTACTTTTTATGTTGAATGACCTCTCTTTGCCACAGTAATGATGCAGTAGAAAGAATGTGAAAACTTGATTTCACTCTTGACTGTACTGTGCACCACTGACTGTGAGACCTTAGGCAAGTTATGAAACATCATACAAAGATTAAATACTGTACAAAACCTGATACAAAGATTAAATACTGTACACATATATAAGAGGATATTATTAGTGGCTACCCATTTCTCCTTGGAATCTTTTTTTTTTTTAATGGAGACAGTATCTTGCTCTGTCACCCAGGCTAGCGTGCAGTGGCACAATCATAGCTCACTGCAACCTTGAATTCCTAAGCTCAAGTATTCTCCCACCTCAGCCTCCTGAGTAGCTAGGCTGCTGGAGTGTGCCACCACACCTGGCTAATTTCTAATTTTTTTGTAGAGATGGGATCTCACCATGTTGTCCAGGCTGGGAAATCTATTTTTATTTGATTCTGCAATATTGAATTATATCGTTTTTGCAGGCTTTTCTTCATCCTGCCACTCTATCATTGATCTATCCCAAAACTATTGGCCTATCCCAAGATTCTTGTTCCACATATTTGACGAGGCCATCCATTTCAATTCTAGATTAATCTTTGTGAAACACAACTAATTATATCTTAGCCTGAAACCTCCAAGAAATTCTTCTGAATGCAGAAATAAATATTCATTCCTCCAATTAGGATTCCATCCCCTGTGTTATATGACCCCTACCTACATTTCCATTTCTATCTCCCACTGTTCTCTGTTGTGTGCCAACAACCTGCAGTTCTCATTGCCCCTTTGCTTCTGCTCTTTCCTCAGTTTCATCTTTGCCCCTCATCCCCTGCTTGCCCAAATTATATGTAACTTTACAAAGCTCATCTTAAATACTATGCTCTCCAGAATAATTAAAATTGAATGTAATATATTCTCTGATTCACATAGTCCCTGACACATACTTTTCCTTCTGTGCTCTCACCCTATACTTGTGTTAATTACCATCCCAGATTTGATTATATATAAGCTTCTTGAAATCAGGAAGGGTGTTTCATGCATTTTTTAACAAGATCTAAGTAGATGAGGTATAATTTAAAGCCTAATATATAGTAACAAATGTATATTCATTTTGAATATTTTGTTATATAAAGGAACGTTTTTCCCATTGCACAGGCTTAAAACTCTGAAAAAAATCTTAAATTTCCAAAAATTAATATTTACTAAATTAATTTTTGATTTTTCTATCAAAATCATGAATTAACATACGTCACTAGGTCATTAATATTGTTTGAAAATAACAGCTATATTGAGTGAGATATAATTCACATATAAAAATTCACCCCTGTAAATTAAATAGTTCAGTGATTTTTAGTGTGTTAACAGAGTTATGCAAGTATATCCATTATCTAATTTTAGAAGGTTTTTATCACCCCCTATGGAAACCCATCAGCAGTCACTCAATTTCTGCCTCACCTCTATCCTAGACAACCTCTAATCTACTCTCTATGGATTTGTCCCTTTTCCTGGACATTTCATATAAGTAATACAATAGGTGGTCTTTTGTAGAAGGCTTCTTTCACTTAGCATCATATTTTCGGTGTTCATCCATCATTCACTGCTTTTTATGGAAGAATAATATTCCATTGAATGGATATGCCAGATTTTATTAGTTCATTAATCAGTTGATGGACATTTAAGTTGCTGAGTCATTGATTCTTTTTTAAACTGAAAGGAAACCCAGTGGTTATTTAGTCCAGTGTCCTCCTTTAATACATGTGAGATTGTGTCCCACAGTGGTATTCCTAGACTTACATAGTTATTGTATTTCTTATTATTTTAGATGCTGGGTTGGTACAACACATACATTCATGTACTTTTCTACTCATTCTTTCATATGCATAATAAATACTTATGGAGTACTAAGTGTTTATGATCTGAATAAACAAAAATAATTATGGTTCATGTCCTCATGAGGTTCACAGTTTAATTGGGAATAAGCTTTTATTAAATAATCATATAAATAAACACAAAATTAGAACCATGGCAAGAGCTATAAAGAAGAGATTGGGGAACTGACCTTGTCAAGGAGAATATTTTAGCTGTGATCTATGGATAAGCAATAATTACCTAAGTAAAAAGGGGAGAGAAGAGCATTCCAAGCAGAGCAAGAGCACATGCAAAGGCCCTGGCTCTAGGAGCATGGCTTATAGGGGAAATGACAGAGGCAATGTAACAGGAGAGGAGAGGGTAGGGGAAGCATGTGTGGAATGAGGCTGGAAAGTAAGGTTAAATGATGCCAAATCTTCCAGCACAAGGGAAGGGTTTTACTCATTTTCTGAGGAGTATTGGACTACTGAAGTATTTTAATCCTAGAGATAATGCAAGCAAAAAAAAATGGGCATTCTTTTTACTTTTTTTTTCTCCCAGGGCTTAGCTGTGTTAAGAAAGGCGAAATTTGCTGGATGATACATATCTTTTCTGCCAAAACTTGTGGTAGAATTGTGGCGTTTCAAGTTTTCTTTTATGTGTTTACCAAATAACTTGTTATCAAAAGTAAAAACTTGTATTATTTTCACAGGATAAACAACCTCCTTATTAGAATTCTCCAATTCAATTTTGTAAAGAACTATTCTTTCCAGTTCTCCTACAGAATAAGCAATCATGGCTACTTGAGAAGTATTATAATAAATATATAAAGGCCATATGTTTCCATTATACAATAAACATGTTTTAGACCTATAAATTCTAAGGGTACAGAAACCATTCTCTAAATTCCAATTAGCTAATGCCTAATTCTTTAGCCTAAGTGCTTTTGACTTGAGAACCATTCCCCTCAGGCACTATATGAATGGGACCCAGGAAGCTTTTGTAAAAATAATATAAAGCTTTTGTAAAAAATAAAGGTCATGCCTGCATGGGCATGAATCCAAAGCTTTCATTAAATTCTACAAAGAGTCTATTATACACAAAAAAAGTTAAAAACTAGGGTTTTTGAGAGTGGAAAATAATCTATAAGTTACTAGGAAAAAATATTTGGTCACTTTTTATACTACTTAGAGAAGTTTAAACCTATACAGTTACAAACGACACCAAATATTTAAACTAACAGCTATTATATAAGCTAATATCTTGAAAACAATATTCTCTTTTTTTAAAATTATGGACCTTAGATCATACTCAGGGATTATATTGAGCACTTGCGAGGAATGTAGATTCCTGGACCCACTACAGACATTTGGAATCAGAATCCCTGGAATAGAACTCTGAACTCTGGATTTTTAACCAGGATCCCAGGTGATTTTGGTGTCAACACATGTTTGGAAAGGTAACATAGTAAGTAACAACATTCTTTCTCTGTTCAGTGTTTTGAAAAAACAAATTTATACATTAGTTATATCATAATAGTACCATGTAATACACACTGAAAAAATATATATATATATAATATAATTTACAATTTAAAGATGAAGAAATTATGGACCAATGAAATTAAATAACTGGCCACATAGAGATCTGACTTTGTTTATACTCTGTCATAAAGCCTCTTGCTGTAACTGCTGTAAGTTACCTACTGCTAGTTCCCTACTGTAAGAAGTACCCAGGAAAAGAAAGCTTCTTTTAGAGAGTGGAGTTATATGAGTCCATAACAGTGTCAGTCAACATCCACTGAAACCCATGATCATCAACAAAGTTAAAGATTTATAAAGAATAAAGTATAACACATGAGCCTCCCTCGCCAAGCACAACTGTCTGACACTTTCTAAAAGAAGCTCTCAGAGGTAACACTTTACAGGCAGAAAAAGTGTGAAAATGAGAAAAATTTGCTCCAAATTGTTACAATTTAACAAGGAGGGAATATAAAGAAAAAACAAAATATTACAGTAAAGTAACCCTAAAACCTATTAGCATGTATCACTACCAGAAATAAATAAGTAAATAAATAAAACTCCATGTAACTCCTTAAAGCAGCTGGAAAAAGACAGGTCTGTTAGGTTGCTTTAAGACATGAGCTTTAATAAGCATTTTACCCAAGAGAGATGGCTCTGTGATATGTGTGTGCTGTATCACATGAATTGCATTTCATTTCATGCAGCCCCTTTATTGGGCATTAATAATAAAACCGTTGAATTTAAAAACAAATTCTGAAATCAACTCTATTTTATAGGCCTTTACTAGAAAAGAGCTCTTTGCCATTATAATGTGGTCTATTCATAAAATATTTTGAGAGTGAAAAGATACAAGTTTTCTAGTTATTTGTTTATATCTAGTTTCTAGTTATAATTTTGAAATATTTGCATTTCAGTAATGAAGTCAGGGGTTAAAAAAATTTAATTTGACTTTAAGGTGACTTTATCACAATAACACTGATTTCTTCTAAAATATCTTCACAGTTTATTTCTTTATGAAAAAATGATTTTAATTCAAATTATGTAAGAGGAAAGATCGTTCCTTTATATAATGCTAAAAACCAACTCTTCAGGAAATTGGGAGCCAGAATTTTTTTCTGGGCCTGTGGTAACTGAGTTTGTCAGCTGCCATATAACAGCAGAAATAATATTTCTTAATGATGCTGTTGAAAAGTGCTATTCAGCCGGCAGCTATAGCAAGTAATAAATGAGAGAACTATTAAATACATTATTTCAAGACTTTTAGGTGATGCTATAGCTGATCAATATTTGAGAATATTTTGGGAAATGAATGCAAATGTCTTTTTTGGTCATGCGTCAACTTCTCTATGACATGGAAACATAGTATTAGAACAAGTTTTACAGGAAATCTTATTTAAGGACAGAAAATGCTATAACTTCCTTTGGATAGTTAAGGATCCTTATCTTTTGTTTTAGCAGTGGCGTTATGTTTTCTTATTAACACAGTAGAAATCTGTATTCTGGTTTTAGTGTTATTTCAAAGTTATGTCAGGATCTAATGAAACATGGCCCATTCATGGCTGCTTGCTACTGTAATAAATTCTTGGAGAGTATTGCTAAGATTACCTTCTATTAGATCAGGTTCTCTTACCCCCGCCGTGCGCATCAGTTGATCTCCAGACAATCAGTGAGAGTACTTTAAGAGCTTGAAGTAGACTTGCTGTGCATAGGGAAAACATATTCTGTTTATGCTAACTAGATAGAACCACCCAAAACATGAGGCAAAGAGAAAGCCACAAATGGCTTCCAGTCTCTTAACATGTTTTTTATTTTTATTTTTATTTATTGATTTATTTACTTTTTAATCTGTTTTCTATAGCTGCATGAGTTTTCTTCTAGCTGAATGGCTCTCTGTTTGGAATTAACATTAGGAAATTGAATGAATGTGAAATGGCAAAAATAAAATCATAAACAAAAGAAAACAAAACTCACTAAACTACAGGATCTGTAGTCCTTCATTAAGAAAGTGCCTCCAAAATCTTCCTTAGAGCCAAAAGCCCCTGCGAAAGGTGAAATCATGCAAGTCACTAGTTGCTGGGGGGAGCCCACAGTGCAGGTTGCTGGCCTTGCAGTTTTGGGAAGGCCCCAGATGGATCAAGGAGCTCAGTGGGGCTAGTGGAGAACAGCTCTACACTTGGAGTCTTGGAATTAGACCACTCAAAGACTCAGAGTGGGACTTTTTTATTGTAGTATAGTTATTCAGAGCCACAATTTTAAAAGATAAAACATTTTGAAGTCTGTCAACTATTCATTGGCTTAACATAGCTCTAAAAAACATTCTAACAGTGTGAGGTTGAAACCTACCTCTGAAGCAAACTTTTGTGCCTGCAGATACCAAAGGTAGCTGATGTAGTCCCAGACGAGCCCAGGGTAACCCAAGCAAGGAGTCAACAGCCCTCACATTCCTCTGGAACAACAATAATTAGAGCAGCTGGAATATTTGCAACCTCATTGGCTCACTTGCTGTGTTTTTAAGCCCAGGCTTTAATCTTATTTTTATGTTTTTGTATAAATCAGACACATGTGGCTTAATTATAGACATTAAGTGGCTACTAGGAGCTTTAGATGAAAGCTTTTCAATACTGTGCAATGCCCGGGTTCTCTGGTGTCCTCCCCACTCTGCAGTTTCTGTCTCTTTGTGCTCCTCCTCCTGTGTTGATTTCTGCACTCCTCCTTCCTCCATTCTGACTACCCCTCATCTCAGTGGTGCCTATTTACTTAAATCTAAGCCAATTAAATACAACATAATAATAGAACATCCTTCTGAAAAGAGCACAAAGGATGGGGAATTGCATGGCCACTGACTGAATAACGGAAGAACGGGGAAAACATCTTAAAAGAAACCCCCAATAGATGATTCATCTATTCTTCCTTTGCCTCCTATTTATAGGGAGGCAACCTCTTCTTTGTTTTTGTTTCCAGCAATCTCTATGCCAAGTCCCCCACCTTTCTTTGGTAAAATCTTAATGGTATATCATCATGTATATTTCCAAGATTATTGATGTGAGAATAATTGTATTATGCACTCAGGAATATGGTTATAGAATTTCCAGAACACTTGAGAGTGATAACATTATAGATTGAGATATATTTCAAGGCTTGCTTTTATGTCGATATATTTTCTGAGCCAGTAAGTAATATTCTCACTCAATTAAGAGAAACTCACTTTTTAAAATGGGTTATTACAAGCAATCGCTTTAGTAATAAAATGTTGGCTTCCACTGTTAAGAAAATAATTTGGGGAGGAAGAAAAGATATTTCACATTAGCATCACAGAAGGGGGAGGGGAGGGTGCCAGCTTAGTCCCCACTGTGCTAATTAAGTGATCGTGCATTGCCTCTTGAACAACATGCAGCAGAAGATGAAGAACTCAGATCAGCTGGAGATCACCCTTAATTGTAAACTCTTCCGCAATACTCCAGTGAGTTGATGAACTTCCTCTGCTTCTAGAGCTTTTAGCTTTTCATGCTAAAAGTAGATTTGTCAGAATTTCATTTTTCTGGTCAGATGACTGTAGCACAGCCTGTATTTCCCTCTCTCTGGTGTGGTCCCCTTTCCTAAATGCATGCCTTTCCAAATTATCCACAATCAGGAATGTCAGAGGGTGTGGAGCTCAGGCAAAAAACATCATCAGTCAGCTGAATTTCAGTTTCTATAGACCACAGCTGGAATCTGAATGCTCACGTTGACCTCAAAAATAGCCTGGTGCTCTGTCCCCTGTGTTCAGCCAAATGCCTCTTCAGTGAAATCTCTGTATGTGGCTGCAGGTTGACAGATGGCTCCCAGCAGGTGAACTCAAGGCTATTAGTGAGTGAAATGCATTCTCTGCCACAATCCTTCTCAAAGACAACCTCATGTCTTAAGAACCTTACAAAAGGCTTTTAGATGTTAAGCAAAACTCAAGAGAAGAGCTGAAGCCAAGAAACCACAGATTAAAATAACCATAGGGTTTCTGCTCAAGTTAATAACTAGTTTCTTCATGAGATAATAAAGTAGTGCTAAGTGGTAAAAGAAAATATCATTTAAAGACTGATATTGACACTTTGCAGTTTTCCACAATTGTCAAAGCATTTTTCCAAACATATAACTTTATGTAATCCTTACAATGACAATAGGGGACGTTTCATTAATAGTCTTCATTTTGAGAGTGGCAGGAGGCAGCCAAATGCCTAGGCAGATACGGGCAGGTCCCCGGTGAAACGCCACCTCCAAGCCAAAGACAGCAAAAAGCCTGAAAGCCAAGCTACAAGTTAAATCCTCTGACTGGATTGAGAACTTGTGTTCCTGTTTAGTGTGCTTTCCTCTGATTTGTGCCTACCCTTCACCTATTTTACATATACCTACTCTTTCCTAATTGATTTTTCTATGCTATCATGCCCTCCTTTGAGTGGTATCTTCACTTTAAGCTTTTCTGCATACTCGCAAATCAATCAGCACACACTCCCCATTCTGAGTTCATAAAAGGCCCAGACCCAGCCAGACAGGCAGAACTTTCCCACACGCGGGTGAGGGCACCATTCCTCCCCTATCCCACATCCCCTGTCCACTGAAAGCTATTTTCATTGCTCAATAAAATTCTTCTCCCTCTCCACCCTTCAATGTCCTGCTGTGTATCATCCTTCTTCTTGGGCGTGGTACAAGAGCTTGGGAACCACCAAACAGAGGTACCAGCTATAACACAGGTGACCTGGCACACACAAGCATGGCCAAGTGAGGCCCGGGTGGGGCATCACTGGCCTGGGGTCCCCAGCTTGCAAAGTGATCAAGAAGAAAAATCCTACATCAATTTTATTGCTAACAGTGATGATCCAAAAAGTTAGAAGGCTTACCCAATATTACACAGCCAGTAAGTGTTCAAGTTCAGCTTCTATTATCTAAAGTTTGAGTTCTTTTTACTTCAGAGACCAAATTTGATTAATTCCTAGTCAGAATGGTTAGGAAAATAAACTACATCATTCATTAACTCATTCATTAGACCTTTACTAACCCACTTAAAATCAGGGAAGCATTAAGCAGAGTATAACAAGATTTCATTGCTTATAACAGAGGAGCTCATCTACACAAAGTTAACCAGTACTGAGCACACCTTTCCATTTTTTGCAATACGTCTCTCAGCTGTTCATTCATTGGTTGAATAGTTACTGAACAAGTATTTGCTACCAAACAGGGGGTGTAGTGTAATAAGAAAACAGTCACTGTCTTTCTAGAGTATACACATTAGTTGGGGTGGAGTGGGGCAGACATTAAACAAATACACAATATGCATTGTTAGTGATAGTGTCTGAAAATAGACAGTGGGATGGGTATGTATTAGTCTGCCCAGCCTGCCATAAAGAACACCACAGGCTGGGGGGCTTAGGTTCAATGAAGCATGGGCAGCCATGTAGAAATATGATTGGACAAAAAGGATATTATCTCATAATTATAGACTAGGCAGCGGGACCTAGCAAGACCTGTCTGTTCAGATTCTTCATGGCCTCTGTGCAACATTCCTTCCTTCCATTAAATAAGGTAGATCAAAGCATTTCTTTATGGCAAACTCTTACACAGAAAGGCGGGATAGGGGATACAGTGTGGGGAGTCATAATGATATTTTTAGGTTTTATGGCTGACTTTGGGAAAAGAGCGCTCTGGTTTCTATGACCCACCTTAAGGAACAGGGATTCTAGTTTCTATGACTTGTGTTGGAGAAGAATGAGACCTAGAGACAGACAAAAGGACAGCAGAAGATCAGAAAGAAACTGCTTCCTAGGCGTTCATTTTGGGTTATTGTTTTCTGAGCCCCAACGTTAGCCAATGAGCAGAGTGAAGAGGTTATGGATGAAAAATTACCAAGAGACATCAAGTGTAGGTTGATTCTTGCCAAACCTACCTAATCAGATTCTTGCTGAAGGCAGACCAAAGACACACACGTCAAAGCTGGGGGATAAGAAACTCAATCAGATACCCAGCGTGATCAAATGTCAAGGGTGGGGGATTCTTTCTAAACTGATTTTAGGTTCTTGCTCCAAGAATCCAAAGGAGCCAAAGTCAAGTCTTCTAGTTAAGAAGAGGGCTCAGAGAAGCCTGGCTAAAGTTTGGTCAAAGAGAGACTCTTTGCTTCTTTGTGCTCATGGAGAGAAAAGGAGATCTGGTGTCTCCTCCTCTTCTTATAAGGACTCAGTCCTATTGGATTAGAGCCCTACCTTTATGACCTCATCTAACCTTAATAACCTTCCTAAAGGCCTTATCTCCAAATATAATCACATTAGCAGTAAGGACTTCAATATATGAATGTTGGGGGTGGGGGAGGATATAATACAGTCCACAAAGGGTATAAATTAATAACTCTTCAGAGACACTTTGACAGCATCGTTTGAAGTCTATTGTGTACGTATATGGTTTAGCATTTTTATCCTGCATATGTTTTTATTTTAAATTCAAAATACTATCAAAAAGTAGTTTATATATTTAATAAATACTAATGGCTTTTAGAATTGAAATAAAGCAGAAAAAAGGTCAGGGACATGAATTTCTTACAATTTCAAGAAGGCTTAATTAACTATATATCGTAGTTTACATGAATATCAAATAAATATAAGAAACAAGAACCATACATCAGTGAAAGAAACATTACTGTCATGGTTGGGGAATTGAAGAGTTCATGGAGAACATTTCAGTTAAATAAGGAGTTGAAAAATCTAGAGGAAGGAAGAGGCAAAAGGAGCAGGGGAGGACAGGCAGAGAGAAAGAGAAAGAAGAGGACCTTGCAGGAGAGGAGAAAAATATAAAGATGGAATTAATAGTTCTGCAAAAGAACTAGTCTAAGAAAATGTGAGGGTTTTTAACAGTAGAAAGTTCAGGATGAATACATTGTAGTCACAGTACAAACGTCCTTGAGGCTAAGCTGAGAAATTTAGATTTTGTCATTTTGAAAAAATAATTTTGACCATGACAGCTACTAATAAATCACTAAGTGGTATCCCGGCAAGATAAGTCTTATGACAACATGTGAACCTGCTCAATTTCCTTTGAGCCTCTCTCCAATATTTTTCTCCTACCACATGAACCTGGGTACCTGCATTAATTTATTCTACCATTTTTTAAAGATTGGTGTTCTGTTTGAATGGCTATTATCAAAAAGACAATATATGTGTTGGAGAGAATGTGGAGAAAAGGAGACACTTGCCCACTATTGATGGAAATATAAATTAGTACAGCCATTATGGAGAACAGTTTGGTGGTTCTTCGAAAAATTAAAAATAGAACTACCATATGATCCAGCAATCCCACTACTGGATATATATCCAAAGAAACTGAAATCAAATGTCAAAGAGATATCTACACTCCTATGTTGATTGCAACATTATTCACAATAGCCAAGATATGGAATCAACCTGTGTCCATCAACTGATGAATGGATCAAGAAAATATGGGATATATACATAATGAAATATCATTCAGCCATAACAAAGAAAAAAATTTGCAACTACTTGGATAAACCTGGAGGACATTATGTTACATGAAATAAGACAGACACAGAAAGACAAATTCCTCATGGTCTTACTTGTGTGTGAAATCTTGATCTCATAGAAGTAGACAGTAGAGTGGTGGTTATCAGGAGCTGTGGCAGTGATGTTGGGGGTATGCTGCGGAGATGTTGCTCAAAGGTAACAAAGTTTCTGTTTGATAGGGGAAGTAAATTCAAGAGATCTATTATACAATATGGTGACTGTAGTTAATAACAATATATTGTATTCTTGAAAAATGCTAACAGAATAGATTGTAAATGTTCTTACCACAAAAAAATGACAACTATGTGAGGTAATACATATGATATCAAGCTTGATTTAGCCATTCTACAATGTATACATATTTCAAAACATTATATTATACATGATAAATATATATAATTTTATCTGCTAATTGAATAAATAATAAATAAAAGTTTGGTGTTTTGTATGCAACTTAGAGACAAATGAACAGATGGCTTTCTGTCAAGGAGTGTTACATTTCTTCAGCTATATTCTGATGCTGAGCAGAAAACAGCAGTGTAGTATATAAATAAGCAAAACTACTGACAAATGTGCCCCATTGCTGCTCAATGTTCCCTATATTGCAGTGCCAATTCATATTTTATTTATAAAAAAAATTTATTTATATGTATATATATTTAATCACAGTCAGCATAAGCTAACAATTTAGCAAAGTAAGTTTTAAGCTGATATCACCAAGCATTGTTATTTATTTTCAACCTTTGTCAACAAGGAAGAATCCTAGCATAGCTACAGGACCCATCCTATCATACCCATTCATCCTTGAGATGGAGATATTTATTGCTCACCAGATATCAGATATCCATTTATCCCCCATGTTTCTCCACCCCTTGCATTTAAGCAACATGTTCAGTACAGTGGGCTGTAAGAGGAGGTGATGTGTGTCACTTCCTCATTAAGGCATTTAAGAGCCTGTGCTCAGCCCTCCAGATGTCTTCTTTCGCTGCTGCTGTAATCCTGAAGGCTGTAGTTGAGCCACAAGAAGGATGTACCTAGAGAGCTCCATCACTGCATGAGAGAGAAGTGGCCTGGAGAGTCTTCCTACTCACCTCAGGATTTGTGTAAACAGGTTATAACCTTTATTGTGTAAAGCCTCTGAGACTTAAGCCTTACTTTTCTGACTAATCTAATTGTTTATCCTTCACCTACTTGTATACTATTTTTACTGCCTTGAATTATGTTGAGATGCTTCAGACAAGACTGGATCATTTCTACTAAATCAGCTTAACCCAGCCCATTAGTCCTCTACAATAGCCTAGAGCTTCTGGGTTTAGAGATGAAAGGAGATAATTCTTACTGTCTACCTTACCCAAGTTCTCTGCTCCACTGAAGACCATATGTTATTTGCATAGGAATTTGCTAACAGCTCTTAATCCTTTCAAGTTATATTTTGAAATAAGTTTCCTTTGCAAGAAACATAAGTTTCTCTTAAAAGGAACTTTGACAAAAGCTCCAAGAAAGAAAGATCATTCTCTGACATTTTCAATTATCAGTGCCTTTGGGACACTATGACTTCCTTCTACTCACAAATAAGTAGATAACTAATTCTATAATAAGCACATTAGGGAGTAGAAATGGTTTAGTAGCATGTTAGACTAAATGATTTTATGTTGGCATCTGCTCTCCTATTTAAAAGACTGCTTGAATAATGGATGTTTTCCCAACTGTTTTGGACATTCAGTCTTCAATAGCTAAAATATTGTTATCCTGGACAAGTGCATTAAATTACATGAATTGCTCAAAATCTTGGTAGGTCAGATTGATAGTGGAGGTGGAGTACAATGTTATTGTTGTTTATTTGAGAATTGACTGAATAGCCTAATGCTAGTCGTTGAGGTTAAGCTTAGCCTTTAGAAACACTATTCGGAGGCCAGGCTTGGTGGCTCACACCTGTAATCCTAGCACCTTAGGAGGCCAAAGTGGATGGATCACCTGAGGTCAGGAGTTCAAGACCAGCCTGACCAACATGGTGAAACCTTGTCTCTACTAGAAGTACAAAACTTAGCTGGGCATGGTGGCACATGCCTGTAATCCTAGCTACTCAGGGGGCTGAGGCATAAGAATCACTTGAACCCTCGAGGCAGAGGTTGCAGTGAGCCGAGATCATGCCATTGCACTCTAGCCTGGCAGCCTGGGCAACAAGGGTGAAACCAAAGAAAGAAAGACAGAAAGAAAGAAAGAAAGAAAGAAAGAAACAGGATTCACAATTCAGGCACGAGATTTTTTTTTTTTTTTTTTTTTTTTTTGAGAAGAGAGATCTTGCTCAATGGCACTATCTCGGCTCACTGCAACCTCTGCCTCTCGGGTTCAAGTGATTCTCTTTCCTCAGCTTCCTGAGTAGCTGGGATTACAGGCATGCACCACCATGCCCAGCTAATTTTTGTATTTTTAATAGAGAGGGGGTTTTGCCATGTTGGCCAGACTGGTCTTGAACTTCTGACCTCAGGTGATCCACCCTCCTCAGCCTCCCAAAGTGCTAGGATTACAGGCATGAGCCACCACGCCCAGCTGATATTTTGCTTATCTGGCAAAGTCTATCAAACATGAGATTTAAAAACTAAATGATACTTAGAATGTGTTTCAAAGGAAACTAAAGAGTATATCCCGGCTCAACAATCCAGGGAAGATTTTATCTCGATGACTTTGTTGTTTAATAAAACCTGAGTTCTTACAGCAGTTGAGAAAACCACAACATGGCAACATTTTCTCCAGAAGACTCTGAAAATCTGCATGAATTTATCATTATAGCCTCAATGCTGTAGGTAGCAAATAACTTGGACATAAATATGAGAACAGCCAAACATATATGCAGCCTAAGCACATTGCATGCATATCTTATTTTACGGAGTAACCAGCTGATAAAAGCTGACTTTGTTTATAGCTGAACAATTATTTTGGGTTCCTCATTAAATGATTTACTCAGCTTACTTTGTGATGCCAGTGTGCAGTGTACGTCCTATTCTCTGCCTTGAGTAGGCTAACTCGCAAATACAATTGTTAACCAGTTGACTTCGTCATGTGTTGTAAGTCATGATTCTCAACAGCGTTCATATCTGGCTCTAAAAGGTTCTGGAAGGTAGCATAAGCAAGCTGGTGGAAATAATGGAATGATATAATGGGAGGCAGAACTGTGGCTGAGTATACTACAATTTGTTCAAGAAGCTGAATATGCTGAGTAAAAAAAGTACTTTGTAGGTAATTCTAGTAAATTAAAAGTTGCCATCAGTGTAATATCATTCCTCAGAGAAGCCACAAGCCCTTAGGCTCAAAATTGTCTCTAGCCAGAGTTGAAGACCCAAAACCAATTCTCAGTGTCTGTGGAGTTGCTATGTAGCTAAAAGATTTGGGCACTTTCTAGCCTTGTGATGCTGGGAAGGACACTTAAACTCTCTTGGCCTGTTTTCTCATTTGTAAAGTGGGGACAATAATAGAGGATGATGGTGAGGAATAAATTACTTAATATATATGAAGTGCTTGGATCATTGTCTGGCAGACAATAAATTATGTATAAATGTTTGCTAATATTATTTTAGGCATGTTGCAGCCACTCTATATAATGAATCTAATGCTAAAACTATGTTGTTAATGTTGAAAAAAAATTAATGTTATTTAATGCTATTTATATGGGTAAAAATGATCACTTCTAACTACCCTATGTTAATTTAAAATTTTGTATACCTTGTGGAATAGGCCATAAGTTGCTCTTTAAAAATAAATCCCAGAGAGCATGTATCTCGTTCTCATAAAGTCTAGAAAATTATAGTTATTTCTATTTTTTATAATAAACAAAACCTCATAAAAGTCAAGCTTATGTGAAAATGGGCCATTCTTTTTATGACTGATAGGTATTGAGTACCCTGAATTTTTTAATAATCGTCTCATCCTTTGGCCAATAATTTCCCAATTCTTTCGGGATGAAATAAGCTTTTAAGTATTTAGGGTTGGAATTTCACTTTCATTCATATGTAACTACCAAGTTAATTTTTGGAAAGACTAAAAGACAGGATTTTTTTTTAGTGTTGTTTTTAATATTACTCAAATAATGAACATGCTCTTTGATAACAGGTAAGTTAAATGTTTTCTGTAAATGGCCAGATAGTAAATGTTTTGAGCTTTGCAGGCCATATAGTCTGTCAGAACCATTCAAGTCTGGCATTATGGCATGAAAGCAGCCATATACAACGTGGAAGTGCGTGGGAGTGGCTATGTGCCAAAAGCACTGTATTTTTTAAAACAGGCAGCAGCAGGATGGTTCTGGCCCATGGACCATAGTTTACTGACTCACATTTTATAAAATTCATTTTTTTTCTTATTTTTACTAGGGTAAAAGACATACGCATAGAATGTGTACTCACACACTTACCCATATGCATGTGTGCTTACTTAAAAATCATGAAGACGAAGCACAAAAAACAGGCACTTTAAGAAATTTAAGAAAAGTACATAATTTCAAGAGAAAATAAAACAGGTATTCTCTCCAGCATTCATTTGTTAAGTACACAAAGACTCTTTCTATCCAAATAAGCTCCAGAGCTGGCCTACCATTCTACTTTAGTTCTAAAACCAACTTAGAAGGTTTAATTTGCTTATAATCAAAATTATCCTTAAAAATTCTCTAAATAGTCTGAAGTTATTGTGCACAGAACTCTGTATTATACTGTTATATATATTCCAAATGTGAGAACCACTGAGCTGGACTAAAGAAAAAAAAAGCTATATGTAAAGATTTGGACGGTCAAACCTTTCTTTTTAAAATAGTTATCAAATTATTACAGGAATGGAGAATTCTACCATGTTTCTTCTTGCCTGCAGACATTTTTTAATGTTTATTTAAATGTTAAGACTTTCTAACTTTAATATGTACTAATAGGACTTGTTTGCTGCTGTGCATTGTGTGTAAATGTTCACAGATTAAATGAGCTAACACGTGTAAAAAGCACTTCATACACAGCTCTGGCCCAGACCTTATTTTTTGCTTTTGAATCAAACTTGTGTCTGCTCATATCCATATACACATTGGTCCTTAGAGGTTCATACAGAAGAATTGAGCCATATGCATCTTGTCTTTCCAACTTGCATTTCCTACTAGGTCTTAAAGAAGAGTTAATAGGTATCAGAGTTTGAGTCAGAGCAACATCTTTCTAGAAGATATGATGGGGTCCACTCTACCAGGAGTAAAATCACACAGGTCCTGATAAACGCATGGAGATACATAGATTTAGACACCTAGTATAAGAGAGCTGGACTTTAAAATGGCCCTCAGTTCTGCAATCCGTTATGTATTATGCATCCTTTGTAGTCCTCTTTATAGATGAAGATGGTTACACCTGAATGGCTTATGAAGTAGAAAATAAGCCTCGTGCTTTCTAGTAATTCTGTTTATTTCTACGTACCACTTCAGTAAGAAGTATTCTGTATTGTTCTAGGTGGAGTTCCGAAGCAGAACTACTAATCCAGAATGACATTTAGGATTCTGAATGTCAAAATAAGCTTAGTACTCCACGGAGAAAATTTAATGAGTTGTTAAAAAATTCCTCTCCATCCTGTGCTGGAGAGAATCAATGCAGACTGGGCTGGAGGCCCAGTCCTTTAAAGATTACTGGATATAATTAACGATTTACTAGAATGAATGTATTCTCTTGGGAGAAAATATGATTGTCTGCTATTTATTAGCTGAAGACAATTTAAAAATTTATTCTCCCTTGGATGTAATACCTATAAAGTGCCATTGGAGTGGTTCTCAAAGTGAGAAAAAGCATGCAGCAGTTAGCATTTTCACTGCTCTATTCTATCTGCGATAGTTCCCAGCCAGTGATAAATGCTCAGTGTATGACCACTGTAAAGAACCATGATGATATCCATCTCATAGTCTCATAGTTGCCAAACACAAAAAGAGAAAGCCACAAGATGAATTCTGTTGCTGAGCTACTTGATGTGATTAATGTATATGGATCAGGGATTAAACTATTAATTTTCTATTTTTTAACAGAAAGAAGCCAGAAAATATTATCAACCCTTTGAGAACACGACACAACGAACTTTATATTCTACCACTTCCTCGAATAGGTAAGACTCTCTCTACTCTGAATGAGTTACCCACAATTGTGAAAAATAACTCTTTGCTAACCTTTTGTTTTTTAAAATCTTTAAATAAGTAACAATTCATTTTAGTAATGGAGAAATAACATAGTTATTTCTAATATTTGAACAGTTATAGCTAATAAATTCAGTGTTATTAAAACAGCACTTCATAGTGTTGAGTTGACTTGATAGTAAGAAAATGACAAGCTCCTTCTCTTAAATCAGGATTGAATTCAGCCCATCTCTCCTGCCTTGGTTGACGATGCCAACAGTATTTCTTCAGTACCTGTTACGTGCCAAGCATGATCCTACATGACTTAATTTGCATAAATCAATTCATTTACTTCTTACAACAGCTCTATGAGGTAGATATGGGATCATCCCCATTTTATAGATTAGGGGCATGAGGCAGAGAGAGAGGCAGGTGGATGCGGGGATTCACCTGAGATTGCATACATGGCTCTAGAAGCAGGCACTGGACAGAACACCAGCCCCAGCTGTTATTAGGAGAGTAGTTTTATGTTGTGGTAGAAATGTCTAGCAATCAGACTTTCCTACATTTTGAGTAGTTTTTATCAAAATTTGTGGAATAAAAATAACAGTGCATTTACTGAACGAGCTGTAAATGCATAACAGGTAAACTTTTGTGTTTGCATTTGTTCCTCACAAAATTTTCACATGAGTAAATAAAGGAATATATATGCTTTAGCTCAGTTACAAGCAGAAACAATATTTTCCTTTATTTTACTTCTTTCTTTAAACCCAAAATTCCTATGATAAAAGCATAATAAAATTATGGAAAGATTATAAATGAATGATTTCTTATTCTAGGAAATATATTTCAATTTAGTTTTTTTAAATTAGAAGTACTGAATATATAATCTTAAATTGGCCACAGCAGTATTCACTTTCTTGTTTTTATTATTTGTTTTTAAGCAAGAAAATTTATAAGATGTTCAAAGCAAAATATAAAAAAAATTATAGGCCGGGTGCAGTGGCTCACACCTGTAATCCCAGCACTTTGGGAGGCCAAGGTGGGCAGATCATGAGGTTGGGAGTTCGAGATCAGCCTGGCCAATATAGTGAAACCCCATCTCTACTAAAAATACAAAAAACTAGCCAGGTGTGGTGGTGAGCACCTGTAATCCCAGCTACTGGGGAGGCTGAGGCAGGAGTATCTCTTGAACCTGGGAGGTGGAGGTTGCAGTGGCTGAGATCACACCATTGTACTCCAGCCCAGGTGACAGTGCAAGACTCTGTCTCAAAAAAGTATATATATTACAGCAAATACCTAAGTATCCACTGCACAGATTAAACAAATGCTAACATGCAGCTATATTAAAATCTTGTCTAAAAAAATAAACTATCACAGAAGTCATCAAAGCTCTTCTTGCTTCCTTTTTAGTTTCTCCCATTCTTCCAGAGATGTCAAAACCCTAAAGATCATATAACCTTCCTGTGTGTGTTCTAACACTGCTATGACATGTGTAAGAAACAAATGTTGAACAATTATTAACATTTTAAAAGTTTACATAAAGGGCATCACACTGTAGATATACTTTTGCAGCCCATCTTTACCCAATATTGTATGTAGAGATTCTTTCATATCGAGGGATGAAAATCTGGTTGACACCTTCCGTTATAAAGTTGACTCATTTTAATATTTTAATCTTCTGGTGCTTAGTATTATTAATTATTATTTCTAAATAACTTTCAGCATTTTAAAGGTTTAATGTTAAAATGTTTTAAGCATGGCTTGCAAAGCTTATTTGGGATTTATGTATAATGAATTCAAACTTTTTAATAGATAGTATCATGCCAATCCTGCTTATGTTTTATTTTTTTCAACTAGAAAAACATTTTTTATTTGGTTTGTTAGGATCTTACTAATTTAATGGGACTCATGATTTTCATTCTTTTGCTATAACACAATAATTAGAATCTGTTTTATCTCCCTATACATGAAACACTTACTATTCCCAAATATAGTATAAATTACTACCTTTGGAATTTAAGATACTTAAAAGTGAGATATCTTTGTCTGGCCCATGTTAGTTGATCATATTCTCCTAGAAAATAATGGAAGAAACTAAAAAAGAAAAGATTTTTTTTTCAAACTTTTTTCTAACACTATAGCTAATTTTAGAATTTGTTTAAGGTAAAAGAAATGTTAGTATATGGTAGTGAAATAGTTAGACATAGACTCTCTCCCAACTTTTATTTTCTGAGGGAAATAAATTATTTTGTCAAAGTTGGGGGAGGAAGAGGAAGAGAAGACTGACCTTTCTGGGCAAATATGAGTAAGTAAATATGAGATTTTATATAAGTCTCTTAGGTCAAAAATGCATTACCATTTTGCACAGGAGGAAAATAAGGCCCAAATACCTCAGGTAACTTATTCAAGATCATATAATGATTGCAGAGCCTGCATGCAAACTCATCCCTTTCAGGCTCTGAAGCTATTCTGCCTACCAGAAAATAAATTGGAAAAACCTAATCTGTTTGTCACATATGTAGAAATTTTATTCATGCCCCTAATATTTATTGGGATCCTTTTATGTGAGTTGAGGGCCAATGTTAGGAAAGCAAGGAAGACACAGTACCTAAAATGAGAAACAGTCTATTAATTAATTTAGTGATACCACTAAATGTGACTATTTAATTAGACATTTTTATTTTGCTGTGATATCCTTACACTGCTTACCAGGTGATTACCTTTGAAATTACCTAGCCATGCGAATTCAATTAAACTGGATAGGATAATAGGAGTGAAAATGTTTTGCAAATGACAAAATCTTTGCAATCATTTGCTAATATTACTAATTCTCATATTCCATGAATTCAGAGTTGAATACTTCTATCCTAACACATGTACTTCTAAATTTGAAGTTTGAGTCTTATTAACTTATGTAGAATTCACATATTTTTCGGCCGGGCACGGTGACTCACGCCTGTAATCCCAGCACTTTGGGAGGCCGAGGCAGACAGATCACAAGGTCAGGAGTTTGAGACCATCCTGACCAACATGGTGAAACCCCCATCTCTACTAAAAATACAAAAATTAGCCAGCCGTGGTGGCACATGCCTGTAATCCCAGCTACTCGGGAGGCTGAAGAAGGAGAATCACCTGAACCCGGGAGGCGGAGGTTGCAGTGAGCTATTTTTCACACAAAAACCTTAAATATTACAGTGCAGTGGTTAGCAACTCTGAAAGTTTGTTTGTTTCTAACAACCACCACCTGTTAAAGGCATGATTTAATCTCTTTAAGACTCAGAGTAGATAATTACAGTACCAAGCTCATGCCTGTCCAGGATCTTATCATGCCTTATCATCTCTACCTATATCATTCACATCCACTGTCTCTCATGTTTACTACTATCATAATCCCCTGTACTCAGTCTTGTTCTTCTACAGTCTGTTGTTCACATGGAAGTCAGAATTATCTTTTAAAAACATCTTAATCAATTGATATGACTCTCCTATGCATAATCCACCAATGACTGCCTGTAATAGTCAAAAATAAAGCCCACACTCCTACAATGGCCAACAAGATGCTACATATACTGGAATCTTCTACCTACATCATCTCAACATGATCTCCTCTCATGGAGGGCAGAGACTATGATGTTCAGAGCTGTATTACCAGACCCTAGAACTACCACCTATCCTGGTGGATGGACCCTCACTTGCTAAAGGGATGACTAGGTATGCAAGGGTTACCATGGAACAATGTAGGTAGATGCTCTGCACACAGAGTACCCTTAATGCACAACAGTGATAGTCGTTGCCCTTTTAAGGATTCCTTTGGTTTGTTTCAACAGAGGCCATCACATCTGCAATGCTAAAGCACTTTCATGTTTTTGACTCATGATTCTATAGCATTATGAGAAACTTTACTTAGCTGATTTATAATTTCAAGCCATAATGTATAATACCAAAAGAAAGAAAAATGCACATAGACAAATCAGGAACTAATTAGCTGGATGAGAAAGCCAGTTGAAGAGCAGAAAATATTTATTATTCCTTGCAGTCTTTTAACTAAATAATGATACTAAGATTTACCACATTCAACATAGTTTAGATTTTACTTTCTCTTCAGAATAGATTTATATCTTTTCATCATTCATAGATGAGCAAAGTTTATCCTTTAAGACAATTTTCTGTAAAATAGGCTGGGTTTTTGTTGTTGTTGTTGTTGTTTTATTTTTATAATATTCCTAGGAGAAGCACTTGATGAGTGTTTATATCATTGAGAACATTTGGCAAGAGAAAGACAAACAGTAGAACCACAATACCCCAACATTTAAGGAAATGAGAAAGAAAACCTGGTATTTTCACCATCCTCTCTGAAAATAAATACTTTGACTTGCACTGATTACTACTTTATCAGCATTCAACTCCGCTCCGTGGCACTCTGTGTGAATAATTTTAAAGGCAGATTAAGCATTCTAAAAATAAATTCTATTGGTAAATTAGGATATCAGATGCTGCCATTATAAAAGCCTATCCTATTGTGTACTCTCAGCTGGCAGTCATATCCAGATCTCAAGCTACTCTAGCTCTTATTGAACAAGAACTTATTCCAGGAGTGAGGTTTTGAAGAGGGATCTCTCATGGTTAACTAGAGACAGAAAGAGGGAGAATTGCTCACATACTCTGGCAGGAGTTAAAATAACAATAACAGCCCTCCTACTTAACAGGCTGAGTCATCAGCACATTCTACTGATTTCTCAGTAATTCTGGGCAGATTGTTTGGGCTGGAATTCTGTAGGCAGAGGTGGGCACCACCTGCTTCAAAAGGCTCTAGTTCTTATTAGGAGGGGGCTGTTACTAAGTCTTGTCTTTTAACAGTTTGACCAAATGGAGATAGGAAAAGAAAAAAAAAAACGGTGCTGATGAACACTTTTTCTAATGCTTAGAATTTTTAAAAATGGTGGTCCAGGCATGGTTACTATGCAATTAGTTCTTTTACTGGCTATGAGTATAAGTCACTTTGCTTAAGCAGAATAGGGAAGATTATTTTATGGTTGCTGAGGGACCTCATAATCCAAGGGCTCAGAAACAGATCTTATGAGGGTCTAGAATCAGGAACTAAACATCAGCCAGGAACTAAGGCCACCATTCTCCCAGTCTCTCTGGGGCTCCTCAGCCCGATTCCTCTGTAGCTCTCTTTAATTCAAGATGACTATAGATAACTCTTTACATAGAGACTGGATTTCCCTACTGCCCGTTACACAAGCACAACTCTCAAGTGTGGTTTCGCATGAATGCCACCTTCAAGCAGTATATTAATTTTTAATGACCCAAGCTGCCTGGCTAATAAGCTGTGATCAATGGAATAGACCAGGTGGTACATATATAGTTGCCAGGATCCTATACCTATGGGTGGGAAGAAGGAAGAATAATCAGTGAAATGGAGTCTCAAAAGCTATTAAAAATCTCGTGGTACAGTTTATTTATACCCTAAGTCTAACCTTCCACAAAATTCCCCTTTATTGAATTTCATTGTTGTATAAAGAGCCAAAGAGTAGGATATTAAGAGATTAGAAGAGCAGGGAGTATAGCCAGCCTCCAAGGGAAAGACAAATGGATAAAGGACTTCTTGACTGTGGCTTTTGTGTAATTGATACTTTAGGGAGTGTTCACTACATACTATTTTTTCCTTCTTCTTCACATACTTATGTATATTTTATGGTTGTCAACTCATGAAAACCCAATTACTATACTGATCAAGGGTCTTCCATATTGGTTGGTGCTCAGAAACTGAGGATGTTTATAAGCCCGTAAAAGTCTTATTCAAGCTCTCTTTGCCCCTTGGGCTAGAAAGTAGCATTTTTCAAGATTGAAGGGAGCTACAAAAAAAAAAAAAAAAAAGAGAGAGAGAGAAGAGATGGAAAGCAAAATGACTATCACAGACAAATCTAGAGACAGAACAAGCAGCTTAAGGAAGCATTTCAGGTGCAAAGTTAGCATTCAGCCTTTATCTTGTGACATTTTCCTGTAAAAATAAAACTGCTTATAAGATGCATTCATCTGTCTGTCCTGTCCCTTTGATGCAATATGAAAAATGTGAACTTAGCAAGAGATGTGCGGGTATGTGGATGTCTGTGTGTTTACATGCACAATTTAAACCAACATTTCAGTACACATAGTTCCAAAGACCACTCTTCTACAAAATTTGGCATGAATGTGATTATGAGTTTGGGACACTTTAAAACCTCAGTCCCATGGTCATTGAAACCAATTTTAATTTGAGGATAGAGTGTGATATGAGGAACTTTGCAGGCAGACCCTTCAGCTACTGTCATGTGGACCTGGCTGTTCCTGAGGAGGTACTGGCCATTTTCCCAGAAGTGGTATGTTTGGCCTGTTCCCCTTTTGTCCCTCAGGCTTCTGTTGTTGGCAAAAAAAAAAAAAAAAAAAAAAGTAGTTAACAAGGAAACATTTTTCTTAATGGTCATAATCTAACCTCAGCATAATACCTGCCTAATTCTCACTGAAATATGTAACCAAATATATAAACTTATTTTCGAGCCAATCGTCATTTTACAAGACAGAAAAGAGTATGTGATGAAGCAAAGATCTTTCTATTTCCTCATTAAAAAATATTTTAATCCTACCTTGTTCAAGTCTCTGTTCTATAAAGCATGAGAAATCCAAGCAAGGAATTGTGTAGAAGCATGAAACTGCAACATGTGTTAAAAGAAACAGAAAGTCCATTTTAATTGGATTATGTAAGGTAGGAGACTGAGTTGAGTCAAAAGGGGTAAATTGAAATAGGATTGTGGAGATGCTATAAAACCTAACCTGGGGGCATGCACTTTATTCATTAGATAGTGGGGATTCCGTAGGCAACACGATTTCTGGCAGAGCAATGATGTGATCAAACTTGAGTTAGGAAGTTTGATTACACTGGCAAAGATGTGTAGAATGAATTAGACAGTAGATTCTGAAGCAAAAGAAAATTGGAGGTTTGCATCACTAATATTTATTTACATCTTCAATATGTGGCAGTGGACAAGAAATTGAGTGGAAAAGAAATCTGTAGCTGAGGATAACAGTCAGGACTGCAATTATGGACTAGGTACTCATCTAAATATCCAGTATCTAAACTATTTGGAGTGAAGAGCCATGGAGAAGGTAATAATGCCAGAAAAGAGCAAAGAACATTAGGGAACATTCACATTGGTGGGGAGAAGTGGAGAAACAGAGAAAAATTAGAAGGATATTTAGAAGAAGGAATCATGCCTATCATGAACCAAGGTTGTTATTACAGAAAATGATATTTAAGTCAAGAAGAAAGAACGAACAACAAAAAAGTATCATATTTCGTGCTTAATAGGTTCTCAGTGACTATTAAGAGACAGGAAAACAACATTAACTACAAAGTCTCTATCTTCAACCCCAGTCCTCAGACCACCAAACACAAACTTTCTACCATGCTCTGGCCATGCCCATCCAGATATGCTGTTGTCAGGCATCACAAACACACATATCCCTCTGTGCTCTTCCTGGCACCCAAAGTTTTAATGTATCTCCATTGCTATCCATCAAGATATCCAAGTAGAAATCCAATAATCTATTGTTTAATCCTCTTGCTTTAATTCCTAAATCTTGGCCAGGCAACAGATTCTGAAGTATCTCAGAAACCTGAGCCATCCTCTTCCTCACTCTTACTCTCTCAGTCAAGGGCATCTACCAGAACCTTTCAATGGCCTTTGATTAGTTTCCCTCTTCCTGACTTCTTTATAAACTGACTCTCCTCCATGCTGTCACTGTGTAATTTTCAGTGTATATCAGATCATTTCTTTTTCCTACTTCAAATTTTCCTACAGTCTAAAGCTCCAAACATATTAAATGCCATTTAGAACAGGTCAAAGCAGCTGTTTTTGGACAATCTCCAGTCTTTCCTTTCTACTCAATTGCCTTTTCTTCATTCTAACCTCAGCAGGTGACTTGTTGCTTCCTCAATTTAATTATTTATTTTTGTATGCCATGTTTCTCTCATGTTACAATCACCTTTGTTATTTCTGTTACCCCGTCTAAATACCCGTGTTCCCCTTGTCTGCCTTCCAAAAGCCTATGTCTGTTCAATTCAAATGCCATTCCTTCTATGAAGCTTTTCCTCCAGTCCTAAAAAAGTGGTATTAATTGTGCCTTTAGGCAATAAGGGGCATCTGTAGCCTTTTAAATATATCTGCACTATAGAAAAATCATCTTGGCGTGTCATTATTCCCATCCAGTTGGTGAAGTCTCAAAGGCAAAAGTTTCACCGCTTCCAAAACCATGTTATTCGATTTTAAACAAAACAATATTTAATAAATTGTTGTTAATAGTTGTTACTAAGTTATGAGTAAAAGAATGAGTAGGTGATAAATAAATGGATTAAAGAGGTGAAAAGAAATAAACTGTAGCCTTGAGATAGCAGATTTACAAAATAGATTTTATGGTTATGGTTACTGTTTATCATCCTTTCGTGTGGTAGGGAAGGGGGTTTGTTTTGGATAGGAAAAAAGACTAGGTTTGTAGTCAGAAAGTAAGAAAAGGAGTAAGAATGAGCTGGAATTGTGAGACCATGAGGGGATATTTGACAAAATTTTGGAGGAGGCAGGAAAAGATATGTTAAAGAACAAATAAATTAACAAAATGAGGGCCACCCATTCCTCTAAAGAAAGGTGACAACAATGAGGGCAAATGAAGAGGACCTAGAGAGACAAGACGTAGACCCTTTGCAGGGCTTCTGTTTTTTACCATCTCAGGAAAAGGAGGGCTTTCACTTTGCTTTTGGCAAACATGAAGCTGTCCTAAGATTCCCTGAATGTGTTTGCACATTCTGTCTGCACGTTGGCCAGAAAGCAGATGTTACAAAAAGACCAACCCAGAAGCTGGGCCATCTTTGCTCCAGCCACACCAGAGAAGGGCATGAAGAGAAAAATTCAGGAAGAGCTGCAGGAAATTCTTTCCTCAAGTTTGCTCTCTCACTTCTCCCACTCCACCTCCCACAGGGTGTTCTAGTTGCTGTCAAGATTTGCTGTGCAGGCAATAAATTGGGGACAGTGACTTAAATGTTTCATTTAATCCTGCTACTTCTATTAGTCTCATCTATTTTTTGGAAAATCTCATGATACTTTTCTTCAAACCAAAAGGATTAGCTTATTTCTATAACAAACAGATCTAGAAATGTGTTATAACTTTGTTTCTTGCTCACCCAACAGTCCAGGTTCGGTGTTCCAGTTGAAACGTTGTTTGTCCTCTTCGTAGTCAGCCAGGGTCCAGGCTTCTTCCATGTGTGGCTTTGCTTTGTCATTTTCTTCATCCAGTGAGTGGAAGGGAAAAGACCAAGGAGGAGCAAAAGGCAGCTGTACATTGGGTGATCTTGGAAGTGTATACAGCACTTCTTTCTGTTCACCTGCCATTGGTTTGAACTCAGTCATTTGGACATACCTAATCTCAAGGGAAGTTAAGAAATGTACTCTAGCTATATGCTCAAAGAAAAGGGAAAAAAGATTTTGGTCAATGGTTAGCAGTCTCTGTTATACCAAGGGAAAATTTGTCTACAAATTAATATATTTGAATACTCAGATCAAGTAGCTCAAGCTGTGGCAAAAATAGATGTCAGTTATACCACAGAGATGAGTGTGGATGGTAACTTCAATATCATGTTAAAATAGTAAATGTATTAAATACACCAGTTTATCGAACTTAATTCTTACAATAATAGAGAAAGCAAGCATTTTGCTTGGGCAACATAGTGAGACCTCATCTCATCTCACAAAAGATAAAAATAAAAATTAGCTAGGAAGGTAGCACCTGCCTGTAGTCCCGGCTACTTGGGAGGCTGAGGTGGGAGGATTGCTTGAGCCCAGGAGTTGGAAGAAGCTTGAGAGAGCTATGATCATGCCACTACACTCCAGCCTGGGTGACACGGCAAGACCTCTGACTCTAAAAGAAAAAGAAAATAATAAATCAGATATTTTACATAACTCTCCTTATAGAAATACTCATTGTTTCCAAAATGATAATGACTTCAAAAGCATAGTGTCTATTGCCATTCTTGGTTTCTTCAGTAACTTCTTATTAAAGGAATCAATTGATTAATTAATGTAGAAAGCCTCATTATGGAAAAAATAAATATTTGTACTTTAATGAGTTTCTAAAATTTGTTATAAAAAGACAAATTGGCATGGCCAATTAAAAACTCATTTTTGTACTGAAGAAGGATATATGCCCTTTTAAGGAAAAATAAAAAGTATAATAGAAGTAAAAAACCCTGAGTTGATACTTTTGCAAAAATGTTTAAAAAACTGTGATGTTTTGATAAACTTACAAATAACCATATATAGTCCTGACATGATATTTTGTATTTGCTCCATCCATACTGTTTATTTGGATATTTATAAATATTACTATTTACGTGGAGGGTAGCAGTGCACCTGGTTTATATGAAAGGAATATAGTGTGTTGCAGTGTTGCACGAAAGCTGTTCCGTTGGATAAATATTCTATAAAATCAATTTATCTGCTAAATAATTCTATAATTGAGTTTCTGTTTCCTGTGACTGCAGAATGCTTGGGTGTTTGTGAAAATACTGCATTGCAGTAAGTATGTGATCACTGGTTTTTCCCTGAAAGTTAAAACTCATTTTCTCTTTGAGAGTAGGCGCCATTTAATAGAATTCTTATGACATCAGAGAGCATTTCAAAGGGAAGAAAACTGGCCTTTCCTACAAGCATGTAAGCAAAGACAGTTTGATGTTTTCTTCTATGTGAGATTAAGTAGCCAACAAGACCCCATTGTGGCTGAACTCAGAGATTGATTCCTTCTGACTGTCTCTGTCAAATCGTTCTTCCTAAGAAGTGTGATGATTTTACTTAAACCTAGTAATTTCTTGAGATTCTTACTCTTTTCTTTTATCACCCACCCTCTGCACTTTTCTAATGAATGTCAAGGACTCTAGTTGTACCATGTGCTCAGTAATTACTACAGAAGGCAGTTTGATTCTGAGACAGTTGTAGTCTCTGTCAGAGAAATTTAGAATTCACTAAAGCAAATACTTCAGTGAGGGAGTGCCAAAGCTTGAGTCATTTACAACCGTTGTGAACAGAGCTCTAGGAAAGATCCAGTAGTAATCAATCCTGAATAAAAAGCAAAGGGCCAACACAATCAAAAAAGACCTTTTTCTAACACAGACAGACTGCTGTGGCACTAGAAAGTTCTTCCTACTGGGAAGCAATGTGTAAGCCTTTTTGTTTTGAGCTTGTGTGTTCCTTTTTGGCATGTGTTTACAATTGGAGTGAGTCCTGTTTTTGGAGTGTGAGAATTCAAGAGAGAACTTTATTTTAAAAGCAAGGGGAATTGAAAATTATAGTATAATATAATGTTATATACATGTATATTATATATATATACACACACACTTATAAGTAACAGAATTGAAAATATAGCAGCATAAGATAATACATTGCATATGCACACTGATATACAATATCCATATACATACATCTATGGGTTATTTAAATATACACTGTAAGATTTGACTGAAACATGAGGACAGGGAAATTCTTCATTGAAATACTATAGGGAAGTAACATAACAATGTATATTTTTAATGTAATTTTCTCATGGCAGAGCTGAGTAACTGTATTACATAGTTCAAAATATTTGTACATGGAAATCACACAGAAAAACCTTCTAACTTTATTTTCTCCACGATAGTTTAAATAATGACAAGCCTATCCTGCAATTACTGTTTCTGGCATCCAGGATCTACCATGCTTAAGAGCCTACAAAGACTTCCCAGCTTGTATAGGATCCTGTAGAGCTTCGTCAGGTGAATTTTTTGAATTATACATTAAAAGTCTAAAAATCACAGAATGCCAAATGAAAGCTCAGAACCTACCTGAATAGTGTTCTCTACAAGCAAGTGTGCTGCTGCTATATTCTGCTTTTCTCAGCTCATCTGGAATCCCAGAAAGAAAAGGAGCAGTTCTGGCCGGGTGTGGTGGCTCTTACCTGTAATCCCAGCACTTTGGGAGGCCAAGGTGGGCAGATCACTTGAGGTCAGGAATTCAAGATCACCCTGGCCAATATGGTGAAACCCTGTCTCTATTAAAAATACAAAAATTAGCTGGGCGTGGTGGCGGGTACCTATAATACCAGCTACTCGGGAGGCTGAGGAACAAGAAGCGTTTGAACCCAGGAGTCAGAGGTTGCAGTGAGCCAGGATCGCATCACTGAACTCCAGCCTGGGCAACAGACTGAGACTCTATCTTGATGAGATAAGACAAAATAAGGTGAGATGAGATAGGGTAAAATAAAATAAGATAAGATGAAATAAGATAAGATGAGATGAGATAAGATGAGATGACATGAGGTAAGATAGGAAAAGAAAAGATGGGAGCCATCAGTCCACAGTGGCCCTTTTAGGGATGCTGTTACCAGTAATACTTCTAACCTAAACATCAACCTCACTGGTCCCTTTTTCTCCTCACTTACTACTGTGATTAAAATATAAAATTGCTATCCTTTATTATTGTGATGGTTATGATGAAATGTTAAACATATGTTAGGTTTAACAGAAAGTTAATTTTTTAATACAAGTGTATTAAAAAATTAATACGTCTCCTTAAAGTTTTTGTGATTTTTCTAAAATTTGTTTTATTTTAATATTAACTTAATCTTTTTTGTGTTCTAAATAATTTTTTTAAATTCACTCTTGGCTAAGTCCTATTTACCTAACTTGCATATGATGGGTCTATTTTTATATCTAAGTATTTTGCCTACAGGCCCACCACATAATATTGCCACATCTATTAAGACTTTTCCAAATAAGATTGGAATATTTGTCTTTGAAGAAAAATTAATTATTGTGGCAATTTAAGTACTTGAATATTTTTTCTAGCTCATCCTTTTAACATCTCATAAATGTAAATGAATTGTATGCATTTCAGGCCTGGATGATTTAGCAAATGTATGTCCCATCATACCCCTCCAGAAGTTTGACAGAATACAAGTCGCATGCCATGGAAATTAACCTGATTTCTAGAATTCACTCTGGGGCACACTAAGATAAATCTACTCAAAGAGAGAAGTCAAACAGTATATGAAGGCTGATCCAGTTGGATCAAACTTGGGTTGCAAGGGAATTTCAGATGACAAGGATTCTCTGGATGCTTCCTTTTGGCCCAACTCAACCGATATGGTGAATAAGGCTACTTTCAACTTAGAATTCCTCTGAATCACAATTACAGCTGCAGTGGGCACAGCACAACACAAGCAGCCTGCCCCAAATCAACCCCCCCAGAAAAAAGAAAGAAAAGAAAAGAAATGACTATGCTTTATATGACTCATACGTTACTTATATATGACTAATATTTACCTTTCTCTGGAGAAAAACTAGTATTTAACATAATTAACTAGATTGTTGATGCTCCACAGATGTAGTAGGTTAGTATACTTTAAAATGCATATAATACAAATGTTTTGCATCCATCCATTTTTCTTTTTAAATATGTATGACTCAGAAGGTTTTTATTCATGTAGTACCTATGTTATCCTCTATTATTGCATTTACTGTGTTATAATGTATGTTTTTTCAAACACATCTGCCTTTCTGAATACAGTGTAAGAAGTTTATGGTCAGAGTCTATATCTTTAATCATCATCATTTTCCTAATGCCTAACAGCATTCCTGATATAAACCTGGTATTCAATAAATGATCATTGAATAAGATACTAGAAACCAACATAAATTAATTGATGGATTGATAATGATCTTAAAATTAAATGAAGGCCTGATACATGCTCATTATAGATCATTATCAACCCATCAATTTATTTATTTTGCTTTCTAGTATATAATTCAATAATCATTTATTGACTACCACCTTTATATCAGGCCCAGTGCTTTGGTCATTTAGGCTCTCTGTTGCTTAAGCAATCCTCCCACCTCAGCCTCCCAAAGTGCTGAGATTACAGGCATGAGCCATCATGCCTGGCATCAGCACAAATTTTAATGAAAAGGAACTCTTCTGGACATCATGTGTGACTGGACCACAAACTGAATTCAAAACGTAATAATGTCAATACCCATCAAAATTGTATAAAACATGATATTTTATCATTCTTTTCAAAACAGATAGATGTAAATAGATGATAGATAAATACTGTAACTTTAATTGATGAAACAGTCTGTTAAGTTTGTTAGACTGTATTAATTTGAGGATTAGGTTTTGTTTTAATTAATTAATTTTTTTGAACGTAGAATCTTGCCCCTTGTTTCAGTCCCACTCACACTGCCATAGCTCAGGCCCAGTTCCTTTCAAACAACTGTCTCTGAGAAATGTTTCTATCCTTAGTCATGTCTTCTTCCAATTTACTTTCCATACCACTGCTGGATCAATCATCCTAAAAACTAAGCTCGAGTGTACCATTTTCTTCTCTCCATCTTTCATGGACATCCATGGCCTTCAGGACAGAGTACAGGCATGGCTCACCACATTCCTTTACAATTCTGCCATTGCCTGGCCATCGACCTCATTTCCACACTTCCACTTCACTTCTGTTCCATAGTGAACAATTTTGTGCTTTACATGAGTTTTTTTTGTTGTTATTGTTGTTCATTTATTTAGCAAGCATTTGTTGTGGAGCCTACTCTGTGCCACACACTGTACTTGGTGCTGGAGGTCAGAGATGAATTAAACACAGCCCTTCCCCCAGGAACTCACAGCCTTGTGAGGGAGACATAGAGTAGAGAGGAACCTCTGACCCAGAGTGAGGGCTGGAGTTATGGAGGTGACAGAAGATGCTCATTTTGGTATCTTTCTAGAAAGTGTTGCCTAGCTCAAGTCTCAAAAACAAACAAAACAAAAACAAAAACGTAGGATTTGGTCATCTAGGCTCTTTCTTCCTAGGAAGCTTCTTGTCCTTTCTTTGACTACCTCCTACTTGTCCTTCAAACCCTCCTCCAGGCAGTGTTGATTGACTTCCTAGTGTGGCAAGAGATGTTGATGTACCTCCACAACTTCCCGTCCTTATCACTATCACAGCATGTACCACACTGTATTATTGCTATTGGTTTGTCTGTGACCTCCTTCAACATGAGGGCTATATATTTTTTTCTAGTATTCCCAGTGTGTTCCCACTACTTGATACACAGAAGCCTGTCCATTAATTTTTTAAATACAGTTAAAAAATAATTAATTGCTTAATTCATTAAAATTTGTAATCTTAGAGTTGGACAACATCTTAGTAGTCATACATTCCAGCCTCCCATCAGTCAAAACCAGAATTGATTCTATAATGTTCATAACAGGATGATCATTCAGGTTTTGCTTCAACACATTCACTGATAAGGAATGCAATGAGGTTCAAAGAAATGCAAAAAAAATACTATGACTGTGCTGTAAATCTGTTTACACTTATATTTGGAATGTGATTTTAATTTGAACACGTTAGAGACAGAGCTTTAGTCAGATGGCTTGCATTTGTGGAGAAAGAATTGTTCATCAAAAGATAAAGGGACTGAGCAGATCCCATAAAGAGAAGGGCACACAACAAATGGTATCCTGCTTATAATTCCCCAGGACTTTATCGTTCCTCTGTCTTAAATAGCCAAGAAGCCAATCCCACTCATAGAATTAACTATCAAGCATCTAATTTTTGAATTTATGTTCTAATACATTCTCCAGTTTCAATTATCTATTCTTTTTTTTGTCTTTTCATGACTGCCATTTCTTCTCCAACTTTTAGAGTTTTGTTTGTTTAATAATTTTAATTCTAGCATCTTCTTCCGTGATGTATAACATGGCCTCCAAATTTACCTGGATCATGGCCCTGTTACAATACAAGGAAATCTCTAAAGCATCTAGTCCTCAAGTACTGATTGTTATTTTTAGATTGTTGTCAATCCCAGTCAGTGGCTTCTTTATAATGTGGCTCTCAGGTATCTCAAACCCAAGGATCTTCACTCTGTGGTGGTGCAAATACTTATGGCCTAAATTCTGCTTTGTAATGTCTGCAATTCTAGCGAATATTCTTCAGAGTTGTGTCCAAAGAAGATTTATGGTATTTTGTTAAGTGAACCTGGACCAAGTCTGACAGGTCTTGAATCAGATTCCACACTGGAAAAAGTTTAAAACAAAATACATTATTTATCCAAATCCAAATTATAATTTTCCTCTTAAGCTTTTTATCCTGATATTTAAATGTATGCTTATGTAAGAAAAATTTTTATTAAAATTCTGATTAGAATTTTTTCTGCTTATAAAGAAAAATTCTAATGTAGGGGTCAAAATTTATTTGTTCAATGGCTCCATAGTTAGTTACATACTTATGAAACTAACACTCTGGTTTAGCACCATGTCCAAGTTTACATATCTAGTAAGCGGTAGACCCAGGATTCACCCCTAATTTTCTGATAGAAAATCTGTTACTTATTGCACAATATCTCCAGTACCTAAATGCAAGTCCTTAATTCCTTAATTAAATATCACTAGTAGGGGTGGGGGGACTTAAAAAAAAGAAAAAAAATTACTGGTAGAGACTAAAGCTCTAAAGCATTTTAAATATTATTTATATCTAATACATACCGGAGCTATTTATTAGTCTTCTGATATAATAAAAAATAGGCTCAGAAATAGTATACAGCTGTGAAGCATAAGTTGTATACCATGGTCACATAAAGACAATTGCCCAGTTTCATATGGTAAGTTGTTACCAATCGAGCAGGTTTACAAAGTTAGTGTTGTTATCTGGACTGGATTCTCTTTTTTAGCTCTAACCCTATTCCGCCAGTCTCACTGCTTTGTGAAACAGCAAGCAATGGAACGGATGTTGGGATTTGACTTCTCCTTCCAGATCTCTCTGGAAGTGTCTAATTTGGTTAAATAATTTACTGTATCTGTTCTTGGTTTTTCAGTGTGGGTCAAACCATGTACTGAATCCTATTGCTGAAAATGTTCAAATAAAAACCATAAAATGGGCTGGGCACAGTGGCTCATGCCTGTAATCCCAGTGTTTTGGAAGGCTGAGGCAGAGGAATTGCTTGAGGCCAGAATTCCAGGCAACATAACAAGACCCATAGCTTGGTGGTGGGTGGGGGGGATTAGCTGGGTATGGTGATGTGCACTTAGAGTCTTAGCTACTCAGGAGGCTGAGGCTTGCTTGAGCCCAGGTGTTTGAGACTGCAGTGAGCTATAATGGTGTCTCTGCATTCCAGCCTGAGTGACAGTGTGAGACCCTGTCTTTGAAAAAAAAGAAGAAACAGAAGAAGAAAACACAAAATAATAACAAGTAATAGGTAACATTTCTTAAGCCCTTCCAACTTGTCTGAATTTATACTTTATTTGTATTATCTATTTCTAGCAATAACCTAATGTTATCTGTGTCTATCATCATTTGAAATTAGGTGTTATGCACCCACCAGCTCTCTTCTTTCTAATTGTTTATTAGTCATGGTATGTGATGAAGAATGATGAGTCATCCTTATAGGTATTTTACAATCAGCCTGAAATAAAGCAGGGAAGATATGAAACAAGTATCTGGATTTTCAGCATATCTTTTTCATGTTATCGAGAACCTTTTCCTCTGTTTTTCTTAGAAGACAAAGAAGGAGAATATAGAGTTGTAGGCAGCTTATTAACAAATGTTTAAGCTTAGAACTTCTCAGCATTTATAAGCAAAAATATGGATTCTGCATAAACTTCTAATACCATTAAGGACCAAAACAAAAGTTTCTGTTTTGTGGTACTGATATGCATAGTAATAGTATAAAGCATAATTGAGCCTACATGGAAAAGAGAAACAATATTTATGTGCTTAATTATATTACACAACTGGTCATTTTAGCCTTTTGTTCATCTGTGGATATGTAGTAGCACAAAATTATAAAACCAATGTTTTTGATTGAACTGGCACATTACATGATGGTAGGGCAGAACACATAGAAAACATTCTAGAACTGTCTGTGCCAAACACATTATTAAAATGGAGACATGCCTATCTGGCACATAGTGTATTTTTCCTTCAGATTTTCCAAGACTTTATTAGTTCTCCTTTTGCCAATTTTTGAGAGTAGTTAGTGCTGCCTGGTAATAATTATCATCAGTGAGGTATTCCTGTGCTTTGTGATCTTTCTAATATTGTAATCCAAATAAAACCATTGAGGTTTGTGATTATGTGGGAATCCCAGGAAGGAAAGTTCTATTCTACTTAATGATATTTTCAACACACGTCTCAATGATCTAGGTACTAAATAATTCAATTACTTCTTTGAGAGCTTCACAAATTCAGAGTTATCTACCACCCATTTGCACCCTGCTTATTACCCCACATCCACCTCCAAAATGATCTAACGGTAAAGAAAATTGTAACTCAATTTGAGATTTGTGTACTTCTATCACAAACCATTAATGAATGCTAAGGAGTGTTTAAAGTAAATGTTCGAAAGACAATTTGAAAATGCCAGGGACTGCCCATTGTTTTCATAATGTGAAGTAGATTTTTTTTAAACCATGGACAACTGGTAATTTTAAACATTCTTGGAAGATATTACAAGTAGGATTAGGCACAACAGAGCACTGCCTTATTCCCCATAAGCTAGAATACAAGCAGTCTATCTTGTGATTTAACTCCATCAACTCATCATAATGTTCTGGACAAAGGAAGTGAAAGATCCAACTTCTATTTGTGAGAATAGTCATGTGACCTATCAACATAGTTGCCTTAACTCTCCACTTCAGTTAGTCTATAGGGATGTTCCATGTGTGTATTTTTATCACTCCTCATTCTTTTCTGAGGTCCTATGCAGCAAGCTTGGCTGAAAACACTAGTCTTCAAATGTCAATGTATCAGAGTCACCCTATTGAGCTTGTTAAAATATCAATTTGCAAGTTCCACATTGAGAAATTCTAATTTGTTAAACCTGTGTTGGAGCTAATTGACTGAAAACACTGTAAGACACATTGGAATGGATGATCACCAAAGATCACTTCAGTTTTATGATTTTAAAACCTTTTCTCCAATGGATTGAAGTAGTTTATCTTAAAAATATTTCTAAACCTATATATCATGTGGTTTCTATTATGATTACTAGACCTCTATCTATCACCCCATTTATACAGATTTAGAAATATTTTTACTAGACCCTATTCATGTCCAGTAGTTTGTTTTACTTGGTGTTATTTTTCATATGCACCGGAGCATATGAAATGGAGTTAGAACTTGAATTCCATACTTCTACCATGACAGCCCTGAAAATTAGATTCAAAACTATTCCCCTCTTACCCAATTTGCTATATAGTGTTGGCCAAACATCCACAGCAGGCAGAACCTTTCTGTGTTTACCCTGAGGTAGGTAATTGATTAATTAATATTCATTCAACATTGAATACATATTTGAAAGCTGGGAAGTGGAGGTTGCAGTGAGCCAAGATGGAGCCACTGCACTCCAGCCTGGGCAACGATGTGGGACCCTGTCTCAAAAAAAAAAAGAAAAAGAAAATGAAAATGAAAGCCAAAGTATGACCAAAGGCTGTTTTGACAGTTTTTTATATTGCTATCATGGTTTGGTTATGCACACCATACTTTCAAATAACCCCTTTTAGACTTTGAAGAAAAGGTATGGAAAACTTCAAATTTTTAAGTGGGTAGAAAACGAGAAAATTGTTTCTTTTTTAGTAAAATGTATTTCTGATTTGCATCCTTAGTCCTGGAGTTACCCAGAGAAAATAAATTCAAAATTCATCAATAGCTCAGACTGATGGCAGAGTTGTCAGGGGCATTTTTTTCTGGGCGTTTCTGCTTACTTCTTATTTCTTTCCTTTAAATAGTCTGGGAAATGTGACAGCTGTACTTTATTTTCTTGTGTCTGCAAGCCCTCAGGGCATATGTGCTCAGGAACTACTTTTTGTTACACTTAAATAAGTATATCTATTTGCCACTTGCTCTAAAAAACAAAATGCAGGAAACATCAGAGTGTATCAAATTATTTTTTTCCATGTGCAATATTCAGGGAATGCAATAATAGGTGGAGGTCCAGGTGAAAATGCTTATCTTTTTAAGCCAGCTGTTGAATGCATTAAGTTTTAATTTGTACATACAGTTTTATAACACTTAGATAACCAACCAAAATATGTTATTTGGCTGTCTCCAATATAATAAGTCATTTATCATTTTAAAGTTATTATTCACTTATTAGCAACATTTACTTCAATGATAATGAAAAGAATATTCCAAGGAAGAAGAACAAAGGAGAAATACTTAAAAAAAAAAAACTAAGTAATTTATTCCAACAAATCAGATTTTTCTGCTACAGTTTGTTAACCTGTAACCTATCTGAAAGGTCTAAAATATTAAATTTTTACGAGACATTTTGTGTGGAAAATATTGTTGCCTATTTTGTACTTCATTTGCTTTACATGAAAATAAGCTATTGTATGCTACATAATATTATATAATTTTATTGTAAGAACTATGCTCCAAACTAAAATTTTAAAAGGCAATATGTACAGTTATGTTTTTATGATATATATTCTGCAGGATTTCAGAAAAGATTTGATAACTTTCACAATTATAAATAAAATAAGGAACAGAACATAGTGCTCAGGACTTAGAATAATGTAAATACTGCATTAAGCATTAAAATTCTTGGGAATAAAAGAAAATAAGGGAACAGATGTATTTCCTGATAGTCTAATAATCATCAGAAATATGCAAAGTAAGCTGGGCATGGTGGCTTATGCATGTAATCCCAGCACTTTGAGAGGTCAAGGTGGATGGATTGCTTGAGCTTAGGAGTTCAAGATGAGCCTGGACAATATGGCAAAACCCTGACTCTCTAAAAAATACAAAAATTAGCTGGGCATGTGGCACATACCTGTAGTCCCAGCTGCTTAAGAGGCTGCTTGAGAGGCTGAGGTGGGAGAATCACTTGAGCCCGGGAGATTGAGGCTGCAGTGAGTGTGATTGTACCATTGCACTGAAGCCTGGGCAGCAGAGTAAGACCCTGTCTCAAAAAATAAAATAAAGAAAATAAAAGAAATCAGCAACATATAGGTTATCTTATTTCTAAATTACAATGTAAATTAATTTATTATGCATATTTTTTTGCAGGAGGCAATCACATCACAAAAGACAATGTTTCAACAGTAGTGTTACAGATTTGCAGGCAGACTTTTTGGCCACCTATGGGCAAGTCCAAATTTTTTCTTACACACAGAAAAAGAGGAATTCATTTAAGCATCTAGACACACACTCAAGTAAGATTTTAGAATTTTTAAACATAGAACATTACAATCTTAGGCCTGGAAAATGCTAAAAGCAGATACATTTAAATATAAGAAAATCCTAATGCAGTAGAAATTGAATTATTGATGTTCCAGTCAATACGCTAGAAATCTGATAAATAACAGCAGTAATGACTAAAAGAGCTACCCATCAGCTACAAAATGAGTTTCCAAGAGTCTACATTAATTATCATATTAGATAAAGAAGTTTCTATTAAGTGATTGAAAATTGGAATATGTCTGTCCCAAAATTGTTTTGCTATAGTACCCATGTTTTATATTGAGCTGGATGTTTCCTTTTGTTCTTTCTTCATTCTTTTGTTGTTGTTGTTTCTTCCTATTTTTTTCTTGCTTCTCTCTCTCTACTATCGCTTTTATTTCTTTACTAGAATTAATAAAAACATTTGGTTACTTATTGTATTAGTCCATTCTCACATTGCTGTAAAGAAATACCTGAGACTGGGTAATTTATAAAGAAAAGAGGTTTAATTGCCTCATGGTTCACAGGTTGTACAGGAAGCATGATGCTGGCATCTGCTCAGCTTCGGGGAGGCCTCAGAAAATTTACAGTCATGGTAGAAGGCAAAGGGGAAGCAAGCACCTCACATGACCAGAGCAGGAGTAAGACAGAGTGAGGAGCCACACACTTTTAAACAACCAGATATCATGAGAGCTTACTATCATGAGGACAGTACCAAGGGGGATGGTGCTAAACCATTCATGAGAAAACCACACCATGATCCAGTCAACTCCTACCAGGCCCCACCTCCAACACTGGCAATTACATGTCAGTATGAAATTTGGGTAGGAACACAGATCCAAACCATATCACTTATAAAATTCATAATTCATGATACCAAAACCTTTTAATCAAAATGAGGTAAAGTACTTGTTTTACTCAACAGTATTAAACATGTAAGCATTAAGTCTACCTAAAAACAAAATTGAAGAATGTTACATATGTCAAAAAGACCAGAAATTAATTCATATACCATTTCAACTTGAAATTTAAGCTCTAGAACATTCTATTCTGGTTATGTAACAGTTTTATTATGCTGATATACTATGATACAGCTTAAATCATCAATATGCTGGAAATCTGATCAATACCAAGTCTCTTAGTTTGGCTCACATCATTGGAATCAAAGGTTAATGTCAGATCAACAAACACTAAAGAATTTTAGATTTTTCATAATTTTCCATCAGTGAAATTATTCAGAGTGCAGCAGTGATCAGTGGTCAGAGGTTGGTATGAAAATATTCATGTTGTTGTCAAGAACATTAGAATGAGAAAAACAGATCTAAGGTTTATCAAGGGAAAAAGCTGGAATTTTAAAAAACAGAAGTTTTAGCTTTTGATGAAGTAGAAATAAATGTGTCCATAGAAACTCTCAAATATCAAGACAAAATTGTTTAACAACCAAGGTAGCAAACATCAAAGCTCACCACTCAGATTCATAACTAACATTTTTGGTGGCACAATATTTTTTCTTTTTTTTAATAATATACCTTACCTAGAAAGAATACTTGGACCCTTTAATATATAGCATAATAGTCATAATACAATAAAGTCAAGTGTAATATCTCACCCTGATATCAATAGATATTTAAACGTCTTGGATTTTTTTTTTTTTTTAATGGAGTCTCGCTGTGTTACCCAGGCTGGAGTAAAGTGGTGTGATCTCTGCTCACTGCAACCTCCGCCTCCCAGGTTCAAGCGATTCTTCTGCCTCAGCCTCCCAAGTAGCTGGGACTACAGGTGCACACAGCTAATTTTTGTATTTTTAGTAGAGACAGGGTTTCACCATGTTGGTCAGGCTAGTCTCGAACTCCTGACCTCATGATCCACCCGCCTTGGCCTAGCAAAGTGCTGGGATTACAGGCGTGAGCCACCGGCAAATGGCCATGTCTTGGATTTTTAAAAAATGCTTATCACACATAACAGTATTCCCATTATATATTGACATGTGTGTTTTGTCCTAAAAAGTAAGATTCCCATTGCAATATATTATAAATTGTAAATCATTGTTTTAGTCTTAGATTTCCTTGCTCACATTATCAAGCTAGGCTTTGCAGGTAAGAGAAATAAGGTGGCCAAGACAGTGAAACCCCTTCTCTACTAAAAATACAAAAAAAAAAAAAAAAAAAAAAAAAAAAGCTGGTCATGGTGGCAGGCACCTGTAATCCCAGCTACTCAGGAGGCTGAGGCAGGAGAATCACTTGACCCTGGGAGGTAGAGGTTGCAGTGAGCCGAGATCGCACCACTGCACTCTAGCATGGGTGACAGAGCAAGACTCCGTCTCAAAAAAAAAAAAGGAAGTTTAGGTAGCATCTCAGCTTGCTCTATCAAAGCAGGGATTGTGTGGCAGATGCTCAGCGGTTTGGCAGTTAGGAGCAGTTAAGATCTGTGATCTTTTGCAATTTGGAGAGTTTCCCATTGCACAGTAGGAATGGAATGTTAAAAATTCGTAGTATTTCACAACAAATTTTTTAGTAGATTTGGAGAGAATTTGTCTTTGTCTTCACTTTTTTATTTGTATCTTTATTTGCTTAGAGACAGAGTCTTTCTCTGTCACCCAGGTTGAGTGCCATGGTATAATCATGGCTCACTGTAGCCTCAATCTCCTCGGTTGAAGTGATCCTCCCACCTCAGCCTCCTAAATAGCTGCACCTAGCTAATTAAAAAAATTTTTTTTGTAGAGATGGGGGTCTCACTATGTTGATCAGGCTGGTCTTGAACTCCTGGACTCAGGCAGTCCTCCCACCTCGACCTCCCAAAGTGCTGGGATTACAGGCAAGAGCAACTATGCCCAGTCTTTATCTTCTTTAATTGCACATTCACATGGTTTCCAAAGAGATTTGGGTAAAAATAATATTACGTCAGGAAGAAGAAATTAAAGAAGGCTATGGTACTTTTAACTATGTTGAAAATACCATTTTGAAGAACAGAGATAATCTATGACCCCAAAACTTTGATTAGAAGTATAAGTGAAATTTATCATTTATGGGTGGTATTTTAATAATATTATGTTGTGATTATAAATGAGTGTGGCCAAATAGTGTCTCCTTTTGTTCAATAAACTTTTCCCTAAAACAGAGGCAATCTTTTCAAGTTATATTTTCTGTAAAAGTAGTTTTGTCAGAGCCATGCTAATTTTAGTTTGAAATCTCCTAAAATGATCATTACTTACCAAATGGTTAGACTATTTTCTTTCAAAAAGCTTAATAAATTAAAAAGTAATACCTGATTAATCTGCATACATTTTAAGGAATATTATCTGAATAGTCTTACCAGGAAGTTGGGTGATACTTTTTAGGTAATAATTTTGATTTTTTTGTGATTCTGGTATTAAGTGAAATCATTATGGCTATCCAGCCTTTTCTTCTTCCAAAATTAGTTTTTATTAACTAATTTAAAAAATTCAAAACTCTAAAGCATTAAATACTAAGGAATTCATTTTTTTAAATGTCTGTCCTCTTGAAAACAAATTATCTTAATATTTTAAATGGATGATTACCAAGTAGCAGTCTCTCTATTTAAGTGTTGGTTTGCTAGGTTTAAAATAAGGATTCTTGGTCACTGAGAAATCTGTTCCAGAAAGCTCTATGGCAGGGGGATGAGAGAAGTCAAATGTAACTGAGAGTTGTGGGTGCTTATATTGTTGTATTTGCTTTTAATATTTGGTGGCTAGAACTCCTAGAGTTAAACATGGACTAAAGTACAAACCTAATTATTTCCCAGATCCTCTTGGGGATGTTAATAAATACGGTGTTAGAAAAAGTTTTGTGGCCAATTGGTTTGGGATGTTTTGCACATCACTGCCTTTGCCTGAGATTCAAATATCCAGTAGCATATCAAAAGCTTTCAGAAGGCTCATAGTGTTCCTACCCACGTAGCTTAGCATCTCATTTGAACACTTTACCTCTGTGGTCTTCCTCCCCAAAACACATAACTTTAATCATTACAAAAAACAGACAGATCTCAATAGAGGGGTATCCTATGATTTATCTGATTAGTACTCATCAAAACTTTCAAGGTCAAGGTCTTAAAGGAACCTAAGGAGACATGAGGACTAAATATAATATAGTACCCTGGATCAGATCCTGAAACGAAAACGAAAGACATTAGGGAAAAACTAAAGTAATCTAAATAAACCATGGACTGTGGTTAAAAGTAATATATCAATATTGGTTCACTAATTATATAAATGTACCATACTGATGCAAAATGTTTAAAATAGGGAAAACTGTATGCAGGGGGTAGATGGGTAATCTCTGTAGTATCTGCTTTATATTTTTATAAATTTAAAACTGTTTCAAAAATATAAAGCCTATTAACTCAGAAAAAGCTACATCAACAAGGCATGTTATTTATGTGAAACCTTTTCTGTTTACAATGTTCTCTGTGTACACAAAATAAATTGGGCCATATAAGAATATGGAAATCTTAATTAAGCTCTTTGGTAAAACAAACAAACAAAAAAAGAAATAAAAGCATGTAAAGATTAGGATACTGAAGTAGGCAAGGATCTATCAGTAAAATGTTGTGATCCAAAAGGTCACAATTGGAATTTAGATAATTTCCTCAATCTTTTACATATATGAAGATGCCACAACTCAGCAGAAACACAATGCTTAGGCTACCCAATTAGATCTTTTGATATGTGACTGGAAGAAAATGGCAGAATGGAGTGTAGAACACTGCAGAATGGTTTTTATAAAAAGATGTAGCTAATTTTTCAATGTACACAGGGAGAGGTTAATTCCGAGGATGCTCTATTCTCATTAGGCTACCATGTCTGGTACATTTGCCATGCCTGTCTTGGGATATCCATTCATCCCTACACAATATCTGGGGACAGATTTGCAAGTAACTCTCATTATTGTACTCACCAAGTTTTCAGGCTCCTATTCCTATGCCAATGTTGTATATGTAATGATTAATGATATAATTAACAAACAATAACAAATGTAATAACTACTGTTTATTGAGCATGCCAGGAACTGTGTTGAGCCCTTTATTTTATTCTGTTTAAACTTGGTAACAAACCAATAAACTAAGCATTGTTCTCATTTAATAGATGAGAAAACTCTCCTGTGCACTCAATTCTTTACATATAGTTAGTGAGGTGGCGATACTCCCTGATTTACTCATAAGCCCTTCAATCAATGTTTTAAGAGCTAAATTTTTACATCCTGATTAAATGTGTTCTTAGGGAACATAAATAGAGATGTTTTGGGAATCGGTTTTGGGAGAGATTTGGTGCTGTAGTCAAATTGGCTTAAATGAATTAACTCATCCAGCTCTTCCTGCTATGAAGAGAAAATAGAGAGAGCGGAGGATAGCAACAAAATTCAGTTAAAAAACCCCCAGACAAATGCTTGTTAGTAATCTGATGGGAAAACTTACTTTATTTATACTTTCTCCAAACAGAGCTTGGTAGTAAGAAGTGGATTTGTCTTAATATAATTTTTGCTTACTTGTTTGGAGGCCTTTGCTTGAGATACTTTTTTGAAAAAAGGAAGATGTTCTTAGTTTCCATCAAAGACAGTATTGCCTGTATTGTCATCCTTACTGTGGAGACGATAAGCCATCAATAATGCTACATGGTGGGCAACAGCTTTCCAAAACTGAGTGGTGAATCACTTCTTTTCAATTATATATCTAAACTTGGTAATATTGAGAGGTGACAGCATGCTGGCAGTCCTCACAGCCCTCGCTTGTTCTTGGCGCCTCCTCTGCCTGGGCTCCCACTTCGGCGGCACTTGGGGAGCCTTTCAGCCGCTGCTGCACTGTGGGAGCCCCTTTCTGGGCTGGCCAAGGCCGGGGCTGGCTCCCTCAGTTTGTGGGGAGGTGTGGAGGGAGAAGTGTGGGTGGGAACCGGGGTTGTGCCCGGTGTTTGCAGTCCAGCTCGTGTTCCGGGTGGGTGTGGGCTCAGCGGACCCCACACTCCGAGCGGCCGGCTGGCCCTGCCCGCCCCAGGCAGTGAGGGGCTAAGCACCTGGGCCAGCAGCTGCTGTGCTCAATTTCTCGCTGGGCCTTAGCTGCCTTCTCGTGGGGCAGGGCTCGGGACATGCAGCCTGCCATGCCTGAGCCTTCCCCGCCCTCCGTGGGCTCCTGTGTTGCCAGAGCCTCCCCAACGAGCGCCACCCCCTGCTCCAAGGTGCCCAGTCCCATCGATCACCCAAGGGCTGAGGAGTGCAGGCGCACAGCGCAGGACTGGCAGACAGCTCCACCTGCGGCCCCGGTGCGGGATCCACTGGGTGAAGCCAGCAGGGCTCCTGAGTCTGGTGGGGACTTACAGAACCTTTATGTCTAGCTAAGGGATTGTAAATGCACCAATCAGCACCCTGTGTCTAGCTCAGGGTTTGTGAATGCACCAA